>NC_044034.1:368798224-369098224 GCF_901765095.1 Microcaecilia unicolor
GCGGGTTGCGGTTTTTTGGGCGGTTTTTTAGGCTTCCGGCGGCTTTTTGGATTTGTGTGTCCCAAATGCATTACTCTTCACTTGTATTAAATTTGAACTGCAAGATCGAGACCATTCTTCTAATGTTTGTAAATCTTTGCACATATTCAGCAGACTGCTAAAACCTGTCGTTTCTTTCTGTATAATATCAGCAAAATTCGCCTTTTCCTTTCTGAGCACACTACCAGAACCCTCATCCACACTCTTATCACCTCTCGCTTAGACTATTGCAACTTGCTTCTCACAGGTCTCCCACTTAGCCATCTCTCTCCTCTTCAATCTGTTCAAAATTCTGCTGCACGACTAATATTCCGCCAGTGTCGTTATGCTCATATTAGCCCTCTCCTGAAGTCACTTCACTGGCTTCCTATCCGTTTCTGCATACAGTTCAAACTCCTTTATTGACCTGTAAGTGCATTCACTCTGCTCCTCAGTACCTCTCCACTCTCATCTCTCCTACATTCCTCCCCGGGAACTCCGTTCACTGGGTAAATCTCTCTTATCTGCACCCTTCTCCTCCACTGCTAACGCCAGACTCCGTTCCTTTTATCTTGCTGCACCATATGCCTGGAATAGACTTCCTGAGCCAGTATGTCAAGCCCATCTCTGGCCGTCTTCAAATCTAGGCTAAGAGCCCACCTTTTTGGTGCTGCTTTTAACTCCTCCTCCTACTACTACTACTTAACATTTCTAAAGCGCTACTAGGGTTACGCAGCACTGTACAGTTTAACAAAGAAGGACAGTCCCTGCTCAAAGGAGCTTACAATCTAAAGGACACTTGTTTTATCATACTTACCTTAATATTACCTTATCCCTTATTTGTCCTGTTTATCTGTCCTAATTAGATTGTAACTATGCTGAGCAGGGACTGTCTCTTCTTGTTCAGTGTACAGCACTGCGTATGTCTAGTAGCGCTATGAAATGATAAGTAGTAGTAGTAGTATTTTCTATGCCCTCTGGCGTGTCCAGTCTGTTGGCCAGGGGGGACTGAGAGTGTTCTGGGTCCCTGGGCACTGAGGGTGGTCTGTATCCCCTGCCCAGCCCTGCCTGACACCCCTCCCTACCGCTGTGCGCTACTACCCCTACCACCACAACCAATGCCCCCACTGCCCCGGTCCTACCTGAAGGGACCTGGTGGTCTAGCGCCTCTGCGGGGGGAGGGGGAGAATGTTCTATCCTGCCCACTGTGTTGCCGCTATTCCCCCGCCTGCGGCGTACCGTGTAAGTGGCTGCCGATTCTTCCCACAATAGTCTTGCTGGTCTCGACAGTCTCACGAGACTTCTGCAGGGACTCTCGGTCACCATTTTTAAAGTATGGTGGTGCCGGGCAGGGGGAATAGCGGCAGCACAACGGGAAGGAAAGAACATGTTTCTCCGCTGCACAGGTCACCAGCGGCGCGCCTTTAAAGGTAGGACCGGAGAGGGTTGTAGTGTACGGTGGGCATCCGGGCAGAGCCTCTGGACTCCCTAGAGCTTCTGGGCCCAGAATGGTCAGTCCGCCCCTGCTGTTGGCGATCTTTGTGTCATCTTCAAAAAGTTGCATGTGTACAGAATTGTGCTTAGATGGCATACTGGTGGCATAAATGTGCATAAGAGCATCAAAGGACTCATACAAATCAACAGATGCATCCAGCTTCTCCTATTTAAGCGCACAACTATGGAACGCACTGCCAAAAATAGTAAAAACCACGTATGACTACCTAAAGTTCCGGAAACAACTAAAAAAAACCTGTTCCAAAAGGCTTGCCCCACCGACCCGACATAAGAACAAGAGTACCTGCTACACAACAACACTAAGAATGAAACGAACTCACCCCAACTCTACCTCTTCCTACCTTATGTTCCACCCAGTGTATCTACCGTATATGATCCCCATTCTACCACAACACACCTTGTCCTTATGTACGCTTTGTATTTGTTCAGACCGGAACCAACGAATGGGCTACGGTACCATGTAAGCCACATTGAGCCTGCAGATAGGTGGGAAAATATGGGATACAAATATAACAAATAAATATAAATGGAAGCATTTTTTACGCACGCAGTGGATGTATAAATTTTAGCACCCAGTTTATAGATTTGCCCTTAAAGAATACATGCATACATTTTACACCTTTGTGGTTACTGGAGTTGATTCTGGGGGCCTGTTTTATAAAAGCGCATAGCCACCTGTGTTGCCTTCAGAAAATAGGGTAGAGTCTCCACTGAGTGGATGAACGCTAAATCCTACGGGGTAAAGATGCAAAAAAAAAAAACCGAAGTGGGACGTGGACCAATGACTTCAGGACAAAGAGACTGAGATGATATTCAGAGAGTAAACTTTATTGTAGACTCGACACAGTACTGTGTTTCGGCCACAGGCCTGCCTCAGGAGTCTTTGATCATGTAAAAAATGTTGTTTAAAAGGTTGTCCTCTTGCGTAATACACAAAGAAGTCTAACACAGAAATATCCAATGCTTTTTGGTCTCAAAAAGGACCTCAAAGATCGTGAAGCTCAAGTCTAGTGAAACGACAAGTTGTCTTTGGTCCACTTCCCGCTTTGTGCCTTTAGAAAACAGGCATCTCTTCGGACTTCCCACATTGCCACCCAGTTATAAAATTCTCCTAAGGAAAGAGTTCCAGTCATTGCTCAATGGTGCCACCTACTGGCTGGCTGAACAATGCACTTGAACTGGATTCCAAGAGAAAGCCATCACTGTCTTTCTCATTCAGACGACGTTCATCACAGTGTCTGGGCTAAATTGGGTGGGGAAAGAGGGAATAAAATGAATAGAAAAGAGGAATTGGTGAGGGGAAATCTCTGATACCTCTAAATGAAGGCTTATAGTATTCCTATAGTATAGGAAGTATTTTTTCACGGAGAGGGTGGTGGATATGTGGAATGCCCTCCTGCAGGAGGTGGTGGAGATGAAAACGGTAATGGAATTCAAACTTGCATGGGATCAACACAAAGGAATCCTGTTTAGAAGGAATGGTTCCATGGAATCTTAGTGGAGATTGGGTGGCGACACTGGTAATTGGGAAACAAAACGGGAGCTGGGCAGACTCTACAGTTGATGCCCTGATCATGACTGAATAGATAGGGATGGGCTGGAGTGTAAATTTTAAGGGGCTTCGACGTTAGCTTCAGAACTTAGTACAAGAACAGTACTGGGTAGACTTCTACGGTCTGTGCCCTGAGAAAGGCAAGGACAAATCAAACTCGGGTATAAAGTATCACATACCATGTAAAATGAGTTTATCGTTGGACAGACTGGATGGACCGTTTCGGTTTATCTGTCGTCATTTACTATGTTACTATGTTACTCTCTGGGGTTCTACATGGAATGCTTCTACTCATGGGGATTCCAGAATCTTGTAACTCTTTAGGGTTCCAGAATCTTCAGAACTTTTAGTACAAGAACAGTGCTGGGCAGACTTCTACGGTCTGTGCCCTGAGAAAGGCAAGGACAAATCAAACTCGGGTATAAAGTATCACATATCATGTAAAATGAGTTTATCTTGTTGAGCAGACTGGATGGACTGTAAGGACTTTATCTGCCGTCATTTACTATGTTACTCTTTGGGGTTCTACATGGAATGTTGCTACTAATTGGGATTCCGGAATCTTGTAACTCTTTAGGATTCCAGAATCTTCAGAACTTTTAGTACAACAGTACTGGGCAAACTTTTACGGTCTGTGCCCTGATTGTGACTGAATAGATATGGATGGGCTGGAGTGTAAATTTTAAGGAACTTCGACGTTAGCTTCAGAACTTTTAGTACAAGAACAGTGCTGGGCAGACTTCTATGGTCTGTGCCCTGATAATGGCAAGGACAAATCAAACTCGAGTATAAAGTATGACATACCATGTAAAATGAGTTTATCTTGTTGGGTAGACTGGATGGACGTTCAGGTCTTTATCTGCCGTCATTTACTATGTTACTATGTTATAGGATCATATTGTCCCTACTGGGCTTGAATCAGATTTCATTCAAAACTTGAAGGACCAAGAAGAAGCTATGTGCTGCAAAATACCAAATAAATTATTGGGTATAGGATAGATTTAGGGCCGTAATGCAGCAAATATATTTTTGAGCCTGCAGATTAGGATTGCCTGTTGATGTGTATCTGCAGAGGGAGAACGTGATTGAGGAAGCCGTATTTGAGCATAACTTCAGGACTTTTGAGAGTTTAGATCCAAGGCAATATGTGTTTGACCACAATGTTCCTTTTTGTTTTGGATGTGGTTCATTGTGGGCTTGGTTCGGCGAGCCAGAATTTTGAGTGGCTGTGGGATGCAAGAAAAAATTAACCTGCATTGGTTTCCCATCTGCTGGCATTAGGTTCAGTTTTTATTATGGCTTTTTAAGAGGGTACAGGTAGGGCAACCATATTTCTTTAGACCAGTTGAATAGTTTTATATGTCTACTTGAGCGTTGCAGTCTGCCGTGTCGGCATCTCGGCATGTTCCTCTCTAGATAATGCATGCCAACTGCAGGAGTCTCGAATGCCAGTTTTGTCCTTTGTTGGTTTTAGCATGGGGAATTCTATCCCAATTAAGATCTGACGAGGTCAATTTGTTGGCCTTTCGTAAAAAATTAAACAGATGATAGTCTGAGCAGGCACTTGACTTTTCCTAATGAGCTTTTGTGACTGATGCTGTTGTGCCCCAGCCTCCTCTTAACATGTTAATCTTAATGGAGTCATTTGCAATGTGAATATGTCCTTATGGCCATGGGATTTCAGGTTGTTATCATTATATTATGTTGAATTCCTGTAGCTGGAGGAAACCTACCAGCCACGCTAATTAACATCACTAGAGCCAAGATGACTTTCTTATGTCCGTGTACTTAAAGTCTGGCACCTGGTGCATGAGCGGATGTTCCTGGGGTGGCATGCTGACATCACTAGATCCAAGGGATAGGGAGGTAGACCTGAAGAACATTGGCTTAAAAATGAGGTTTGCTGTTTAGGTAGCAATGGGGCTTCTGGGGCAGTTTGACTTAATTCCCCCCCCCCCCCCCAGGTAGAAGGCTGGAGGGAGGGAAACCTAAGGACCATCAGGGATTTACAAAAAGTGTATTGGGCAATTATTTCACAAGTGTCAGGCCCTCTAAAAAAAATAATGACTCTTTGGGATGGGGAGAACCTTAACGAGAATTGCCACAAGTTTTACTACAATGTAATACCTGAGATGAAATAGCACAAACTTTCACTATTGTACTACAGCTTTGTAAATTAGCCTCTGAGATTTACTTAACAAAATGTTTTTCTTTGTATTAACAGTTTTTTATTTTGAACAGAAGGGACTGTTGATACCTCATCTAACATTCTGTCTTCTGTAAGGAACCTTTTAGATAACTAACTGATTCTAGCCTTCTCAGTGCGCTTTTTCTAGCAAAAAAAAAGGTGCCCGTAAAATGCTAGGCCACCCTTCAGGGGTGGGGTGATCACCGAGGGACCCACCCCACAATTGCCAGGCCCCTGCAACCAGTCACAAATCTATGACAAGGCAGAATTGGTGTGTAGAGCCTGAGCTCTTTCATTAGAAATGTAGGGGTCCATGGGTCATTTTAGCAGACAATGGAAAAGGTGTTGGTACTCAGCATCCCCTCAAAAAAAGCCCAGAGCCTTCTTAAAACATACACCTGTGCTAATGTCCACAGTTTAAGCCCTGCAGATCAAATCCACAAGAAGACTCTCTGTTTTTCTGAATTCAATGACTTATTTGCAAATAAATGTAGCCAATTTACATACAGTTCCTAGCTGAAATCTGAAGTCTTTATGCCTCAAGGCAAGAGCCTTTTGAATTGGGTAATCACTGCTGCTGGAAAGGAAAGGTGACATTTGGAAGAAGTTACTTATTACAGAGGTAGAGATATTTGGTTGACAAATTGAAGTGCTTGAGATGTAGAATACTGAACTGTATGAATGGGGTGATTAGAGAGTTCAACTGTAGACAGTCTGGGAGAAAAAAAGCACCATGCTCTGAGAGAACTGGGTATCTGCCTTGCATAACTAGAGGGGGGGAGGGAAGAAGCACCCTGAAGGCCAGAGGGCAAGGAAAGTGGACAGATAGGATTAGAGCCCAAGACTAGGACACAGTGGAGGTCATTCAAGGTTACTGAGGGTAGTTTTTGATTGGAGGGAGAGGCATCTGCCAGAGGCCGACCTATCAGATCACAGAGTGTAAAAACAATCAAGAAATGACATGGGTGAGTTGGCAGACCTCAGGCTTGGTTGAGAGGAAGGAAGATGCTGATGCTAAGGAACTGAGTAAGAATAACTTCAACTGAGGGGAGGAATAAGAATGAAGGGGAATGGGGGGGGGGGGGGGGGGGGGGGAGAGGGAATGCTGGGCACAGAGATATGACCTGACACAGCCACATGGCTGTCCAATGCTTGGTGTTAGGGGAGAACAAATTAGAACTTCTTTTTTGGACTGATTATAGAATCACTGTTCAATGTTAATATTACCTCATTTAGACTACTGCAATCTGTTGTATGTTAGTATTCCTCAGAACTGCAAAGTGAAACCATGCCAGAGGAATGTAGTAAAAGCAGTTAGCTTAGCGGAGTTTAAAAAAAGGTTTGGACTGCTTCCTAAAGGAGAAGTCCATAGACCGTTATTAAAATGGACTTGAGGAAAACCCACTGCTTATTTCTAGAATAAAAAAACCTAAATGGCTTAGATAACTCCTAATGAAGTTAGGCTACTAAAATATACTGGTAGGAGAAGATCAATCAGAGTATTCGCAATCAGCAACCAGGTGGAGTCTCATCTCTTTTGCACGAATATTCACATCACTCCCTTGGTGACTCTTTTACCGTGCATAGGTTTTAATCATCGACTTAAACCACCTCCACCCTGATATTGTGAAATCTTAAACTTAACGTACCCACAATTACAAACTTATGTGAATATATATCAAATGTATCAAATATACTAAAGACACTTAGCTTCTGGAGCGATTAAAACTCCCTAATTCAGACTCAGTGTGTAGGGGCCTCTACACACTGAGTCTGAATTAGGGAGTTTAATCGCTCCAGAAGCTAAGTGTCTTTAGTATATTTGATACATTGATATATATTCACATAAGTTTGTAATTGTGGGTACGTTAAGTTTAAGATTTCACAATATCAGGGTGGAGGTGGTTTAAGTCGATGATTAAAACCTATGCACGGTAAAAGAGTCACCAAGGGAGTGATGTGAATATTCGTGCAAAAGAGATGAGACTCCACCTGGTTGCTGATTGCGAATACTCTGATTGATCTTCTCCTACCAGTATATTTTAGTATTTCTAGAATAAGCAACATAAAATGTATTGTACTGTTTTGGGATCTTGCCAGGTACTTGTGACCTGGATTGGCCACTGTTGGAAACAGGATGCTGGGCTTGATGGACCTTCGGTCTATCCTAGTATGGCAATACATATGGACTTATGTAAGAGGGTCACATGCAAAGGAATGACCACCGGGAGTAAAGATTACACAGTAAACAGGAGCTGTGTTGGTTACATATTGGACTACATTACAAACAATGCACTGCAATTAAAGATTACACACTAAAGCAGGAAGTAGCTGCAACTAATAACACTGAAGATCCTAAGACACTTATGTTATAGCTTTGAAACACTTAAAAGCTGTAACATAAAGAACAAACACAAAACAGACACACGCTGCTACGGGGACAGAACATTGGCACCGTTCATTGGTAGCTCAAGACAAAGTTGTATTACGATACTGAACATATTTTTCCTGGCTCTAAGTGTCTCGTTTACTAACATATTAATTTAAGTTTAGTTAGTAAATAATTCTTATTGAGAATAACTTGGGCTTTCGTTAACTACTACTACTATTACTAATCATTTCTATAGCACTACTAGATATACGCAGCACCAGTGGCGTAGCTACGTGGGGCCACAGGGGCCTGGGCCCCTGTAGATTTGGCCCTGGACCCCCGGCTGATGACCCTCTTGACCCCCCCTCCCGCCGCCAACCCACCGTCACCTACCTTTGCTGGCGGGAGAACCCAACCCCTACCAGCCGAGGTCCTCTTCTTCCAACGCAAGGCTTCTTTCCGTTTCTGAGTCTGACGTGCAGGACGTCAGACTCAGAAACGGAACGAAGCCTTGCGCTGGAAGAAGAGGACCTCGGCTGGCGTGGGTTGGGTTCCCCCGCCAGCAAAGTTAGGCAATGGCGGCGGCGGGGAAGGGTTGGCGGCAGGAGGGGGTGTTGTGAGGGTCGTCAGCGGGGGGGGGGGGGGGTCAAAGTTGGTGGTGGTGGCGGTGGTGGTGGGGGTGTCGGCAATGGCGGGGGGGGGGGGCTAAAATGTGCCCCCTCACCTTGGGCTCTGGACCCCCCCTCCCTGAACACATTATATATCATTACTAAACTTACCTCAAAGAAACGCTAAATATGAGGCAAGAAACTGTCTCGGACTACACCTCCCAAATTGCAAGAAAGTGGTCTACAAAACTGTCCACTCTGCAGACTTCACTTACCTAGGAACCTTCCCACCCAAAATAAGAAATGTACAGGAATATACTAGATTCCGCAAAATCCTCAAATCGTTCCTATTCAAACAAACCCTCACAAAGATCGAGCACATCTCAAGCAATTAATTATTACCTGAATTGGTTACCTTTAACCTTCTCTTTGCTTCATGTACAATTTCTCATTCATAATAGATTTTCTAAATGTTAATCATCCGTAACTATCCCAGTATGTTTATGATATTGCATTGTAATATTGGATTCTTACAACAAATTATTTTCTTATGCATTATTCTTACTTATGTTCCAATACTGTTTATTGTAAGCCACATTGAACTCAAACTTGTTTGGGATAATGTGGGATACAAATGTCATAAATAAATACGCAGGTACTTTTTTTGTCCCTAGAGGGCTCACAATCTTAAGCTTTTGTACCTGGAGCAATGGAAGGTAAGTGAGTCCAGGGGCCTAATTTGTACCTGAGGTATTCAGGGATGGCTTGACTTGCCCAGGGTCACAAGGAACAGCTTTCCTGGTTCACTCTTCGGCTTCTCCCGCCACTCAGGAACGTGGTAGGTTTGGTTTCTGTTACTGCAGCATAGACGCTGGGTGGTTTTACAGCTCATTAATTTGCTTTATTTGCAAGGTTTTAGATTGACATCTATCGGCCAACCACGTGACACAAAAGCCACAGGGCCTAATTTATCAAATGTTTTCTCTGTCTGTGCCCATTGGGAAACCCTTTGATAAATTGTTCCCTTGACCTTCTCTAAATGTCACATTTATGCTCGCTGCTTTGTGAAAGGGGTCCCCGCCCACTGCAGAAAATGCTTGAAAGGGTAGTCCTCTGAGGCAAAAGTCTCGTGATCTAAGAGATGTTATTAAACATTTTTAAGAAATGTGTACCAAAGGTTTTCTCTCATTTTCCATCTACGGGAACGATGCTTAGTACATATGATTCCAGTTTGTTGTTTTACGAAGCCTAAAATCCGGAAATCGATTGCTCTTTGCGGTTATTGAATTAATAAAGATGCCAGCCCCACCTGTCCATTAATGAAACACATCGAGGGAATGAGGGGAAACGGAACCTTCTTCTGAAAACATGAAAATTAGGTCGAGAGCAAATAAGCCTGTTGAAAGGAAACAGCTGCAGGGTGCTGTGAATAAATCAAAGCAACGGGTTATGATGTAGCAAATGTGAATCACTGTGGCTTAAGGAAAACACATGAGCAATTTTATGCTTTGAGAGCTTAAGTGTTTTGGGAACATGTGAGTCAGAGACTGACTTAAACATAAAGACAGAAAATCTACAAATGTCATTGCGGAGCGGAGCAGCAACTGGTAGATCATCGGAAGATGCACGACGTCAACAACGTTAATTAATGCCATGTCAGCTATTGCATTGTCAAACTTCAGTTCTGTGGTTCCAGTGGAAATGTTTGTCTTTCCTCGTTAGAGTTCTTCGCTTTCTCTAGCTTCGTATTCTGAATCGGTAGAATAATGACCTCAATGTAACGCGACGAGCTACAGCTGAAAGAGACGTAAACTAAACGTAAATGTATAAAACAAAACAAGCAAAGAAATAAGCAAGTAACCCAACGATGATGGAATGTACCCAGATGGTTGGGCAGCTAGTAAGATTAAGCATTTCAAAGCTTGTTATTCTTTCCAACCTTTCAGAAATTGGAAAGAATTATTCAAAACGTCCATCTGTCAGAGGGAAAAATAACTCTCTAAAAATGTAATGGGATGCGATGAAACTTATCACATGGGAAAAACTGGTAAATGGTACCAGGAGTCCTAGAGAAGTAAGTGTATCCCCCACCCTTAAAAATAGCCAGCTGCATTTCTATATGATACAGGAGTTCCGGCTTCTGTAGCATAGAAACTTACAGTGAAATCTAGCAATTATTTCTACGTGAAAATTTGGGGAATGCCCCTAACCATGCCCACATACAGTTACATGTGATTCAAGTTAGGCCCAAACCGGCTATGCGTGTACCATCATAGGTGCAGACCTGATGTGCCCCTAACTCCCAATTAAGCCCAATTAGTGCTGATAACTGGTTGTTAAGTAAAGTGGGCACGTGCCCGGTTTAACACACCTGTAGGTGCCAAATATGGAATTTGGGGGTAAGCACACAGTTTGCATTAGCGCCTGTTAAAATGTTAACATTGGCCTTAAGGTTCTCTCTGAGGCAATTAAGGGTGGTGACTTCTCCAAGGGTTTGATATGCTTTTGGAAAAGGCGGGAGGTATAGGTCTTGTAGGGAAACCTTTGAGGTACTATAAGTGATTGATTAATACTGAAGCCAGAAGATTTGAAATGGGAGGATGAAGAAAGATGTGAGATCTAGGTGAATTATTATTGTTATAATTTTTATTATTAATTTGGATTTTGCTCACACCTCTTTCAGTAGTAGCTAGGGTTACCATATTTTGTCCTTTGAAAAAGAGGACACATGTCCTGCCCACACCCCGGCCCTTGCTTCGCCCACGCCCTGCCCCCTGTCACATATTCCCCTCCCCTCCCCTTACTTACTATCTACTGCCCTGGTGGTCTAGTGACCTCTTTGGGGCAGGAAAGAGACCCCTCTTTCCTGCCCAGAGCTCTGTCCTTGCCCTGCATCCTGTTGCTGTGACGATCTCGGGATTCAAAATGGCCGCTGAGAGTTGAAGTCCAAAACACAGCAGCCAGGTTGATATTTGGTAAGACACGATTCCAAAGCGCCACACCACTCTGTGAGAAACTACACTGGCTTCCTATCAAGGAACGTATCTCTTTCAAAATCTGCACCTTGGTCCATAAGATTATCTACGGTGAAGTCCCAGGTTACACGATTGACCAGATCAATCTCCCAATCAGAAATAGTACCAGTTCATCACGGTCTTACCTGAATCTCCACTACCCAAATTGCAAAGGACTAAAATACAAGACTACCCATGTGTCCAACTGTTCTTACATAAGTACGCGTCTGTGGAACGCACTGCCACATGTGGTGAAAACAACTTACGATCACCTAAAATTCAGAAAATTATTAAAGACTCGCCTATTTGGAAAGGCATACCCAACTGACCCAACTTAAATGCCTCAACCCTGCAACAATTCACTATCAAAGATCATACTGGACATTAACAAACCCTTCTATCTCTAACCCAACTTGACTGAATCTTATCTTCCCCATCCCACTATAACATCTTTTGTACTTATCCCCTACCGGACTTGGCGAATGCCTTTATGGTATTATGTAAGCCACATTGAGCCTGCAAATATGTGGGAAAATGTGGGATACAAATGTAACAAATAAATAAATAAAATTGGTATCCGGCGAGTATCTACATGGACAATTCCCCCCGGACAATTCCCCCCGGACAATTCCCACTCACCAACTGGCCTCTTGACAATTGCTATTTATGTCAGATCCCCCCCCTGACCATTTCCCACCTCAAGGTGTCAAGTCACACCTGCAAAAGTCCCCCCCCCCCAATTATATATTCTTACCTTTTTCGTAGCGCGATCAGGCTATCCCAGCAGGTTTCGCTCTGTATGCATAATTAGCGTTTTGAGGTCACGCAACCACAGCGCTGCATCACAACGACATTATTGACTGTGGCAATCTTTTTTAAAGCTCTTACTGAGTGTGCACAGCGTTTCTTGCTTTAGACTTTACGCTTTGGCGGTATAGTGTTTACATTCTTCCGTATCGGCGGGGGACTTTCTGGTCACTCACTGTTCTCATGTTTCCTTTTTGGGTTGTGGAATAAGGTATGTGTTGTTCGTGGTTATCTCGTGCTCTTTTACATACGTGTATGTTCACTGGGGGGGTTTTTTAGTCTTTAATTATCCTGCGATGTCCAGTGATAACATATTTATGATTGAGTAGTCATAATTGGATATAGGTTTGCAGTAGGTAAATAGGTAGCACCCTTTTTTTCTTAGATTTACAATGTGGAGAAGTATATTTGGCAATATAAATCTTATGGAGGGGAATTGTCCTTGCTGGAGAGGTGGGAATTGGCTAGGGGAAAATTGACCTAGGTGGCAATTATCCAGAGGGTTATTGGTGGGAGGGAACTGTGTCCAGTGGGAATTATCCAGGTGGGAACTCAGAACCATAAATCCACCCATAGCCTGTGAACAAACTTTCCTTGTGCTACGCCAGCAGTGTGCGTTTCCCAGCTAGTCCGTCCAATAAGTGGTATATTATTACATCCTTTAAAAAAAATTGCTTTGTGGGGCTCAGAAAGAATTAGCTGGCTTAAAAATTTAATTTGTTAAAATTCCACAGGCTATTTTCCTATCCTCTGGATAAACACAAATAACAACCCAATCATGGGCTGATGCCTTTTTAAACTGTGCAGCTGTATTGAGTTTCTGGCAGCGGTGCCGTCACGTGACGCCATCATTTGAAGAAGATGTTGTGCAGACACTCAAGCTGAAACCTCTGCGATGGGATGGGTTATTAGCTGGCAGGAAAAGATCAAGAGCAGGTTTAATGCTGCAGAGAATCTGCATAGCTAGAAATGATGGGGGTTTTGTGACAGAATCTGGAAAGAGTAAAAGCATCTCTGTGCACTCAAGTACCTCCTGCACCTAGTTTGCTTTCTTTCACTTTTTCGCAGTTGCTGATCGTTTACTGTCCAAGGCAGCAAAAGCCCTATCGTAGTAGAAAACATTAAAATATTAATCTGCATCAAAATAAGAACAGTTTTTTCTGTGAGTTGTGTCTTGTGACATTCTGTGGAACTTTTCAGCAGAGTCCTTTAGAAACCAGATGACAAGATGACAGTTCTCTCACAGTTCAGGTTACAGTATGCTTGAAAATAATGAACCGTAATGTTATTGCATTTCTCCCAGGAATTTTAATAGTTTGTTTCCCTCCGTCCCTGAAAATATGATGCTTAAAACTTTTTTTTTTTTTTATAGTGCAGAGATCTATAAAATTCATAAATGTTATAAGGTACAAACAGTCAAAGAGATTTTCGGGGTTTTCTGCAGGCTATCTATAGATTCTGTCTTTTGAGTACACAGTAGCGAATGCAGCTGTCTGGGAGGAACTGAATTCAGGAGTACAGCATTACTGTGTCCTACAGATGCTGTCTATGGGGTCCTTTTAGGCGAAGATGCGGGTATTGGACACGTGCAGGTCCATTTTTCAGCGCACCTGCACAAAAGGCCTTTTGGGGGGAGGGGGCTGAAAATGGACGTGCAGCAAAATAAAAATTAGTTTGCGTCCATTTTGGGCCTGAGACCTTACTGCCATCCATTGACTTAGCGGTAAAGTCTCACACATCCATACAAAATGAAATTACCGCCCGGGCCATGAGGTAGCCGGGCGGTACTTCCGAATTGGTGCTCATTGGGCACGCAGAGGTGCTTAGGCGTCTTAGTATTTCCTTTGCCACTAGAGTGATCAAAAAATGGTGCTGTCAGGGATGTTAAATTTATTTTATTCCAACGCACCATAGAGCGATACAACGGCAGAATAATAAGGATATTATTCTGCCTGTTGTATCGCTCCATGGTGCGACCGCACCTCGAGTATTGTGTTCAATTCTGGTCGCCGCACTTCAAAAAAGACATAGTGGAATTGGAAAAGGTGCAGAGAAGGGCGACGAAAATGATAAAGGGGATGGGACGACTTCCCTGTGAGGAAAGGCTAAAGCAGCTAGGGCTCTTCAGCTTGGAGAAAAGGCAGCTGAGGAGATATGATAGAGGTCTATAAAATAATGAGTGGAATGGAAAGGGTCAATGTGGAGAGTCTGTTTACACTTTCCAAAAATACTAGGACAGGGGGGCATGCGATGAAGCTGCAGTGTGGTAAATTTAAAACGAATCGGAGGAAAATTTTCTTCACCCAACGAGTAGTTAAACTCTGGAATTCGCTGCCGGAAAAGGTGGTTAAGGCGGTTAACTTAGCGGACTTCAAATAAGTGTTGGACGGCTTCCTGGAGGAAAAAGCCATAGAATGTTATTGAATGGACGAGGGAATAATACAGTATTTCTAGGATGGGTGGGACAAATTGCTTGCATTTTGAATTGTTAGTATGTCTTAAAGATTTATTGCCTGATATTCAGCACTGTTTAACCATTGAGGAACAGCTCCTGGCCAGTTAAATAGCTTAAAGCCGTCTAAACGCTAATATTCACTTTGAAATAGCCGGCTGCCTCAGTTGAATATTAGCGCTTAGGGGGGATTCTCTATATGGTGCCTAAAAACAAATCTGTGCGGAAAACATTTTCGCCTAATCGTATTCCATAAGCGGCACCTAGATTTAGAACTGGAGGAGAGGCCTAATGGTTAGGGCAGAAGCTTTGATCTTAGCAACCTAAGTTCGATTCCCACTGCAGCTCCTTGTGACCTTGGGCAAGTCATTTAGGGGTCCTTTTACTAAGGTGCATTGAAAAATGGCCTGCAGTAAAGTAGACATGGGTTTTGGGCGCGGGCAGATCTATTTTTCAGCGCCCCTGCACAAAATGGCTTTTTAAAAAAAATGTTTTGCCGAAAATAGACGTGCGGCAAAATTAAAATTGCCGCACATCCATTTTGGGTCTGAGACCTTACTGCCAGCCGTTGACTTAGCTGTAAGGTCTCTTGCGTTAACCAGCGGTGATTGCCTATGGACATCAAGTTGGAGTTGCTGCCCGATTTTCACCATGCGCCAGAAAATGAAATACATTTTCTGGTCTGCATAGCGGACGCACGTAAAAAATGAAATTACCACACGGGCCATGCGGTAACTCCGAATGGTGCACATAGGTGCCTGCATAGCTTAGTAAAAGGGCCCCTTAACCCTCTATTGCCCCAGTCACTAAAACCTTTTACTGCAGCTTGGTAAAAGGACTCCTATGTTGAATGCACCATTGCTGAATAGCACTTAATCATTTATCTATTTATTTATTGCATTTGTATCCCACATTTTTCCACCTATTTGCAGGCTCAATGTGGCTTACATTGTACCATTATTGCAATCACCATTTCCGAATTAAGAAATACAGAAGAAATGGATCCTAAGGAGCTTAGCCGAGATTGGGTGGCACAGCCGGTGACGGGAGGCGGGGATTGTGCTGGGCAGACTTATACGGTCAGTGCCAGAGTTGGTGGTGGGAGGCGGGGCTGGTGGTTGGGAGGCGGGGATAGTGCTGGGCAGACTTACACGGTCTGTGCCCTGAAAAGGACAGGTACAAATCAAGGTAAGGTATACACAAAAAGTAGCACTTATGAGTTTATCTTGTTGGGCAGACTGGATGGACTGTGCAGGTCTTTTTCTGCCGTCATCTACTATGTTACTATGTTACATTTTCCCACCTATTTGCAGGCTCAACGTGGCTTACATTGTATCGTTATGGCAATCGCCACTTCCGGATTAAGAAATGCAGAGTGGTATACAACAGAGTAAATTAAGCAGTCAAGTTTTAAAGATTCTTTTCCGGAGTGAGAAGTCAAGTGGTAATGCGTTAAAAGTTCAGTAATAGACAAAGTAGGTGAAATAGTCAAGTATTAAGAGTTCATTTTTGTCTATTTCTAGTGTCGGTTTCGTTGTCTGGTATTTAGGATGGATCGATTGTGGTATGCCTTATTGAACAGGTTGGTTTTTAGTCATTTTTGGAAGTTAGTTAGGTCGTGCATTGTTTTTATGGCGTTCGGTAGTGCGTTCCATAATTGCGTGCTTATGTAGGAGAAGCTGGATGAGTAGGTTGATTTATATTTTAGTCCTTTGCAGCTAGGGTGGTGGAGGTTCAGGAATGTTTGTGCTGACCTTTTTGTGTTTCTGGTTGGTAAGTCTATGAGGTCTGAAATGTAGACCGGGGCTTCGCAGTGAATAATTTTGTGGACCAGGGTGGAGTGGAGGAGTGGCCTAGGGTGGTGGACTTTGGTCCTGGGGAACTGAGGAACTGAGTTGGATTCCCACTTCAGGCACAGGCAGCTCCTTGTGACTCTGGGCAAGTCACTTAACCCTCCATAAGCCGCATTGAGCCTGCCACGAGTGGGAAAGCGCGGGGTACAAATGTAATAAAAATAAAATAGATACTATTGGGAATTCTACATGGAATGTTGCTACTATTGGAGATTCTACATGGAATGTTGCTATTCCACTAGGCTGCGCAGGCTTCTGTTTCTGTGAGTCTGACGTCCTGCAAGTACGTGCAGGACGTCAGACTCTCAGAAGCAGAAGCCTACGCGGCCACCTTGGTGATCTGCAAGGGCCGACTTCTACATGGAATGTTGTTAGTGGAATAGCAACATTCCATGTAGAATCTCCAATAGTAGCAACAGTGGAGGAGTGGCCTAGTGGTTAGGGTGGTGGACTTTGGTCCGGGGGGAGGGGGGGGGGGAACTGAGGAACTGAGTTGGATTCCCACTTCAGGCACAGGCAGCTCCTTGTGACTCTGGGCAAGTCACTTAACCCTCCATTGCCCCATGTAAGCCGCATTGAGCCTGCCATGAGTGGGAAAGCGCAGGGTACAAATGTAACAAAAATAAAAAAAATGTTGGCACTTTTGCACATAAGTGTACACAAGACCTTAAGTGCAAATTCAGATTTGAAAAGGTGCAGAACATAGGAGGATCAAGAAATAGGACAGAAAAAGTATCTATCTATTTGAGAAGTTGTGTTGGTGGCAAATCTTGAGAATACCATGGACAGCTAAATCGAAAACGGGCTGTTTTCTTGGGGTTAACCAGTCGTATTCATGGTAGGTAACCAAATAATGCAGCTGAAAATGAATACTTAACGCCCGACTCACAACTGATTCTTTTGAGGGTGTTCCAGGGGCCAAGTCGGCACTTAAACGGCCAGGGTAACTGCATAAGTAGGACTGCGTAAAACATATCTCAACGGGAGGGGTGGGGGACAGAGCCAAAAGTGTGTGTGTGTGTGGGGGGGGGAGGGGGTCACATAAGCACCGCCATACTGGGAAAGACCAAGGGTCCATCAAGCCCAGCATCCTGTCTCTGACAGCGGCCAATTCAGGCTTCAAAAACCCGGCAAACTTAGGGGTCCTTTTACAAAGCCGCGTAGGTACCTGCACACACCCAACGTGCGTCAATTCGGAGTTACCGCCTTGCTACCATGTGGCCTGGGCGTAATTTCAGTTTTTACATGCGTCCGCTACATTCGCCAGAAAATAATTTTTTTTCCAGTGCGCGGCAGAAACCAGGCGGTAATTGTCATTCTACACGTGTACGGTTAATGTGCAAGACCTTACTGCTAAGTCAATGGCTCGTAGTAAGGTCTCAGACCCAAAAAGGGCACGTGCCAATTTTTTTTTTTTTTTTTGCCACACGTCCATTTTCGGCAAAAATTTTTAAAAGGCTGAAAAATTGATCTGCGCTGAAAACACACACCTACGCTAGCGCTGCCCGTTTTTCTGCGCACTTTATTAAAAGAACCCCTCAAATCGCAAAGATTCATCCATTCCAAGCATTCCATTCCTCCTTCAACTCTTCCACTAATTTATCCAGACATGTGTTAACTAACTCCCGGTCCTATGATGAATCCTGACCCCAGGAATAACCATGTTTTTTTAATCAATGAAATGAAAGGTATTAGTGAAAGCAGAATCAGCCAACCTTATCATTTCAATTTCCATTTCTTTGCTGCTGCACTGCAGGAGAAGTTACAAATAAAAATGAAAGTTTTTTTCAAAGTATTAATTTACAGATCAAATGTAATTGCATTTTAATTGCAAATGGATGTAAATGGAAAGAACACATACTAAACAAAAAAACTAATTATTGTCTTTATTGTCGGCCTTCATTTCCAGTATAATATAGCAAAAGTGGTATTTTGTTTGTTTGTATTTGTACCCCGCATTTTCCCACCTATTTGCAGGCTCAATGTGGCTTACATAGTACCGTCTGAGGCGCTTGCCTAGTCGGTTGATAACAGATACAAGGTTATTTAGTGATCTTATGAGGTATAAGTGGAGGGTCGGATGGGATGAAGATTGCGTGTTGTCCAGTACGATTATAGTCTTGCTATGTTGCTGGGTGACGAGGTTTACGTGGGGTCGTTGGGGTAAACCGTTTTGAAGAGGTTGGTTTTTAGTGATTTCCTGATGTTCAGGTGGTCGTGAATTGTTTTCACAGCTTTTGGGAGGCCATGCCATAGTTTTGCACTTATGTAGCAGAAGCCGGATGCGTACGTTGTTTTGTATTATTCAGGCAGTGAGGGCTTCTCCCTTACCCGTGTGCTAATCAGTTAGCACAGAAACGCTCACTCTCTGCCCCTGACGCAGGCCCTCTCAAAAAAATTAAAAAAAATTACGTAGCACATGTTTAGCACACGTGCATTCAAAAACCACCGTGTGACACTATAGTGAATGCCACGGTAGTTCATTTTTCCTGCATTAGGCACACGTTAACTCTTACGTTTGTACCTGAGGCAATGGAGGGTTAAGGGACTTGTCCAAGTGTACAAGGGGCAGGAGTGGGATTTGAACCAGATTTCCTTGGTTATGGTCACTATGCTCCTCCACGATTGAGGAAATACTGCTAGTGTATATCTGGGCTACTATACCACAGTCCTGGGCCAGTGTCAAGCGTTTGCATGTGTCTGCTGCCGCATTAGACCCAGAAACAAATATATGGTGCTCCTGTGCCTTCCTATTTCATGAACATGTCCCTTTAAATAGGGTCAGTGAATCCCAAGGGTGGTTGTTCTCTGTCTCAGTACTGCTTATTCACTGAGCATATGTTTATAGCTTTTTGAAGGTTCATGAACAGATGCTGCTCACTTTCCTGTACAAACATTCTGTTTGCGCCTGCCTGTTTGTGTAACATGGGGATGAGCTATTGTCTTACATATTCATGTATTTTCTCACCTGTCTTTTCTCAGGTCATCAGAGACGGTGGCCCTCTGATCGGTCAGAATATCCACACTGTAACCATAAGCCAAATTTTCATGCATTCCTTTTACTTAGGTGAACCTTTTGAAGGTTGTGTCCCTCGCTCCCCCCTCCCCGCGTATAATAAAAAAGGTATCGTGTTCGACCTTCTGGGCGACCTCTTTCTCCCCACGTCTAAGTGGGCTGGTTTTGCAATTACATTGTCTATCTCTTGCTAACCAAGACATGAAAGCTATAATCACTTTGAGGGAAATTTGAAAGCCATTTCCATGGGTAAAGCAGAGTTTTATCCATGGAAGTGGATTACAGTACTTTCTCGATGATCTGACGTAAACAGGACCGAGCCATTGCTGGATGTGAAAAGTCGGATAATACGGAAAACAATGGTAACCCCTTCAAAAATGCACAGAAAACATACTTTATGCATAAAGAAAATCCTGGAGAAGGACCATGATTGGCTGGCAAAGGCACATATGAGCTTGGAGTGGATATAGCACTGTTCTTGAAAGAAGATGTTTATAAACAACTTAAAAATTTGATAGTGGACGAAGCCATGGGGGACTGGACGGGATCCATCCCATGATATTGAGGGAGCTCAGAGAGGTTCTGGCGGGTCCTCTTAAAGCTTTGTTTAATAAATCCTTGGAGATGGGAGAGGTTTCAAGGGATTGGAGAAGAGTGGATATGGTCCCTCTTCACAAAAGTGGTGACGGAGAAGAAAGCGGGAGACCTACAGGCTGGAAAGTTCACTTTGGTTATTGGAACAGTAATGGAAGCAACGCTGAAGGAAAGGATAGTGAATTTCCTGGAATCCAGTAGGTTACAAGATCCGAGGTAAATTGTGCTAAACGAATCTGACTGGCTGACCAGAGAAATGGATCGAGGACGTGTGCTAGATACAATCTACTTAGTTTTCAGCGAAGCCTTTGACTCGGATCCTCTTAGGAAGCTCTTGAATAAACTTGACAGGCTGAAGTTAGGACCCAAAGTGGTGAACTGGATTAGGAACTGGTTGACAGACAGACGCCAGAGGTGGTGGTTAATGGAATTCACTTGGAGGAAGGAAAGGTGAGTAGTGGAGTACCTCAAGGATCGGTGCTGGGGCCGATTCTGTTCAATATATTTGTGAGCGACATTGCCAAAGGGTTATAAGGTAAAGTTTGCCTTTTTGCTGATAATACCAAGATTTGTTTAGAGTTGATACCCTGCCTGGAAGGAGTGAAAAACATGAAAAAGGATCTGCAAAAGTTCGAAGAATGGTCTATTGTTTGGCAATTAAAATTCAATGCAAAGAAGTGCAGAGTACTCAATGTGCCGCTGCTACGGCTAGGAAAGCAAATAGAATGTTGGGTATCATTAGGAAAGGGATTGATATTATTCTGCCGTTGTATCGCTCCATGGTGCAACCGCACCTCGAGTATTGTGTTCAATTCTGGTCGCCGCACCTGAAAAAAGACATGTTAAATTGGAAAAGGTGCAGAGAAGGGCGACAAAGATGATACAGGGGATGGGACGACTTCCCTATCAGGATAGGCTGAAGAGGCTGGGGCTCTTCAGCTTGGAGAAAAGGCGGCTGAGGGGAGATATGATTGAGGTCTATAAGATAATGAGTGGAATGGAACGGGTCGATGTGGAGCGTCTGTTTACGCTTTCCAAAAATACTAGGACAAGGGGGCATGCGATGAAGCTGCAGTGTGGTAAATTTAAAACAAATCGGAGGAAATTTTTCACTCAATGCGTAGTTAAACTCTGGAATTCGCTGGTTAAGGCGGTTAACTTAGCGGACTTCAAAAAAGGGTTGGACAGCTTCCTGGAGGAAAAAGCCATAGAATGTTATTGAACGGACGAGTTAATAATACAGTATTTCTAGGATGGGCGGGGACAAATTGCTTGTTCTTTTGGCCACTATCGGTGACAGGGTGCTGGGCTCGATGGACCCTTGGTCTGTCCCAGCATGGCGATGCTTATGTACTTATGTACTTACGGAGTAGGAATCCAAGAGAACTGTAAGTGCTAGGAGGTGAGAAGCTGATATGTACAGATAAGGAGAGGGACCTTGGAGTGATAGTATCTGAGGATCTGAAAGCGACAAAACAGTGTGACAAGGCGGTGACCATAGTCAGAACAATGCTATGCTGTATAGGGAGAGGTGTAACCAGCAGAAGAAAGGAGGGGTTGATGCCCCTTTACAGGCATATCTGGATTTAAAAAAGGTTTGAACAAGTTCCTGGAGGAAAAGTCCATAGTCTGCTATTGAGAGAGACACGGAGAAGCTACTGCTTATTTTGAAACAGATAGGGACCCTGTAATAGTCAGTAGCCTGCTGGTGTTATGTAATGAGGGCCCCGTGATATTTTTTTCTTGATGGTCTCTATGATGCTTAAATGTGTAAGATGACAGGATATTGGTGCCTGTATTCATCTTGTATATGGTTCTCTCCTTTCTATTGTGTGACTGTCTTTTTACTGGATATGCATGTTTGTATTTTGAGCGTGTGCTTTAGGTGCCATAAATGAAGTCAGGAATTATATACAATTTAATTAATTTAAATAAACTTGTATGTGTACATCAATAGCATAACAAAAAGGGGTCCTTTAACTTAACTGCTTTAAGCGTTAATGCGTGCTTGAGGCAGCAAAAATAGTCTGACGCAAGATGCGCTAAAGCGCTCTGCAGTAGTTTTGACTTATGAGCGCATGTAGCGGGCGGCAAATGCTTTTGAGGGGGTGTGTCAGGGAGGACAATGGGTGTTCCTGCGCTGACCAGTTAACACATCTACATTACCGCATGCTGACTAGCTAGCGTAAGTAAACACAGGAGCCTTTACTACCTACAAACAAGGTGGCAGTAAGTGTTCCCTTGGTAATTTTTAGAAATAAAACAAATAAAACATGGAAAAGAAAATAAGATGATACCTTTTTTATTGGACATAACTTAATACATTTCTTGATTAGCTTTTGAAGGTTGCCCTTCTTCGTCAGATCGGAAATAAGCAAAATGTTGGTAGATGACAGTATATATAAGTGAAACATCAAAGCATTTCAGTGACAGGAGGGGGGTGGATAGGTGAGAGAGACAGGAAGAGTCAGGTGGATGAGGGACAGGGAGATATGCATGGAGATAGGAGGGTGACAAAGCAGTACAATTTTATGGTTTATAATGTGCAAGAAAACCTAGATCTTTAAGTCCTGTCTGGTGGGTGTCAAAACATTTAATCATTCTGACTTCAAAGGTCTTACGTTCCTGTATTGTTTTAAAGTTCCCTTTAAGGATTCTTACCATGAAATCACTGGTACAGTGTTCTGGTTTTGTAAAGTGTTGGAGAAACTAGTCAGATGCTAAAGAAGAGATTTAATTTACATAGACACCATATGAAAAATGCCAGTACCAATGAAAATGTCACGCCTATGGGGCAGCACTTTACAAAACCAGAACACTGTTTTATTAAAGGTTTCCATGGAGTAACAGACAGCGTGCGCTACTTGTCCTATTTTATACCTATGGGTCACGGTGGCAACGCACGCTAAGCTTTACTAAAAAGGCTCCTTAATATACAAATAAAAACAAATCCCTGAAAACCCAATACCCTCAAAATTGGGAAAATTTTAAGAAACATTTGACAATGAACCCCCCCAAAAATTGCAGATCTGTATTGGCGGCACCAGTGAACGTGGTTTTGCCACGAAATAAAAATGAAGACAAATTTGTCATGCTTCACTTTCATCCTTTATCCTGATTAGACCTGATAATTACTCATCAAACCATGTTACCTTGTGATGAAGAAAAGAAAAATCACTTTTCTGGTTTTCTGGAATCGAAGCGCAGCTGTTCAATAGATCATTGTTCTGAGTTTGTCAGAACAAAACCAGCGATCCATCCGGCATATGGTGGGTGCAGCCAGAGGGCTCCCACCACCTGTTTATACCGTGCAGTGCCCAAGGAGGAGGGGAGTTGATTTTTAAGGCTAACGACTAGGGTCTTCTGAATACTAAGCGTTTCATCATTAACAAAATAAGGGGCCTTAAAACCTCGAAATTCTATATATCGTATCTTAATTTCCATGTGGAAATCGAAGTGTATTCTATAATAAAGCGCATGATTTAATTGGTTAACTAGTGGTTAGGGTGGTGGACTTTGGTCCTGGGGAACTGAGGAACTGAGTTCGATTCCCACTTCAGGCACAGGCAGCTCCTTGTGACTCTGGGCAAGTCACTTAACCCTCCATTGCCCCATGTAAGCCGCATTGAGCCTGCCATGAGTGGGAAAGTGCAGGGTACAAATGTAACAAAAATAAAATAGATACTATTGGAGATTCTACATGGAATGTTGCTACTATTGGAGATTCTACATGGAATGTTGCTATTCCACTAGTAACATTCCATGTAGAAGGCTGCGCAGGCTTCTGTTTCTGTGAGTCTGACGTCCTGCACATACGTGCAGGACGTCAGACTCACAGAAGCAGAAGCCTGCGCGGCCACGTTGGTGATCTGCAAGGGTCGACTTCTACATGGAATGTTGCTAGTGGAATAGCAACATTCCATGTAGAATCTCAAATAGTAGCAACAGTGGAGGAGTGGCCTAGTGGTTAGGGTGGTGGACTTTGGTCCAGGGGAACTGAGGAACTGAGTTTGATTCCCACTTCAGGCACAGGCAGCTCCTTGTGACTCTGGGCAAGTCACTTAATCCTCCATTGCCCCATGTAAGCCGCATTGAGCCTGCCATGAGTGGGAAAGCGTGGGGTACAAATGTAACAAAAAAAAAATCAGTGCTGTGAATTGGATGTTGATAAGCAATTATCAGCACTAATTGGCATTAATTAAGATTTATGCGCACAGCTCACTTAAGCGTATTCTGTAACGTGGTGTGCCTAAATTCCAAGTCGCATAGTTGAAAAGGGGGCATGGTTATGGGCAGGCAGGATGTAGGCATTTCTAGATTCTGTGCATATTATTAGGGAATACGCCTGCTCTGCGCCTGGGATTTATGCCAAGTAAAACATGACCTATTTTTGTTTTCTGGCGCGTGGCAGAAACTGGGCGATAATCGTCATTCTACATGCGTAGATGATTACCACACAGTTAACACATGAGACCTTACCGCTAAGTCAATGGCTGGCAGTAAGGTCTCAGACCCAAAATGGGCGCACGCCAATTTTTATTTTGCCGCATGTCCATTTTCAGCAAAAATAAAAAAAAAGTCTTTTTTTTTTTTTTTTACAGGTGCATTGAAAAATGGATCTGCGCACGGCCAAAACACGCGCCTGTGCTAGTGCAGTCCATTTTTCGGCGCACCTTAGTAAAAGGGCGCCTTTTGGTTATGAGCGGGTTAGATGTTTTAGAAAGAGAAGTTTTAAAAATAAATAAACATAGATGTAACTTGGAGGCTTTTTTGGATCATGACAATAGTATTTTTACACTGGTCCACATGTGGTTTGTTTTTCAGCAACTTCCATAGCACTTCTGGACCTTGTGACCTTATGTCCATGCACAATAGTGACCAACACACTATTTCCTCATTGATTGTACCTTACGTTTGTATTTGCTCATTTTACTATTGCTGTGCTGTTAACAAAATTGTAAGTTTTAAGTCCTGCTGTGCCTTCTACACACCACCTTGGATGAATCTCTCCATTAAGGCAATTAATACATTGCAATAAATAAATCAAGACTCACTCTGTAGCCTCTGTACAGCTGTGACCAGATGTCCTGAACAGATGCCAGCAAAGAAGGTTTCATGAGCTAAAAGGACATTTCAATCCCAGTCCACGTGTATCCATTGGAAATTAATATGACAGCCATGCATGCATGCAAACATTTTTCTATTGTCAGGACTTCCACTGGCCAATATCTTTTGCTTTGCACTCGTCTCTGTTTTCTCTTCTAAATCAGCTTGGGTTGAAACTGATGACCCAAACCGATCTGTCTAACCGTTTGTCAGTTTCCCCGTGTTATTCATGACATGCTGCTCTTCAGTCTTTTCCTGTGCAGCACAAAGTTAATTGTTTCTGTGCTACCTAAAATGATAGCGGGGATGGGACGACTTCCCTATGAAGAAAGACTAAGGAGGCTAGGGCTTTTCAGCTTGGAGAAGAGACGGCTGAGGGGAGACATGATAGAGGTATATAAAATAATGAGTGGAGTGGAACAGGTGGATGTGAAGTGTCTGTTCACGCTTTCCAAAAATACTAGGACTAGGGGGCATGCGATGAAACTACAGTGTAGTAAATTTAAAACAAATCGGAGAAAATCTTTCTTCACCCAACGCATAATTTAACTCTGGAATTCGTTGCCAGAGAACGTGGTGAAGGCGGTTAGCTTAGCAGAGTTTAAAAAGGGGTTAGATGGCTTCCTAAAGGACAAGTCCATAAACCACTACTAAATGGACTTGGGAAAAATCCATAATTCCGGGAATAACATTTATAGAATGTTTGTACGTTTGGGAAGCTCGCCAGGTGCCCTTGGCCTGGATTGGCCGCTGTCGTGGACAGGATGCTGGGCTCGATGGACCCTTGATCTTTTCCCAGTGTGGCATGAACTTATGTACCAGTGAGGAATTATAAATGGTAGACCAACAATGTATAGGGATTCTTGTAAGTTTCCACCGCTGCACCAACCGTATGATGTAGCGCAAGGGACTTCCGTTGGATTATGGCACCGCCGATGGGTACAATTGATGTCTGGATTAACGTTTTTCCAGTTGGTGATAATTTATTAATAGCTTGCTAATCCAAAGTCCTAATAATTAAGCGTATTAAGCGTATAAATATAAACGGTGAGGTTACTGTTCCGTGGAACTCGTCTAGGTTGGGGTGGGCTGAATTGTAGAAAAGCATTAGCGTCATATTTGCATTATTTGAATGTTCTAATGAGTGCTTATTAGATGGGCAGAATATTGATCCGAGCATTTTTTTTTCTAGAAAGATGATAAAATCCAGATGCAGGGTGATCCTTGAAGGGGAGTGGCGTTGGAATATCTGCTCAGGTGCTCCACACCTTCACAATATCCCCAATTCCTACCACCAGCTGCAGAACTCAGTCTCAGTGTAATCCCCCCCCCCCCCCCCCCCACACACACACACCTTTTGCATCCTCAAGAGGCAGAAGAGAGCAGCGGTCTTAGCTACTGGCAACTCTTCTGCCACGGTCATGACATGAAAAAAGCACAAGATAGGGGAAGGCTGAGAGGAATGGTCCGATATTTGGCAACTAAGATTTAATGCTAAAAATGCAGGGTCATGCACTTGGATCACAAGAATCCAATATAGGGGGTGAAGTGACTTTGGAGTGATTGTGTCTGATGACCCAGGTACAGCCAGTTGTGCAGGCAAGTCATTGCTCTTGGTTTTTGGTGCTCAAAAGACCGAAATGGTGAAGCCACTGGCTGCCTTGTGGGGGTTGGCTGTCCTAATTGGGTATGTAAAAGTTCTTGTGGATCCCTGGAGTTGGTGAAATATATTCAAGGAATCTGTACCCTTATTGAGGCAACTATGAAGAAACTACTTTGAGACCCTCCAGATAGAAGCGTGGTTGAGGGCACGAGGGCAGCAGATAGTGGACTGTCATGGCTCCGGCGCATATTTTAAACATGGCAGAGGCACCGTTGCTGTCAGAAGTTCATTCGGGCGGGGTAGCGGCTGTTCCCCTGGCAACCCACCTAGCTACGCCTCTGCCTCCAGATGTTATGACTCCTGATGCAAGCATACTTGGCGAAACACGGACATACGTCGTGTCCACCTATCATAGCAAACCTCATGATGCAGTGTTGTATTGTTTATGAATCTTCCAAACTCCCAAACTGCCCCTATCACCCCAAATCAAACCCCACGGCTTGAAAATTACCACCACTCCCAACTGCCACACGGCTCTGTGAATTGCCTCGTCTCCAAAAACTAACCCCCTACAACTGGAGAGCACTGGAAGGCAACGCAAATCACAGGCAGGCCAAGGGAGGTGGTCTGGAAGATGTTTCTGTGCTGTAGAAGTGAAATTCTTGCTTGTGGTGGGGGGATGATAGAAATGAACCCTCCAAAAAATGCTCTGTATGTTTCTATGGGAGAAGCAGGTCCAAGGGCTGCAATATACATCCACTGATTTTGTTGTAAGACTTTGATGAATAAATTGCACCTTTCAGACTGCCTTCTCCTTTCTTCTCCTCTCCAGATCATAGACGTACAAGACACACAAACACACACATACAGAAACAAACAAACAAATAAACATGTACACACACCAGTCCCTTAACATACACACACACACACACACACACACACACACACAGTACATGCAAACACACATGCACAGAAACAAATGAACATATATACACACCAATCCCCTAACATACACACACACAGAAACAAACATGTACACACACCAGTCCCCTAACATACATACACACACACACACACACACACACACACACAGTACATGCAAACACACATGCACAGAAACAAATGAACATGTATACACACCAATCCCCTAACATACACACACACAGAAACAAATAAACATGTACACACACCAGTCCCCTAACATACATACACACACACACACACACAGTACATGCAAACACACATGCACAGAAACAAATGAACATGTACACACACCAGTCCCCTAACATACACACACACACACACACAGTACATGCAAACACACATGCACAGAAACAAATGAACATTTATACACACCAATCCCCTAACATACACACACACACAAGCATCACACACAAACACACATGCACAGAAACAAATAAACGTATACACACACCAGTCCCCTAATAGACAGATGCACACACACATATCCACAGAGGAATTAGACAGAATTCCATCTGCTACGTTCTGAATAGTTTTAAGTTGCTTACTTCTGTTGGGTATGTTAGAAGAATATGAAATTCTTAAGCACAGATTTCTTTTCAGAGCTATTTTTCATCTCTGGTGGCATTTTAAAGAGAAGCTGAATTGATTGAACAGCTTTAGAGTACATAAAGTGTGCCCATTACACAAACATTTGTGGTAAACCGCAGCCATTTGCAATATTGGCCCATCTGTGGCCTACACACAGTCGAGGGGAATCCATTAGCAAGAGAGAACCCTTTTTCACTGAAAAGGCAGCCGGAGGAACCCTCCATATTGCTTGGTGTTCTAATGAGGCGTGAATTCCATTTTTAGCTTGTTCGACATGTTATGAATGGGATATAAATGCACAGTATACTAAGAGAAAGAGGCCTCGGCTTGCCAACTTCTTCCTAGTCACTTGGATCTGGCTCTGTGAACTACCATTTGCCCCTCCCCATGGATATATTCCTTCTTTTGCATTCCAGTCTAATGTCACTTCATGAGAGTCACTTGCTGGAGGCCACGTGCCAGGGAAGCTTCTGGAACCTCTTGCAATTATCAGCCATACACCTGGCCAGTAGAGATGATGTCATTTAACAAAACACTTCTATATCTTTCCCTCCAGGTTCCAGGGCTGTTCAAGGTGGCTCACAACCACAACCTCATTTTAAAAATCACTGAACTACTACTGCAGTAATGCCTTTGTACATTTTAGGCATCCATAGGAGGAATAATATGTAAAAATTCTTAACATACTGCTTACAAATGGGTCATTATTCTCTAACCTTCCTCCAAGAAACCCAACTACTCCCTATCAAACCATACCCCCCAGAAAAGCAGTTTTACTTACCTGTATGATAACTGTAAATCCCTGAGCAGTGAACACACACTGCTTATATAGCCCTGGACCTGGTCAACCTGGGGAATGAAAGCCAGGAACTAAACCCAAATCCTTCTGCTTGGCATCAACATGGCTGATCTGTATATATTTGTACATATGTAA
This sequence comes from Microcaecilia unicolor, assembly GCF_901765095.1. NCBI lineage: Eukaryota > Metazoa > Chordata > Amphibia > Gymnophiona > Siphonopidae > Microcaecilia > Microcaecilia unicolor. Next base: position 368,827,428 of record NC_044034.1, read on the forward strand.
TCCATGTCAGGCTGGAGATGCTTAGATGTGCTGTGGGTTTTTTTTTTTTTAGTTTTTTTAAAGGTTTTTAAAGTTTTTTTTTTTTTTTAGGGTTTTGTTTTTTTTGCAGTGCCACACAATGGAGGCTACAACTTCAAGGAGGTAACCGTGGCTTTTGCAGGTTTAACTCTCTGGGAATATAGGGCTCCAGGTCAGGACTAATGAAAACTGGGAGGCTGTTGACATGAAAAACCACACTCTCCTCACACCCCTGTCCAGATCAGATATTGTTCTGAACCCAGGGTTTACTGAAAGTCTTAAGGAGTGAATAGCAAAATCCAGTAATGGCAGAGTAGAAAAAATGTCAAAAGACTTACAGTCCTTCTTTTTAGTCCAGACTCTCTCTGAACCAACTCCTTTTTAGCAAGTAGCCTCTGAAAGCTGGATCGATTTTTAGATGTGGTCACAGATGCAGTTCCTTCTGACCGGCTGGGCCTCCTTGCTCAGATCCAGGAGATATCCCTGTATTCTCTCCTTCTGCAGGATCTGTAGCTCCCTGGTGATTCTATTCCAGAGATGCTTACTCTACAGTGGCGTAGCCAAGGGTGGGCCCGGGTGGGCCCAGGCCCATCCACTTTGGGCTCAGGCACACCCAGTAGCTCCACCATCTGAAAACTCCCAAGAACTGTCCCTCCTGCATACTTTGTAAATAGCAGATCTTTGCCTGCAGTGAGTAGTGACTGATTCATACTGCTCGCACCTATGCGGAAACAGGAATTTGCATCAGAGGGAAGGCTGTGGGGCCAACATGAGCAGGTGTACTAGTTACTGCTCACTGCTGGTGAAAATCTATTTAAAAGGTATGTGAGGGGGAGAATGTTTGAGAGATCACATGGCACGCAGGCGAGAGAGGGAGAGACCAAATCACTTTTGGGACAAGGCGGAGTTCTTCTGCCCACCCATCTTGGGCCCAGGCCCACCCAAAATTGGGTGTCTGGCTACGCCCCTGTTACTCTGACTTCTCTTTCTGTCTCTCTTCTGTTACCTTAATGCGCACTGGATTTACCCCCAAGTATGGTGGTTCAGTGACTCAGCCTATGATAAACAGAATCTTAGAGATCTCTACAGAAAGATTTGTAAGCAACCTTTAGAGCATTTTCATATCCCAGAGCATACTACTATTACTACTTAGCATTTCTATAGCGCTGCCAGGGTTACGCAGCGCTGTACAATTTTAGCATGGGGAAGGACAATCCCTGCTCAAGAGAGCTTACAATCTAAAGGTTACAAACTATGTAGTCAGTATACTCAGTGTATCATGAATGGGGAAGGTGGTTAGGCGCCAAAAGCAAGGGAGAAGAGATGGGCTTTGAGTAAGGACTTGAAGATGGGCAGGGAGGGCGCATGGCTTATGGGCTTGGGAAGTCTGTTCCAGGCATAAGGTGATGCGAGGCAGAAGGGGCGGAGTCTGGAGTTAGCGGTGGTAGAGAAGGGTACGGATAGGAGTGATTTGTCCTGAGAGCGGAGGTTACGGGTGGGAACATACGGGGAGAGGAGGGTAGAGAGGTAATGGGGGGCTGCAGATTGAGTGCACTTGAAGGTCAATAGGAGAAGCTTGAACTGTATACGGTAGCGGATCGGGAGCCAGTGAAGCGACTTGAGGAGAGGGGTGATATGAGAGTATCGGTTCACGCGGTAGATAAGACGTGCGGCGGAATTTTGGACAGATTGAAGGGGGGATAGATGGCTAAGCGGGAGGCCAGCGAGAAGAATGTTGCAATAGTCCAGACGAGAGGTAACGAGCGAGTGGACGAGGGTTCGGGTGGTCTGTTCAGAGAGGAATGGGCGAATTTTGCTAATATTATAGAGGAAGAAGCGACAGGTCTTAGCTGTCTGCTGGATATGGGCAGAGAAGGAGAGGGAGGAGTCGAAGATGACTCCGAGATTGCGGGCTGAAGAGATGGGGAGGATGAGGGCGTTGTCAACAGAGACGGAGAGTGGGGGAAGAGGAGAAGAGGGTTTGGGTGGAAAGACAAGGAGCTCGGTCTTTGCCATGTTCAGTTTCAGATGCCGGTTGGACATCCAGGCATAGCGCAGACTAGTAGAAATTGATTAATTTACTTGTTTTGATTTTCTTACCCGTTGCAATTATTGCCAGTATTATTACATTGCTAATACTTTCTAGAACCTGAGGGCTGAATATTCAAATGCAAATAAGCAGATGATGTTCAGTGTTATCTGCATGTCTGCACTGACTAGAACTGCCCATGGATATTCAGCAACACTGCAGATCAGGGGCCTCAAGTGGCACGCTCCAGGGGCAGCACTCTCCCCTTCCCTCCTCAACCCTTTACCCTAGTTTTTTTCCCCCCCCAAAAGGCAGCAGTGGCAATGATTCCCTGCCATGGTGCCACAGGCACCGACCTCTTCTCCCACTGCGACCCACCTCTTGATGTAACTTCCTGTTTCCTCAGAGGTGGAATGCAGTAGCGAAGAGGCCGGTGCTGCTGGCACCAGGACAGGGCAGCATATGGGAACTGCTGCCACCACCACTGGAGGAGTAGCCTAGTGGTTAGTGCAGCGGACTTTGATCCTGGGGAACTGGGTTCAATTCCCACCGCAGCTCCTTGTGACTCTGGGCAAGTCACTTAACCCTCCGTTGCCCCTGGTACAAAATAAGTACCTGAATATATGTAAACCGCTTTGAATGTAGTTGCAAAAACCTCAGAAAGGCGGTATGTCAAGTCCCATTTCCCTTTCCCTATTGGAGATTCTACATGGAATGTTGCTATTCCACTAGCAACATTCCATGTAGAAGCCTGCCCTTGCAGATTAGCAACGCAGCCGCGCAGGCTTCTCTTTCTGTGAGTCTGACGTCCTGCACGTACACGTTGCTGATCTGCAAGGGCAGGCTTCTACATGGAATGTTGCTAGTGGAGGAGTAGCCTAGTGGTTAGTGCAATGGACTTTGATCCTGGGGAACTGAGTTCGATTCCCACTGCAGCTCCTTGTGACTCTGGGCAAGTCACTTAACCCTCCATTGCCCATGGTACAAAATAAGTACCTGAATATATGTAAACCGCTTTGAATGTAGTTGCAAAAACCTCAGAAAGGCGGTATATCAAGTGCCATTTCCCTTCCCTTTTGAAAAACAAAAATAAGGGTTGAGTAGGGAAGGGAGGAGATGCTAGACCTGGTGCGTGGGGGGCAGGGAAGCACTTCTTATCTGTCTTAGGACACCCCTGGTGCAGGTCTCCTAAAATTAGGCACTGGGGTGCCGCGCTCTAAGTGCAAATTCTAGATTGGCAATTATGTGCTGAATCGTCATTATAGGATACTAGCGAAAACCTGCAGTTACACACTTAACACTTATGTTAGGCAGGACCATTTACCCCAGCCATCAAGCTAACTATTGATAGATGTGTAACTTCTAGTACTATCTAACCTGAATGCGTAAGTGCTAGACATACCCCCGACCCTCTCATGCCCTTCCTAGGTCCATGCCCTCTTGCTGTTGCTATGGATTTTTGTGCAGAACTTGTGGAATACCGACTAACGACAGTTACATGTGCCGATTAACACCCCATAACATCAATTAGAGCCAATAATTTATTTATTTAACACATTTAGAACCCACCGATCCAACCATCTAGGTGAGGTACAATATAACACTCATAAAAAGCATATAAAACATTACGAAAAAATCAAACCAAAACATCCAAAGTTCCTGCAAAGCCTGAACACCCACCTCTCAAGCAAACGCTTTGCAAAACAACCAGGTCTTCAACTACTAATTATATAATTAAGTTACAGACATAACTGACAGTATTTTATAACCCACGCACACAACTTTGCACACTAAGCATTAAATTGTGAATGCAAGTTTGTAGGATTGGGATGACCTGAGGGCAGAGCTTCAGCAGTTAGGTGTTATTCAATTTAGTTGGCAATGTTTCGTTCACTAACCGGAAAACTCTCCAGATAAAGTTAGGACAGTAGGTGCGAAAGCCACTTGGCAGTATTTAGTTCATAAGAACATAAGCGTAGCCATACTGGGGTCAGACCAATGGTCCATCTAGCCCAAATATCTTGTTTTCCAAACAGTGACCAAGCCAGGTCATGAGTACCTGGCAGAAACCCAAATCGTGGCAACATTCCATGTAGAGCCCCAAAGAATAACCAGATTCTGGAATCCTAAAGGGTAACAAGATTCCATTCAGAATCTCAAAGTAGCAACATTCCATACTACAAATTCCAGGGCAAGCAGTTGCTTCCCATGTCTATCTCAATAGCAGCCTATGGACTTTTCCTCCAGGAATTTGTCCAAACCTTTTTTAAACCCAGATATGCTAACCGCTGTTACCACATCCTCCGGCAAAGAGTTCTAGACCTTAACTATTTGTTGAGTGAAAAGTAGTTCCTCCTATTTGTTTTAAATGTATTTCTATGTAACTTCCTCGAGTGTCCCCTAGTCTTTGTACTTTCGGAACGAGTAAAAAATTGATTTACTACTACTCGTTCTAACCTACTCAGGATTGTAGACCTCAATCATATCTGTCATCATCCATCTGTTTTCCAAGCTAAAGAGCCCTGACCTCTTTAGCCTTTCCTCATACGAGAGGTGTTCCATCCCCTTTATCATTTTGGTCGCTCTTCTTTAAACCTTTTCTAATTCCGCTATATCTTTTTTGAGTTACGGCGACTTGAACTGAACGCAATACTCAAGGTGCGGATGCACCATGGAGCGATACAAAGGAATTATAGTATTTTCGGTCTTATTCACCATCGCTTTCCTAATAATTCCTAGCATCCTGTTTGCTTTTTTGGCTGGAAAACTCTCCAGATAAAGTTCGGTCAGTGAGTGCGAAGGCTGTCCTACTGTTAACCAGTTGAAGCTGTATAGCAGTCTTAATATCAAAGAACGCATTGCTTTCAAAATCTGCACCCTGGTCCATAAAATCATCTATGGCGTCACCACGGGATACATGACAGACCTCATAGACCTACCAACAAGAAACACAATCGGATCAACACGAACATACCTAAATCTCCATTACCCAAGCTGCAAAGGACTCCAATACAAATCAACATATCTATCCAGCTTCTCCTATATAAGCACACAACTGTGGAACGCTCTACCAAAAGCCGTGAAAACAATGCACGACCACCTAAACTTCCGGAAATCACTAAAAACCAACCTGTTCAAAAAGGCATACCCTATCGACCCAACTTAAGTGCCTAAACCTTGCAAGACAGCGAAACCAAAGCTTGTAACAGACTCTGCATAACTCTTCCTCCTCACAATTCCACATTATGTTTATAACACATGAACCTTATTCGACCACATCAATTCTTTGTATTTGTTTCTCTACCGGAGTTGGCGAACGCCTCTATGGTACAATGTAAGCCACATTGAGCCTGCAAATAGGTGGGGAAATGTGGGATACAAATGTAACAAATAAATAAATATCCCCGTTGATAGCGTTGTCAGCCAGTGCCAAATCCAGATAACTTCCCTAATTGCAAGGGCGTGAAATACAAGACGCTACACGCGTCAACCTTTTCTCACATGAGCACGCAGCTTTGGAATACACTGCCATGCAACTTAAGAACGATTCACGAACAAGCTTCCTTCCGCAAATTAATGAAGACCCATCTGTTTGAAACAATTTATGGAAAGAGCCAAAACACATAGAGTCTACACTCATTGATCATCAATGCATCATACATCCACTTCTGACCCTCATCCCCCGTAATTCCACATCACTCATACACTTACTCACAGAAATATGTACACCATATGTCTTTGTGTCTTAATACTGCCCTTTAAGCTTCCCATTGTCTCTTTCCAATGTTTCAATGTTGATGTCCCATTGTTATACTCCTAACGATACTTCGATGGTCTCGCATAACTTGTACAATGGAACCCATAACCAAGTTGTAACAAATGTATTTCCATTATTCATATCTTATTGTAAGCCACACTGAGTCCGCAAAAAGGTGGGAAAATGTGGGATACAAATGCAATAAATAAATAAAATAAATAACCAGTACCGATCACTATCCGAATCGCGGTACTGAATATCTGGTTTTCTTTTAGGCTCAGTAGCTGAATACCGGCTGCTCAGTTGTTTTTTCTTTCAGATTGTTGACACGGGAAATGACATTAAGTATATGTCGCACCTTATTCATACCTGTAAGTTAGAAGAGAGAAGCAGTGATGTTCGAAAGCGATATAAGGAAGCTCTAGTCCCAGCAGCGAGGGAAGATAATTGTTGGAGCTTTTAACCATCATGTATTTATCTCGGCTGTTTGCACATTTCGTTTTTGCTGAGGATGCGTTTTTTAAAACATTTGCACCTGCTTGAGGTTACGCATTGTAACTGCTCAGATGAGAAGTGTGTGGATGGACAGGATAAGTGGGTACCTCATCAAATGGATCCTATGAAAAGGGAGCCTTGGACAGCTGTGACACAGGAAGGCTTTGTTTGTGAAAGGTAGCCAGGGGTTTAAATGGTTCAGTCTGCTGTGGTTAGAAGGTGGATTATCTGAGCTGCCTTACAGATGAAATGAAATCCTAAAGCTGCTGAGTCTGCCATGCTTTGTAGGGATACTGTTAATGTTAAGGACTTTGTAACGGATCCCCTGTTAACTTGTTCATCTGCAGCTCCAGAGGGGTGCAGGGGTGTGAGAGAGAGTACACTGTGCCTCCTCCTTGTGGGTTGTCAGGGGCAGGGGAAAGAGATTTCTTCATTAAAAAGAAAAGGTCAAAATACAAAAATCGGCACAGTCTCCCCAATAATCAGTCGGCAGTGATCAGCAATTTTAAAGGCGCTGTCTACCACAGGCTGAATCTGACCTGTATATTCAGGGGCCCTTTTGCCAAGGTGCACTGAAAAACAGGATTCCTTTGTGTTTATCTCACTCATGTTTGAATTCCGTTACCGTTTTCATCTCCACCACCTCCCGCAGGAGGGCATTCCATGTATCCACCATCCTCGCCGTGAAAAAATACTTCCTGATATTAGTCAAGATCGGGAGGCGGGGCTGGTGGTTGGGAGGCGGGGATAGTGCTGGGCAGACTTGTACGGTCTGTGCCAGAGCCGGTGGTTGGGAGGAGGGGCTGGTGGTTGGGAGGCGGGGATAGTGCTGGGCAGACTTATACGGTCTGTGCCCTGAAGAGCACAGGTACAAATCAAAGTAGGGTATACACAAAAAGTAGCACATATGAGATATCTTGTTGGGCAGACTGGATGGACCGTGCAGGTCTTTTTCTGCCGTCATCTACTATGTTACTATGTAGTCCTGAGTCTGCCCCCCTTCAACCTCATTTCATGTCTTCTAGTTCTACCACCTTCCCGTCTCCGGAAAAGGTTTGTTTGTGGATTAATACCTTTCAAATATTTGAACGTCTGTACCATACCACCCCTGTTTCTCCTTTCCTCCAAGGTATACATGTTCAGGTCAGCAAGTCTCTCCTCATACGGTTTGCAACGCAAATCCCATACCATTTTCGTAGATTTTCTTTGCACCGCTTCGTCTTTTTACATCTTTAACAAGATACAGCCTCCAAAATTGAACACAATACTCCAAGTGGGGTTTCACCAACGACTTGTAGAGGGGCATCAACACCTCATTTCTTCTGCTGGTTATATCCCTCTCTATGCAGCCTAAGATCCTTCTGGCCATGGCCGTCGCCTTGTCACAGAAGGGGGACAGACTCAGGACTAATGTCAGGAAGTATTTTTTCACGGAGAGGGTGGTGGATATGTGGAATGCCCTCCCGCGGGAGGTGGTGGAGATGAAAATTGTAATGGAATTCAAACATGAGTGAGATAAACACAAAAGAATCCTGTTTTTCTATTTTATTTTGTATCTCACATTTTCCCACCTATTTGCAGGCTCAATGTGGCTTGCATAGTGCAGTAGAGGCGATCACCAATACTGGTAGGGACAATACAAAGTGAGGTTATGGTTGAGTAGTAAACAGTGTGATAGACACATTAGGGGTCATAAGAAGGAAGAGTTGGGTTATGTCCAGTACAAACTTTTATATTGTTGTGTTGCGGGGTTGAGGCATTAAGGTTGGATCGTTAGTGTATGCCTTTTCGAACAGGTTAGTCTTTAGGAGTTTCCGGAAGTTTAGGTGGTCGTATGTTGTTTTCACGACTACTGGTAGCGCATTCCATAGTTGAATGCGTATATAAGAGAAGCTGGATGCATAGGTTGATTTGTATCTGAGTCCTTTGCAACTTGAGTGGTGGAGATTTAGGTATGTTCATGTTGATCTTGTTGTGTTTCTGGTTGGTAGGTCTATGAGGTCTGTCATATATCCCGGGGCATTGCTGTAGATGATTTTGTGAACCAGGGTGCAGATTTTGAACGTAATACGTTCTTTGATTGGGAACCAGTGTAGTTTTTCTCCTAGAGGTTTGGCGCTTTCAAAGTTTTTCCGAATAGAAGCCTGACTGCTGTGTTTTGAGCAGTTTGGAGTTTCTTTATGATTTGTTCTTTACATCCAACATAAATTCCATTACAGTAATCTAGATGGCTTAGTACCATGGATTGTACCAGGTTGCAAAATATTTCCCTCGAGATGGTTCCATGGAATCTTAGAGGAGATTGGGTGGCAACGCCGGTACTTGGAAACAAAACGGGAGCTGGGCAGACTTCTACGGTCTACACTCTAATTGTGACTATTCACTGAATAGTCACAATCAGAGTGTAGACCGTAGAAGTCTGCCCAGCTCCCGTTTTGTTTCCAAGTACCGGCGTTGCCACCCAATCTCCTCTAAGATTCCATGGAACCATCTCGAGGGAAATATTTTGCAACCTGGTAGATAGGGATGGGCTGGAGTGTAAATTTTAAGGGGCTTTGACATTTGCTTCAGAACTTAGTACAAGAACAGTACTGGGCAAACTTCTACGGTCTGTGCCCTGAGAAAGGCAAGGACAAATCAAACTCGGGTATACATATAAAGTATTGCATACCATGTAAATGAGTTTATCTTGTTGGGCAGACTGGCTGGATCATACAGGTCTTTATCTGCCGTCATTTACTATGTTACCTTCATATCCTCGGCTACCAACACCCTAAGGTCTCTCTCCTGAGACGAGCTTACTAATCTCTCCCCTCCTATTTGGTATCTCTCTTTTCGGTTTCTACACCCCAAGTGCATCACTCTGCACCTCTTGGCATTGAATTTCAACTACCAGGCATAAACTAGAGTTGGCAAATATGGGTACTTATAATAAGGAATCAACTTGATCTCACCTCATAATCAAAAAGATGATTTTCTGAATAATTATTAATTTTTTAGGAGGATTCTCAGAGTATTAACTCACCCAGAATGAGACTCAGTAAATGAAATTTACAATCTCTAGGGGTGGTTGAGCATCTCAATCACTGAATCTCTCTGTGGTTTTTTGTTATAAATGCTAGATTGTTCTAAATAAGCAGTAGAGGGCAAGGCTTACTGCTTATGGCTTCTAATGCGATAATCATTTTTGAGTTCCTGAGGAAGTTTTTGAACGAAACCCTGCAGTGTTGGACTCTTGATGCTCGTTTGAATTAATTGCATCGGGTGAAGCAGGTGATGGACTTTTATGACTTGAAAATCACGTCTTGAAGCTCACATTGGTGATAGCGAAGTACACTACAGTTACGACATCACCGCTTCTATAGCCTTAAGGAGCGGCTATCGATGAAGAATGATAAGTGCCTTCTTTCATATATTATAGAATGAAAAGACCTAAATTGGGTCTCTTTTTTTCAGTCGTCTTTGAGGACTTCATGGAACATTGAGGTATCAGTTTGATATATACGATTGAATTTTAAATTTTAAGACACGTTCGAGTGATTTACTGTGTGATTAGAGCACTTGAGTGGTTTGTTTAAAAAAAAATTTAGAACAATCTAGCATTTATAACAAAAAACCATGGAGAGATTCAGTGATTGAGATGCTCAACCACCTGTAGAGATTGTAAATTTCATTCAGTTAATACTCTGTGTAAATTTCATTTACTGAGTCTCATTCTGGGTGAGTTAATACTCTGAGAATCCTCCTAAAAAATTAATAATTATTCAGAAAATCATCTTTTTGATTATGAGGTGAGATCAAGCTGATACCTTATTATAAGTATCCATATTTGCCAACTCTAGTTTATGCCTGGTGGTTTATATATAGTCACTAGAGTTAATTTGGGATCATTTTTTGTATAATTGAATTTCAACTGGCAGACCCTCGACCATTCTTCTAACGTTTGGAGATCCCTTCTCATTGTTTCTACTTCCTCCAGGGTATCCATTCTATTGGCTATCTTCGTGTCATCCGCAAAAAGGCAAACCTTTCCTTCCAACCCTTCAGTAATATCTCAAACAAATATATTAAACAGAATCGGCCCCAGCACTGACCCCTGAGGAACTCCACTGCTCACCTTCTTTTCCTCCGAGCGGATTCCATTTACCACCACCCTCTGCCACCTGTTGGTCAACCAGTTTCCTATCCACTTCACCACTTTCGGTCCAAAGTTCAGCCCTTTCCGCTAATCCATGAGTCTTCTGTGGGGGACTGTTTCAAAAGCTTTGCTGAAATCCAAGTAGATTATATCTAGCGCACGTCCTTCATCCGGTTCTTTGGTCACCAAGTCCAAGAAGTCAATAAGATTCGTTTGGCAGGATTTTCCATTGGTCAAGCCATGTTGCCTTGGGCAGTGGCGTTCCGACCCTAGCTGACACCCGGGGCGGATCGCCGATGCGCGCCCCCCCAGGTGCAGCGTGACCCCCCCGGTGAAATGACACCTCTTCCCCCCCCCCCCGGCGAAATGACACCCCCCCGGGTGCATGCCGCTGGGGAGGGGGTGCCGCGGCGCGTGCCTGTTGCCCTGTTTCAGTCCGATTTCGCAATTCGCATATGTTCACTGCTCCCTCTGAGTCTGCCCCGAAACAGGAAGTAACCTTTTTCCGGGGCAGACTCAGAGGGAGCAGTGAACACATGCGAATTGCGAAATCGGACTGAAACAGGGCAACAGGCGCACGCCGCAGCACCCACCCAGCGGCGTGCACCCGAGGCGGACCGCCCCCACCGCCCCCCCCTTGGTACGCCACTGGCCTTGGGTCCTGTAACCCACTGGCTTCTAGAAAGTTAACTATCCTTTCTGTCAGCAGCAACTCCATTATTTTTCCTACCCACCGATGTGAGATTTACCGGCCAGTAGTTTCCCACTTCTTCCCTGTCTCCACGTTTGTGAAGAGGGACACGACAACATCTGCTCATCTCCAATCTCGTGGAAACTGTCCCATCTCTAAAGATCTATTAAATAAATCTTTAAGAGGTTAAAGTAACGTAAGTTTATTGTAAAGTGTCCAAAACTAACAAACATTTAAATAACGTTTGCCTGGTAGGAACTTCAGGTACATTCTGTGTTCACTGTTCAGATTTAAAACTATGAAATTTACCCTTTGGAATGCAGAGTCAGTTTGCAAATAATTCTCCTCATTCTGTTCCTATGACGGTTTAAAAATAGAAGCCCCTGACCACAAGGGACCCTACAGGAGAAAGCAAAGTCCTTTGCATTCGTCTCTTTCTAAATGCATGCGGGCACACGAGGCACATGCTTTTGAAAGAGCTAATTTTGGGCAGGGACGTGGAGTTTTTGCAGTCCACAGCAGGTCATGAAGGATTTCTACCAATGTCATCAGACGAGAAACAAAACTTGTTTTCCGATACAGCTGCAGCCTGTACTGTGTCTCTCTCCTTCCCTTTTGAACCTCGCATTTCTACCAGGTACCTAGGATAAATGTGGGAAAAAAAAAAAAACGCCCACAGAATCCCACGATGCAAAATTTCAGGAATGTAATTAACATTCTTCAGTTTCTATACGATATAAATGTGGTTGCCAAGATTAGTCTAAAACGCAGGGTACTTTATTTTTTCAATTTCAGACATACTCGCTTTCTCTGCCTGCTTTGCTGATTATGAAAGTTATTAGTGGAGAGAGATTAAGATTAGAGTTTACGTGAACTAATTTAGTGATTAATTTGCTCTTTTCCAAAGCACCGGATAGAAGGGACCATGTATTTGTTTCTTGTCTGGGCTGGAGGTATAATTCTCATTGTTGATATGCCATTGACTTTATTGAATGCAAGGTTTAATAAGGTGAATTAATGCATGTAGAAATGATTGCATTAGCTGACCGTTTGAACTCTGAGGTATAGTTGAATTTTCCTGTAGGGGCATGTGCTGAGCGATTGTATGGAATGTGAACCGCTGAACGCCTCTCGGAATGCGTTGTGGTGGTTCCTGTGGAAAGTCACAGCACCCCAGTGCACTCTTTGACTCTCGGCACTGTTTATGGCTCTCTATATTCCCACTGGAGTCGGTGTTCAGAAATCAGGGGCGTAGCCAGACAACAGAATGTGGGTGGGCCTAGGCAAGAAGTGGGTGGGCACCAAGTGTTCTCCCTCCCACCACCACCACCACCAAGAAAATATCTAAGCTGGCAGTAAAACGCTTCATTCCACCTTGGCAGTCTGCAGAAGGCATGCGCTGAAAACTGAGCATGCGTAGGTTCCGGTATCGTTGAGAGTAGCGCTTTTGTTGCCATTAGGCGGAAGTCTTCAGCTGACGGAGCATGGGATCCCCACCAGCTACCAATAAACGTGTGCTACCATTGGGTGGGCCTGAGCCCTAAGTGAGTGGGCCCTGGCCCACTCAGGCCCACCTTTGGCTACGCCACTGGTTCAGATCACAACAGATGATTTCATAGTATGGCTGCATATTAGGGGAATTTGTAGGATGGATATTATCTAGGGATAAAATACCTCTGTCTTATAGGTTTGCAGCACAGGTTGTGTTCATTATGTCTTGGAGTGGAACAAGTTAAGGGGTCCTTTTACAAAGGCGCGCTGAAAACTGGGCTGTGGTAGTGTAGTCGTGTGTTTTGGGCACATGCAGATCCCTTTTTTAGTGTTCCTGTAAAGGCCTTTGTAAACATTTTTGCTGAAAATGGACATGCGGCAAAATCAAAATTGATGGGCATCCATTTTGGGTCTGAGACCTTACTGCCAGCCGTTGACTTAGCCATAAGGTCTCTCGCGTTAACCGTGTGGTAATCACCTATGCGCATCAAGTCGGAGTTACTGCCCGATTTTCGGTGTGCGCCAGAAAATAAAATATATTTTCTGGCGCACGTAAAAAATGAAAGTACATGGCAGTGCAACCTAAGCCCCCAACCCCCCCCCCCAATCAAGCCCCAGATCCAATCCTCTCCCCCACATTCCCCTCCAAGCAGACCCCCAACATCTCCACCCCGTAATCCAGTCTCCACCCCTTGACAACATCCTCCAATTCCCCCCAGTCTGATCTCCCTCCATATAACCTCCTTGAGCAGATCTCCTCACAATCTGATTCCTCCAAAAAGGCATCTCACCCAAAAGCAGCCCCTCCCTGGTAGCCGACCATCTCAGTGGTGCCCTGGGTTCAGAATACCAGCACTATCATAAGACTACCACCAGGGGTCATATCTGCAATTTTGAATCTAGGGCACTTGCAGGATGAAAGCAGGGGGGCCTGCTCTCATCCCAGATTACTAAAGAACCAGGAAAACCCCCAAATAAGTCCTTGGGGGGAAGGAGGGTTGGGTGGGGGAAGGTTTGGCATGATCCTATTGTGCAGTAAAAACCCAGCTTAGTTAAATAGTAAAAGTAATCTAAATTTTGTTAGGCATACTCCTGAACTGACTGCACACTAACAAACGCACATCCCTTCTGTGTAATCATTTAATTTGGGGTGGACCTCAAAATAGAGAATGACATGGGGACAAACCCCGTCCCCATGGGTTCTGTCTCCGTCCCCGCCCTGTCCTTGTCCCCGCCCCATTCCCGCAGGTTCTGTCCCTGTCCCCGCCCCATCCCCTTGGCCTCTGTCCTCATCTGCAGAAGCCTCGAACAATTATAATTTTGTATTTAAATCTTTTTATTAAAGTTTAAAAAGGAACAATATGCTGTGCAACTGTTGTGTATAAATTACAAATAGAAAACAATGATAACAGCAAGCAGGCTATAATAACCTTCCTCACCACCACCCTCTACCCTTCCAACCCCAACAATAGCTGACTTCTGCTACCCAAAGGAATCCTAATCCACCCAGTTAAAATGTCCAGGGGTACAAAATACAACCTGTTCTGTAAGCCCTAGAGGGGAGAAATATTCCCTATGAAGCACTGTTATGATTTTTTAATCTGTGGATGAATAAGAATTCATCAACAATCTCAGGATTTAGTCTAGCTCTCCTGTCTTCCACAGTCCCTCCTGCAACAGAAGTTGTCTTCTTAGAAGATATGCTGGTAGCAGAAGGTACAGGATCCCCCGATCAAATTTTGCTAATTGTGGCCACTGACCAGTATGTTTGCTTGTTTTTCCAAAAAAATCAAAATATCGTCGTGTGCATCACTCAAAAAAAAATAACAATCCAGGTCATTAACAGGCTTCAAAGTAGAAAATGATACGGGAGAAACGTTTGTCCCCGTCCTTGTGGGCTCTGTCCCCGCCCCATCCCCATGTGATCTGTTCCTGCCCTGTCCCCGCAAGTTCTGTCCCCATCCCCGCGGTTCCTGTGGGCAGGGCCGCCGAGAGGGGGGGCAGGGGGGGGCCCGGTGCCAGGGTCAGGCCGTCGGCGCTGCAGTCCCTGGTCTCACCTGCCTGCCTTCTCGGCTCCGGGCCCCCTGCATTCGAAGCGGCAGTCACAGATCGCCTCCCTTCGGTCCTTCCCTCCCTGTGTCCCGCCCTCACGGAAACCGGAAGTTACATCAGATGAGGGCAGGACACAGAGAAGGAAGGCCAGAAGAGAGGCGATCTGCTACTCAAGAGAGGCAATCTGCTACTGCCGCTTTGAATGCAAGGGGCCCGGAGCCGTGGAGGCAGGCAGGTGAGACCGGGGACTGCAGCGGCGGGGGTGTCATGGGGGGGAGCAACAGGCAGCGGCAGGGGGAGCAATGGGGAGCGGGGCGGCCTTGCCCCGGGCCCAGCCTAGTCTCTCGGCGGCCCTGCCCGCTTGTCCCTGTCCTCGTGTCATTCTGTACCTCAAAGGACAGGGGTGAGCAACCAGGGTCCTTGAGAGCCACAACCCAGTTGGGTTCTCAAGATTTCCCCAATGAATATGCATGACATTGATGTGCATTTACTGCATCCGTTGTATGCAAATCGATCTCATGCATATTCATTTGCGGCCATCTTCAACGCCTGACTGGTTGTGGTCTTTGAGGACCATGGCTGCCCACTCCTGCCGTAGTATGTTTGAGGCCTTCCTCTGTGTTGTTAACATCTATTACTTCAAGGACCAAAGTGCTGATTCTTAAGGAGGGTCTGGCTCAGTTCTTTCAGTGTTTGTTTGCCTTCGCTCTGTCTGCTGCTTTATTTACAACAACATTCATTGCCATATGTACATCACTTTAGACAGATGGTTTTGAACTGGGGAAATTGTTAGTGAGAACATTTAAATAAATACAAACTACTGCTGTTTGGAATTTATCGGCTACAATTAAGACCATTTGTTCATCCGTCAGAATGTGATTAATCCAGAGATTTCTACGGTTTTAGATTTGTAAGAGGGTTTGGTTCAGTGCCTTGACTGCTGTCACCATTGTAAGTGGTTCTAACCACCCTTCCTATATAGATTATTTCTCAGAAGACATTTCACTGATATGATGGACTCGCAGGCACTTGACGGAAACAGGTTACACCACTGGCTTCCTTCCACAAGAAGCAGACGGAATGAATTGACTGGGGAGCTGGGGTGAAATAGCACATCCAAGACCTGATTGTGCTGTCAAAACATGTTTTCTAGGTGTTCAAGGCAGTGCGAGACTTGGAAAGTGAAAACTGCTCATTTGTTATTCCATTTTAATCGGACAACTGTCCTAACTTTCAGAATCTCGAGGAGGGGACGAGGACAAGGCAGGAGCAGAGGAAGAGGGAGGGGGGACATACAGGGGTTGTTAGATATGAAGCATCATGTCAATGAAGTTGTCTTTTGCCATACTGGTGCTTCTTCACTTTAGACATAAGCATCGCCACACTGGGACAGACCAAAGGTCCATCTAGCCCTGCACCCTGTCTCCGACAGTGGCCCATCCAGGTCACAATCACCCGACAAGATCCACGGAGCAAAGCATTTTGTACTGCTTGTCCCAGTAATAGTGGATTTTTCCCTGTCCATTTAATAACATTCTATGGCCTTTTCCTTCAGGAAGCCGTCCAAAACTTTCTTAAACTCTGCTAAGCTAACCGCCTTAACCACATTCTCCGGCAACGAATTCCTTTGACATGTTGTCTTCGTTTCTGATCACCTGTTGTGACACCAGCCTCATGTGTTTCTTCTCGCTGTAGGCATTGGACAGAACCAAGCTGCATTTCAAGTCCAGAATGAGTTTACTACTACTACTACTACTACTTAGCATTTCTATAGTGCTGCCAGGGTTACGCAGCGCTGTACAAGTTTAAACATGGGGAAGGACAGTCCCTGCTCAAGAGAGCTTACAATCTAAAGGTAAAAACTATGTAGTCAGTGTAGGTATCAGGAATGGGAAGGTGGTTAGGCACCAAAAGCAAGGGAGAAGAGATGGGCCTTGAGTAAGGACTTGAAAATGGGCAGGGAGGGCGCATGGCGTATGGGCTCAGGAAGTCTGTTCCAGGCATAAGGTGATGCGAGGCAGAAGGGGCGGAGTCTGGAGTTAGCGGTGGTGGAGAAGGGTACAGAAAGGAGTGATTTGTCCTGAGAGCAGAGGTTACGGGTGGGAAC
Source organism: Microcaecilia unicolor (assembly GCF_901765095.1). Lineage (NCBI taxonomy): Eukaryota > Metazoa > Chordata > Amphibia > Gymnophiona > Siphonopidae > Microcaecilia > Microcaecilia unicolor. The sequence continues at coordinate 368,844,206 of NC_044034.1, forward strand.
ATACGGGGAGAGGAGGGTAGAGAGGTAAAGGGGGGCTGCAGATTGAGTGCACTTGAAGGTCAATAGGAGAAGCTTGAACTGTATACGGTAGCGGATCGGGAGCCAGTGAAGCGACTTGAGGAGAGGGGTGATATGAGAGTATCGGTTCACGCGGTAGATAAGACGTGCGGCGGAATTTTGGACAGATTGAAGGGGGGATAGGTGGCTAAGCGGGAGGCCAGCAAGGAGAAGGTTGCAATAGTCAAGACGAGAGGTAACGAGCGAGTGGACGAGGGTTCGGGTGGTCTGTTCAGAGAGGAATGTGCGAATTTTGCTTATACTATAGAGGAAGAAGCGACAGGTCTTAGCTGTCTGCTGGATATGGGCAGAGAAGGAGAGGGAGGAGTTGTAAGGGAACAGTTGTAAGGAGAACAAGGAAAATGAGAGAGAGAGGGATCATCACATGTTATCTGGAAGCATGGAGAGATCAGAGAGAGAGAGAGACAGAGAGATCACAGGTGTTTCCTGAGACCAGGCTTTCTTAGAGAGAGAGGGGGAGAGAGAGAGAGAGAGAGAGAGAGAGAGAGAGAGAGAGAGAGAGAGAGAGAGAGAGAGAGACAGAGAGATCACAGGTGTTTCCTGAGACCAGGCTTTCTTAGAGAGAGAGAGAGAGAGAGATCACAGGTGTTTCCTGAGACCAGGCTTTCTTAGAGAGAGAGGGAGAGAGAGAGAGAGACAGACAGACAGAGAGACAGACAGACAGAGAGATCACAGGTGTTTCCTGAGACCAGGCTTTCTTAGAGAGAGAGGGGGAGAGAGAGAGAGAGAGAGAGACAGAGAGATCACAGGTGTTTCCTGAGACCAGGCTTTCTTAGAGAGAGAGGGAGAGAGAGAGAGAGAGAGAGAGAGAGAGAGAGAGACAGAGAGATCACAGGTGTTTCCTGAGACCAGGCTTTCTTAGAGAGAGAGGGAGGGAGAGAGAGAGAGAGAGAGAGAGAGATAGCAGGAAATATATCAGTGGTTCTGAAGTGAGATAAAATATAAAGAAAGGAGAGGATAGTTCTGTTATAAAGAAATAGTTCTTACCAGAAGCAATGCAGAAATAAAGAAGGGAAAATATATTTCCTGGAGAATAGCCAATTAGCAAGGATGCCCTGAATCAGGACAGAGAAAAGTCTCTTGCAAAATATGGCTTTCTACTTCGATTCTACAGCCTCAGTATTGGGAGACTACCACTAGAGTTCAAGGCAGCCATTTTTAATCGAGCCACTAGGGGCAGGAGTCGGTGGGGTCTGGTCCTGACCTGACAAACACTAGTCCACAGGCCTGGCACAGGGGAGAGGGGGCTGTTCAGTTTTGGGGGATGGTGGAGATGGCCTATTGCAGAGTGAGGGGTTGTGGAGAGGGAAGGGCACGTAAGGGGGCCTTTTGGTGTTAGGGGGGGGGGGGCAGGAGGGGGGATTGTCATTTGGTGGGAAAATGGCAGGGAACATCAGCTGCACCCCAGTACCTGGAAGATATGTGGGTGCCAGCCGATATTCAGTGCACCGCATAGATAACTGGGCAAAGTTAATACTGCTTTTTGTGTGGTCCTATCTGTCTCCTATTTAGCTATGTGGGCACTGTTAATGAATACCTCCAGAACCTCCCTTTTCCTGCCAGCTTTCACATAGCTGGTTGGTGCCAATATTCAACAGTACTGCCTGGTTCAATGCTGAATATTTTTTTTTATTTTTGTTACATTTGTATCCTGCGCTTTCCCACTCATGGCAGGCTCAATGCGGCTTGCATGGGGCAATGGAGGGTTAAGTGACTTGCCCAGAGTCACAAGGAGCTGCCTGTGCCTGAAGTGGGAACCGAACTCAGTTCCTCAGGACCAAAGTCCACCACCCTAACCACTAGGCCACTCCTCCACTGTTGCTACTATTTGAGATTCTACATGGAATGTTGCTATTCCACTAGCAACATTCCATATAGAAGTCGGCCCTTGCAGATCACCAATGTGGCCACGCAGGCTTCTGCTTCTGTGAGTCTGACGTCCTGCACGTACGTACGTGCAGGACGTCAGACTCACAGAGACAGAAGCCTGCGCAGCCTTCTACATGGAATGTTGCTAGTGGAATAGCAACATTCCATGTAGAATCTCCAATAGTAGCAACATTCCATGTAGAATCTCCAATAGTATCTATTTTATTTTTGTTACATTTGTACCCTGCACTTTCCCACTCATGGCAGGCTCAATGTGGCAATGGAGGGTTAAGTGACTTGCCCAGAGTCCCACTAGCAACATTCCATGTAGAAGTCGGCCCTTCCAGATCACCAATGTGGCCGCGCAGGCTTCTGCTTCTGTGAGTCTGACGTCCTGCACATACGTGCAGGACGTCAGACTCACAGAAACAGAAGCCTGCGCAGCCTTCTACATGGAATGTTGCTAGTGGAATAGCAACATTCCATGTAGAATCTCCAATAGTAGCAACATTCCATGTAGAATCTCCACTATTCCATGTAAAATCTCCTATAGTAGCAACATTCCATGTAGAAGTTGGCCCTTGCAGATCACCAATGTGGCCGCACAGGCTTCTACATGGAATGTTGCTAGTGGAATAGCAACATTCCATGTAGAATCTCCAATAGTAGCAACATTCCATGTAGAATCTCCACTATTCCATGTAAAATCTCCTATAGTAGCAACATTCCATGTAGAAGTTGGCCCTTGCAGATCACCAATGTGGCCGCACAGGCTTCTACATGGAATGTTGCTAGTGGAATAGCAACATTCCATGTAGAATCTCCAATAGTAGCAACATTCCATGTAGAATCTCCAATAGTATCTATTTTATTTTTGTTGCATTTGTACCCTTCGCTTTCCCACTCATGGCAGGCTCAATGCAGCTTACATGGGGCAATGGAGGGTTAAGTGACTTGCCCAGAGTCACAAGGAGCTGCCTGTGCTGGGAATTGAACTCTGTTCCCCAGGACCAAAGTCCACCACCCTAACCACTAGGCCACTCCTCCAAGCCTGCTCAGTCAGCATTGTTTAATCCTCTCCTGCCCAGTTTAAACCAAGCTGAATATCAAACCCTTAAGTTATTGAATGGCATTTTCGAGGAATGTTTTTGAATTCTATCATGCAGTTTGGTAGTTAAGAAGTCCCTTGCTTCTCTTTCCATCATATTTCCATCCATTTCTTCATCTTCCTGTCTCACATTCTTCATCTCTCCTTGTTCCCTCTCTGTCTCTTCCCGTCTCTCCCTCCCTCCCTCTTTCTCACTCTCCTTCCTCCCTCCCTCCCTTCCTCTCTCCCATCTTCCTTTCTCTACCCTCCTCTCTGCCTTTCCCTCCCTCTCTCTCTCGCTCTCTATCTGTCTCTGTATCTTTCTGCCCCCCCCCCCCCTTCTCTCTCTCACTTTCTCCTTCTCTGTCATCACTTGCTTTTCAGCTGCTGGATAGACAAGTGCATCTGTCCTTCTGATTCATGCTGCAGTATTTTGCAACTCCTGTCCATTCTTGACTGGTTTGATTTTGTTCCCAGGGTTGAAATTTAGCAGAGTTCAATATCTTAAAGCAAAGTTTTAGAAAATATGGACTGTACTAGACTTCTATCACCACCCCCAGAGTTTAAAAAGGGGTTAGACGGTTTCCTAAAGGACAAGTCCATAAACCGCTACTAAATGGACTTGGGAAAAATCCACAATTCCGGGAATAACATGTATAGAATGTTTGTACGTTTGGGAAGCTCGCCAGGTGCCCTTGGCCTGGATTGGCCGCTGTCGAGGACAGGATGCTGGGCTCGATGGACCCTTGGTCTTTTCCCAGTGTGGCATTACTTATGTACTTATGTCCTCTACTTGGCTCACTTTTATTACATAGAGCAGTGATTTAACCTATTGTGATGTCATAGTGGCTCATTCCACCAATAAGAGCCAACCTCATTAGTGATGTCACAATGGCTTGATTGTATAGAATGTTTGTACGTTTGGGAAGCTCGCCAGGTGCCCTTGGCCTGGATTGGCCGCTGTCGAGGACAGGATGCTGGGCTCGATGGACCCTTGGTCTTTTCCCAGTGTGGCATTACTTATGTACTTATGTCCTCTACTTGGCTCACTTTTATTACATAGAGCAGTGATTTAACCTATTGTGATGTCATAGTGGCTCATTCCACCAATAAGAGCCAACCTCATTAGTGATGTCACAATGGCTTGATTGTATAGAATGTTTGTACGTTTGGGAAGCTCACCAGGTGCCCTTGGCCTGGATTGGCCGCTGTCGTGGACAGGATGCTGGGCTCGATGGACCCTTGGTCTTTTCCCAGTGTGGCATTACTTATGTACTTATCTCTTTGTTGCCTTATACTAATGTTATTACATGCCTATGAATTTACTATGTATTATTGAACCGGAGCCTACCGCTACGGTATTGTGTAAGCCACATTGAGCCTGCAACTAAGTGGGGAAAATGTGGGATATAAATGTGTTAAATAAATAAATATTACCAGTGAACATTTGTTACAAATGACAGCCCATCCCTAAAAGAATCTGCTATTGTGTCTTTGAGTTTGTGTGACTGCCAGGCGCTCCCACCCCCCCCCCCCCCCAACAGCTGCTACCCTAGCTGACTACCTAGCCTTCCCTGGCCCCTGATTTTACCCATTAAAATCATCTCTCTATGGGATGGAAGGCATCCAGGATGTTCTGTCAGAAATCCAGGCGTGTCCTAGAATCTCTGTTCTGGATCTGGGTAGCCGGGCAGGCCTGTCCCCTTGGACTCGGATTCTACCAGTCAGCTTCTGAGCACCACTTAACACATGCCGTCCTGGGAACAGAGCCTTATATGTCGAATCCAGGGGGGATTCCTACTAGGGAAGCAGCCTTGTTTTCAGGGAGGGGAGAGTTCATTCTTTCTGGAATTTGAAACATCTGGGGGCCTCCGCCAACCCTTGGCACGAGTTCTTCTGTCAGTTTAAAGCGAGTAGGAATTATTCATTTTCCCCCAACACCATCCAGATATCAGAAGTTGTGAACTCTGCGTAGGAATTGTAAAAAAAAAAAAAAATGCAAAGACAGAGGCTGGCTTGTTTTTTTCTTGTTTTTTCTTTAAATTATGCTGATTACTACTTTTGTTAATTTGACTGAGGAACTGATACGCGAACAGTAGAACTGCAAGAAACATCTTTTTGGCTGTTCCTTTGCATTTTATACTCCGTTCTGAAATGCTCTGGTATGAGGAAGCTGAGGAAAGTTGTAAGTACTCAGACTACATCTCTTTTCACTCTGGTCCTTGAGAACGGATTGTGTGCGGGGGGGGGGGGGGGGGGGGGGGGGGGGGGGTGTCAGAGCCTGAGAGCAAACTGCCTTCAGAGAGTCACATCCCAAAAGGGATTATTTTGTAACCAGAAGACTTATCTCTTCCCTTTCCATGATTAAAATGTGCTCAGTATTCTGTAATTAAAATAGATGGCAAGTGTAGTCTGGGGGGGGGGGGGGGGTTCTTATTTATAGTCAAGCGAAACATGGGTAACGGAGGTGATAGTTCTGGAAAAGCTGTTTTGAAATCCATAAGGTAGCCAGGGATTTTTTTAATTCTCTCTTTGCAAGTGAAGCCATAAGATCGGGCAACCATATCCACGCGTAAGGTGACCGAAAAGTGGGGCAGGTACCGTGTGCAGACAGTTAAATCCCAGGATTACTGTACTTCCCCTGAGACTGGGTAGCAGCATGGCGCTCAGGTGTGCTGCAAAAGCTAATACATTAAAACAAATTCTTTTCAGGGGACACGATGTGGAATAATTACAACCATAATACAGTTGCAGCATTGTTTCAGCAGTAGCAAGAGAGATTGCACAGGGTCTGTTGGAGTAACGTTTGTAGGTTTTTGCTGTCTAGACTTCTCTGCAAAGTGCGGCTGTATCAGAGTTGGTGGAATCTCAGAGATTTTTGCTTCGCTGCAACACTTTACCAAGTTAAGTGGGTTTTTTTTCTTCAAGATCTTTCTTCTTCAAATCTGGGAACACAAATAACGAAAACACATTGGGCCTGATATTGAAAATCATTTATTTTTTTTCTAGCGGCACAGCCACTGTGGGGGTTATTTTATCAGAACAGTGTCAAGAGCGTGCGTGAATACCCTGGATACTGATATTTCTGTGTGTCTTGTGCACGTTTGCATTTAAATAGCAGTATTTGGCTATGCGTTGTTCTGTGAAACGGTGCCTATAAGTGTCGGCATATAGTTTGCATGTGGGCATTCGCAGGGGCGGAGGAGTCTGAGTGGATCATGGGCAGGGCATAGATTATAGAATCCTGAAATATACATGTGTCGGGTGATATTCAGCCCACAGAAGTCATAAGAACATAAGAGTAGCCATACTGGGTCAGATCAATGGTCCGTCTAGCCCAGTAACCTGTTTTCCAAACAGTGGCCAAGCCAGGTCACAAGTACCTGGCAGAAACCCAAATCGTGGCAACAATCCATGTAGAACCCCAGAGAATAGCAAGATTCTGGAATCCTATAGAGCAGTGGCGTAGCTATGTGGGGCCAGGGGGGCCTGGGCCCAAGTAGATTTGGCTCTGGACCCCCCTGCCAATGACCCGCCCGACCCCCCCTCCTGCCGCCAACCCGCCGTCGCCTGCCTTTGCTGGCGGAGGACCCCAACCCCCGCCAGCCGAGGTCCTCTTCTAATCGCTTAAGGCTTCCTTCTGATTCTGACGTCCTGCACAACCTTGGCTGGCAGGGGTTGTGGTCCCCCGCCAGCAAAGGTAGGCGGTGGCAGGAGGGTGGGTCGAGAGGGTCGGCGGCGGGGGGGGGGGGGGGCAAAGTTGGCAATGGTGGGGAGGGTCGGCTGCACCGGGGGGGGGGGGGGGGGGGGTAAAATGTGCCCCCTCACCTCGGGCTCTGGACCCCCTCCCACCGATGTCTGTGCATTGCAACTGGAAGGTTCAGTGAAGAGTGACCCCCCTCCCTTCTGAAGAGAGATTAAACAGGTCAAGACTCTTCAGCTTGGAGAAGAGATGACTGGGGGGGGGGGAGGGGGGATGTGATAGAAGTTTATAAAATTATGAGTGAGGCAGAATGGTTAATAGGAAATGGTTGTTTAACCCTTTAAATAACATAAAATTAAGAAAACACTCCATGAAACTAAGGAAACAAATCACAGGTCATTTTTTTTTTATTAAGTCCATAATTAAACTGCGCAATCTTTTGCTGGAGGATGCGGTCAAGGCAACCGACATAGTGGAATTTTAAAAAGGATCGGATGAGTTCCTGGAAGAAATGTCCATAAAAATTATGAGGTATACATGGGACAGCCCTTGTTTGCCCCTGGAAAATGAGCTATTGGAAATGCATCTACCTCTGGGGATCTGCTGGGTAGTTCTGACCCAGACTGGTCACTGTTGGAAACAGGATGCTGGTTTAATTGGACCTTGCTCTGACTCAGCCTGGCTTTTCTTGTGTTCTTATAAGTAGCGTATTTAAACACTGTCGCCGGCATTAAAAAAAAAAGAAAAACAACCAAAAGCACCTCCTAGCATTTGAATATTGAGCAGATTATTGTTTCAGTGAAAGGTACAATTTTAGAAAAAGTCATTTTGTTTTAACATTTGAGCACTTGCAGGTCCATAACTGTGCCTGTCACTCTGGAGCAAAATCAAGGAGGGGGGTAGACTTTGAACTATAAAATAAAATTGTCAATCCCATTACTGCATTTGATGATACATCCACTTATCTTTTACGGGAAGGCGGTAGAACGAGAGGACATGAAATGAGATTGAAGGGGGGCAGACTCAAGAAAAATGTTAGGAAGTATTTTTTCACGGAGAGAGTGGTGGATGCTTGGAATGCCCTCCCGCGGGAGGTGGTGGAAATGAAAACGGTAACGGAATTCAAACATGCGTGGGATATACATAAAGGAATCCTGTTCAGAAAGAAGGGATCCTCAGAAGCTTAGCCGAGATTGGGTGGCGGAGCCGGTGGGGGGAAGAGGGGTTGGTGGTTGGGAGGCGAAGATAGTGGTGGGCAGACTTATACGGTCTGTGCCCTGAAAAAGACAGGTACAAATCAAGGTAAGGTATACACATGAGTTCATCTTGTTGGGCAGACTGGATGGGCCATGCAGGTCTTTTTCTGCCGTCATCTACTATGTTACTATCCAGCTTATTTTCGAAAGTGATAGCCGGCCATCTTCCGACACAAATCGGGAGATGGCCGGCCATCTCCTAAAACCAGCCAAATCGGTATAATCGAAAGCCGATTTTTGGACACACTCGCCGGCATTCTGTCGCGGAGGCGGCTAAACTTCAAGGGGGCGTGTCAGCAGGGTAGTGAAGGCGGGATGTGGGCGTGCTTACGAGATGGCCGGCTTCAGCTGATAATGGAAAAAAGAAAACCGGGGATGACGAGCATTTGGCCGGTTTTACCTGGTCTATTTATTTTCACGACCAAGTCTCAAAAAGATGCCCAAACTGACCAGATGACCACCGGAAGGAATCGGGGATGACCTCCCCATACTCCTCCAGTGGTCACCAACCCACTCCCACCCAAAAAAAAAAAAAAACTTTAAAACATTTCCTTCCTAGGAGGGGAAGCCAGTCGGCCAGCTCGTAAAAAAAAAAAAAAAAAAAAGGATCTTGCTGATCAGTTATGTTATGACTTACTTGTTCTGGAGTGCTGTATTTTGTGATACTGTTTTGAGAAATGTTCAAGAAAGACTTCATACAAATTAAAAAAGTTCCTGCCGTTCATTTTCCCTTGATGGCCGTCCCTGACGTGCACTTCCCTTAATAGCCGTCTTTCTCTCCGAAAGTGCACTTCTCTTAATGGCCGGCTTTCTCCCCAAACAGGTTATCAATAGAAATCAAACAAAATAAAACATGGAAAAGAAAATAAGATGATACCTTTTTTATTGGACATAACTTAATACATTTCTTGATTAGCTTTCGAAGGTTGCCCTTCTTCCTCAGATCGGAAATAAGCAAATGTGCTAGCTGACAGTGTATATAAGTGAAAACATTCAAGCATTACTATGACAGTAAAATAGATACCATTGGAGATTCTACATGGAATGTTGCTACTATTGGAGATTCTACATGGAATGTTGCTATTCCACTAGCAACATTCCATGTAGAAGGCTGCGCAGGCTTCTGTTTCTGTGAGTCTGACGTCTTGCACGTATGTGCAGGACGTCAGACTCACAGAAGCAGAAGCCTGCGCGGCCACATTGGTGATCCGCAAGGGCCGACTTCTACATGGAATGTTGCTAGTGGAATAGCAACATTCCATGTAGAATCTATAGAAATCAAACAAAATAAAACATGGAAAAGAAAATAAGATGACACCTTTTTTATTGGACATAACTTAATACATTTCTTGATTAGCTTTCGAAGGTTGCCCTTCTTCCTCAGATCGGAAATAAGCAAATGTGCTAGCTGACAGTGTATATACAGTGGTGGAAATAAGTATTTGATCCCTTGCTGATTTTGTAAGTTTGCCCACTGACAAAGACATGAGCAGCCCATAATTGAAGGGTAGGTTATTGGTAACAGTGAGAGATAGCACATCACAAATTAAATCCGGAAAATCACATTGTGGAAAGTATATGAATTTATTTGCATTCTGCAGAGGGAAATAAGTATTTGATCCCCCACCAACCAGTAAGAGATCTGGCCCCTACAGACCAGGTAGATGCTCCAAATCAACTCGTTACCTGCATGACAGACAGCTGTCGGCAATGGTCACCTGTATGAAAGACACCTGTCCACAGACTCAGTGAATCAGTCAGACTCTAACCTCTACAAAATGGCCAAGAGCAAGGAGCTGTCTAAGGATGTCAGGGACAAGATCATACACCTGCACAAGGCTGGAATGGGCTACAAAACCATCAGTAAGACGCTGGGCGAGAAGGAGACAACTGTTGGTGCCATAGTAAGAAAATGGAAGAAGTACAAAATGACTGTCAATCGACAAAGATCTGGGGCTCCACGCAAAATCTCACCTCGTGGGGTATCCTTGATCATGAGGAAGGTTAGAAATCAGCCTACAACTACAAGGGGGGAACTTGTCAATGATCTCAAGGCAGCTGGGACCACTGTCACCACGAAAACCATTGGTAACACATTACGACATAACGGATTGCAATCCTGCAGTGCCCGCAAGGTCCCCCTGCTCCGGAAGGCACATGTGACGGCCCGTCTGAAGTTTGCCAGTGAACACCTGGATGATGCCGAGAGTGATTGGGAGAAGGTGCTGTGGTCAGATGAGACAAAATTGAGCTCTTTGGCATGAACTCAACTCGCCGTGTTTGGAGGAAGAGAAATGCTGCCTATGACCCAAAGAACACCGTCCCCACTGTCAAGCATGGAGGTGGAAATGTTATGTTTTGGGGGTGTTTCTCTGCTAAGGGCACAGGACTACTTCACCGCATCAATGGGAGAATGGATGGGGCCATGTACCGTACAATTCTGAGTGACAACCTCCTTCCCTCCGCCAGGGCCTTAAAAATGGGTCGTGGCTGGGTCTTCCAGCACGACAATGACCCAAAACATACAGCCAAGGCAACAAAGGAGTGGCTCAGGAAGAAGCACATTAGGGTCATGGAGTGGCCTAGCCAGTCACCAGACCTTAATCCCATTGAAAACTTATGGAGGGAGCTGAAGCTGCACCAGAACTCTTAATGATTTAGAGATGATCTGCAAAGAGGAGTGGACCAAAATTCCTCCTGACATGTGTGCAAACCTCATCATCAACTACAGAAGACGTCTGACCGCTGTGCTTGCCAACAAGGGTTTTGCCACCAAGTATTAGGTCTTGTTTGCCAGAGGGATTAAATACTTATTTCCCTCTGCAGAATGCAAATAAATTCATATACTTTCCACAATGTGATTTTCCGGATTTAATTTGTGATGTGCTATCTCTCACTGTTACCAATAACCTACCCTTCAATTATGGGCTGCTCATGTCTTTGTCAGTGGGCAAACTTACAAAATCAGCAAGGGATCAAATACTTATTTCCACCACTGTAAGTGAAAACATTCAAGCATTACTATGACAGTAAAATAGATACCATTGGAGATTCTACATGGAATGTTGCTACTATTGGAGATTCTACATGGAATGTTGCTATTCCACTAGCAACATTCCATGTAGAAGGCTGCGCAGGCTTCTGTTTCTGTGAGTCTGACGTCTTGCACGTATGTGCAGGACGTCAGACTCACAGAAGCAGAAGCCTGCGCGGCCACATTGGTGATCTGCAAGGGCCGACTTCTAGTGGAATAGCAACATTCCATGTAGAATCTATAGAAATCAAACAAAATAAAACATGGAAAAGAAAATAAGATGATACCTTTTTTATTGGACATAACTTGATACATTTCTTGATTAGCTTTTGAAGGTTGCCCTTCTTCGTCAGATCGGAAATAAGCAAATGTGCTAGCTGACAGTGTATATAAGTGAAAACATTCAAGCATTACTATGACAGTCTGACAGGGTGGGAGGATGGGGGTGGGTAGGAGGTATGCATGGGGACATCAAAGCATATCATTGATATTCTAGCAGGATGGGTGTGGATAGGTAAGGGACGGGGTGATCAACAGAGAAATACAGCTTTATGGTTTATAATGGGCTAGGAACCCCAGATCCTTGTTAAGTCCTTTCTGTTGGGTGTTAAAATATTCAATCATTCTGACTTCAAAGGTCTTACGTTCTTGTATGGTTTTAAAGTTACCTTTGAGGATTCTCACTGTGAAGTCACTGGTGCAGTGTCCTGGTCCTGTAAAATGTTGACCAACAGGTGTGGGAACCCTACTGGCACCAGCCTTGTTCATATGATGTCTATGTAAATTGAATCTTGTCTTAAGCATCTGGCCTGTTTTCCAATATAGCATCCTTCGTTACATTTTTTACACTGAATGTTATATACCACATTGGAAGATGAGCAAGTGAAAGATCCCTTTATGTTGAATATCTTTCCTTTGTGGATGACTTTGGGGTCCTGTGAAATATTTTGGCATAGTTTGCAACTGGATAAATTACAGGGAAGTGTGCCCTTCTGTTCCTTTTCAGTCTGTGAAGGAAGTTTACTTCTGATTAGCTTGTGTTTTAAATTGGGTGGCTGTCGGAAGGCCAGTACTGGTGGGGATGGGAATATCTCTTTCAGTAATTCATCCTCCTGGAGTATAGGTTGTAGATCTCTTATGATTTTCCTCAGTTTTTCCAGCTCTGGATTGTATGTCACTACAAGCGGGATTCTGTCTGTGGATTTTTTCTTTTTGTACTGTAGCAGATTCTCCCTGGGTGTTTTGAGGGAGGAGGCAATATTCTTGGAGATTATTTTGGGGTTGTAGCCTTTCTGTTTGAAGGATTCAGTCAGGGTTTTAAGGTGTCTGTCTCTGTCCCCTGGGTCAGAGCAGATACGGTGGTATCTTGTGGCTTGGCTGTAAATGATGGATCTTTTTGTATGTGAAAGATGGAAGCTGGAGTTGTGGAGGTAGCTACATCTGTCTGTGGGTTTCTTGCATACAGATGTTTGTATACAGCCATCACTGATTGAGACCGTGGTGTCCAAAAAATTGACTTTTTCTGGGGAGTAGTCAATTTTGAATTTGATTGTAGGATGGTATGTATTGAAGGAATAGTAAAATTGAAGGCAGAATAAAACTGTTTCACATAAAACCTATTGAGAAAAATAAATGAAACAAGGCTTAAAATTAGTACCAAATTGGAAGCCAAGCGTATTCTTTTACACATGTGAGATTATCAAATTCAGAGCTTTCTCCAGCTCAGTGGCGTAGCCAAGGGTGGGCCTGGATGGGCCCAGGCCCACCCAGTAGCAGCACACCTATGATGTGGCTGGCAGGGATCCCCAAGCCCCACCAGTCGAAAACTCCCAACAACTGTCCCTTCATATCCTCCTGGATCCTCAGAAGCTTAGCCGAAATTGGATGATGGAGCAGGTGGGGGGAAGAGGGGTTGGTGGTTGGGAGGCGAGGATAGTGGAGGGCAGACTTATACGGTCTGTGCCAGAGCCAGTGGTGGGAGGCGGGAAATACTGCTGGGCAGACTTGTACGGTCTGTGCCCTGAAAAGGCAGGTACAAATCAAGGTAAGGTATACACATATGTTTGTCTTGTTGGTCAGACTGGATGGACCATGCAGGTCTTTTTCTGCCGTCATCTACTATGTTACCTTGGAAATAGCAGATCTTCGACTGCAGCAATTGATACATACTGCTCGCATTAGCCCCACAGCCTTCCCTCTGACATATTACCGCCTATGTGGAAACAGGAAGTTGCATCACAAGGAAGGCTGTGGGGGCAACATGAGCAGTGTGTATTAATTGCTGCTGGTGAAAATCTGCTATTTAAAAGATATGTGGGGGTGTGGGTGGAGGGAAAGAGAGAGAGAGATCAAATCACTTGAGGGACAAAGCGCAATTCTTCTGCCCACCCATCATGGGCCCAGGCCCACCCAAAATTGGGAGTCTGGCTACGCCCCTGCTCCAGCTTTCTTTTTGAATTCCTCTTGTTCCTTAAGCTCACATGCCAGCCCCACAGTTTGTATTCCTAAAGTCTGTTCTTCCCACAGCATTTTCATGGAGTCGCCGAGAGGTCCCAGAGGCAAACGCTGTGTCAGGCGCTTTTCGCTCCGACTCCATCTCCAAGGAGGTTAACTTTAGCCCTTAATGCTGATCTTTGCAGGGAGAAGAACGTATGAGGGTCACTCACCGACTGCGTCTACTGACAGGCAAGCTGTTCGGAGAGCTGAGAAGGCTGTAAGCTTTTCTGCATTGGGGTCTGGCACGTCCGTCCTCTGGAGGTTTAAGGGAAAATAATCAAACTGCAGCCAGAAAAGCTTCATACGATTTCAGCTGAAAGGTCTATCCCTTGTTACACATGCCATAATGTTTGCAATCCTGTCACATTTTCCAATTTAGGAGGCCGTTTTTGACAAGTTTTTGCACATACCATGTGTTATGTGCAAAGGTTAACACATTCTAAGTGTAAAGCCTGTGCAGTGTGTTCCCATACAGTCACTGTCCAGCAAATTTTATTAGGATTTATGTATTTATTTATTAGGCATAAGTACATAAGTAATGCCACACTGGGAAAAGACCAAAGGTCCATCAAGCCCAGCATCCTGTCCACGACAGCGGCCAATCCAGGCCAAGGGCACCTGGCAAGCTTCCCAAACGTACATTCTATACATGTTATTCCTGGAATTGTGGATTTTTCCCAAGTCCATTTAGTAGCGGTTTATGGACTTGTCCTTTAGGAAACCGTCTAACCCCTTTTTAAACTCTGCCAAGCTAACCGCCTTCACCACATTCTCCGGCAACGAATTCCAGAGTTTAATTATGCGTTGGGTGAAGAAAAATTTTCTCTGATTTGTTTTAAATTTACTTCACTGTAGTTTCATCGCATGCCCCCTAGTCCTAGTATTTTTGAGCAGATACAAGTACATACATGATCTTTGAATGCATTTACAGCAACCTGCTGCATTAAAAAGAAAATGATTGCCTCAATGAGACACTTCACCCCTCCCCCAGGTCTTACTGGGGGGTGTTACTAGTACAGGGGTAAGTGACCACAGTCCTTGAGTGCTACAACCCAGTCGGGTTTTTAAGATGTCCACAATGAATATGCACAAGAAGATGTTCAACTCAATGTGGAAACTAAAAAGAGTAAGACCTTTCTTCCCAAGGACCGTCTTCCGAGGCCTGGTACAATCAATGGTACTCAGTCATTTAGACTACTGCAACGCACTCTATGCTGGCTACAAAGAACAAATAATCAAGAAACTTCAGACAGCCCAGAACACGGCAGCTAGACTCATATTTGGGAAAACAAAATATGAGAGTGCTAAACCCCTACGAGAAAAACTGCATTGCCTCCCTCTTAAAGAACGCATCACGTTCAAAATATGTACCTTGGTCCACAAAATCATTCATGGAGATGCCCCAGCCTAAATGTCAGGCCTGATAGACTTACCAATGAGGAATGCTAAGACATCGTCCCGCACATTCCTTAATCTTCATTTCCCCAACTGTAAAGGGCTAAATTACAAACTAACGCACGCGTCAACCTTTTCCTACTTGAGCACACATTTTTGGAATGCACTACCGCGTAACTTAAAATCGATCCATGAACTAACCAACTTCTGCAAACTATTGAAGACCCATCTCTTTAACAAGACATACCACAAAGACCAACAAATATGAACTCCTTCACACATACCCAGAATTGTCTTTACTATTTGCTTGTTATATTAATATCATGCTTTATCATTATCATGTTACCCAAGATCCTTCTATAATACTAAATGTTTATTTCTTAAATATCTCCATTATTCATGATGTATTGTAAGCCACATTGAGCCTGCAAAAAGGTGGGAAAATGTGGGATACAAATGCAATAAATAAATCTATTTAGATAAAATGGAAGCAGTACGTAGAAATGAACTTAATGTGCATTCATTGTGGAAATCTTGAAAACCTGACTGGGTTGTGACTCTTGAGGACCGTGATTGCCGATCCCTGAAGTAGTGGGATAAGTACATAACTATTGCCATACTGGGGAAGACCAAAGGTCCATCGAGCCCAGCATCCTGTTTCCAACAGTGGCCAATCCAGGTCACAAATACCCGGCAAGATCCCAAAAAAGTACAAAACATTTTATATTGCTTATCCCAGAAATAGTGGATTTTCCCCAAGTCCATTTAATAACGGTCTAAGGACTTTTCCTTTAGGAAGCCGTCCAAACCTTTTTTAAAACTCCGCTAAGCTAACCATCTTTACCACATTCTCTGGCAACGAATTCCAGAGTTTTACACGTTGAGTGAAGAAACATTTTCTGCGATTCGTTTTAAATTTACTACATTGTAGCTTCATCGCATGCCCCCTAGTCCTAGTATTTTTGGAAAGCGTGAACAGATGCTTCACATCTACCCATTCAACTCCACTCATTATTTTATAGACCTCTATCATATCTCCCCTCAGCCGCCTTTTCTCCAAGCTGAAGAGCCCTAGCCGCTTTAGCCTTTCCTCATAGGGAAGTCGTCCCATCCCCTTTATCATTTTCGTTGCCCTTTTCTGCACCTTTTCTAATTCCACTATATATTTTTTGAGATGCGGCGACCAGAATTGAACGCAATATTCGAGGTGCGGTCGCACCATGGAGCAGGGACAGGAGTAGACTCTGGATGCTCCATTCCTAGTGCAAAATGATAGCTCTGACCCCTGTCTGTAGTCTCACGGCATTATGGCTAGGAGTTAATGCTTCCATTTTGCAGGGCTGACAACGGAGCAGGAGCATCTGGGGTTCTCTCCTACCCCCCTCCCCTGGACCTGCCAGGCCCCTATCCCCCTGATAAGTGGATAAGTGTTAGGTGGGATAGGCAAGTGCGGGGGGTGGGGGTGTTGATAGCCTCATCGGGATTGAATGGGAGTAAAAAGGCCCCTCACATTTCCAATGTGCTTAACACTTTATACCTGAGATTAACTCATAGAAGTATAGATAAAGAGCATATGGACTATCCAGTCTGCGCATACATGACATTTACTATCCATAAGTACATAAGTGTTGCCATACTGGGACAGACTGAAGGTCCATCAAGCCCAGTATCCCGTTTCCAACAGTGGCCAATCCAGGTTACAAGTACTTGGTAAGATCCCAAAACAGTACAATACATTTTATAATGCTTATTATAGAACTAAGCAGTGGATTTTCCCCAAGTCCATTTTAATAATGGCTTATGGACTTTTCTTTTAGGAAGTTAGCCAAACCTTTTTTTAAACCCTGCTAAGCTAACCACTTTTGCTACAGTCTCTGGCAACAAATTCCAGAGTTTAATTACACGTTGAGTGAAGAAATATTTTCTCTGATTCGTTTTAAATTTACTACTTCTTCTCCCGGACAGATCCTATGTACATAGTGCACAGTTTTGAAATTTCTGCAAAATTCTGTGATCTCTCTCTCTCTCTGTCTCTGTCTTTATTTTGTGTGTGTGTGTGTACAATTCCCCCATCATAAAGTCCTGGCTCATCCTTGTCCCAGGTCTGACCCAATTTTTTACCCGCTCAGACTAGACTACTGTTTCCTCTAAGCTCAGCAGGAATCCTCCACCTGCAATCCTGCCAGTAGGGGGTGCTGTTTCACTATCTCATTTCCAATAGTTAGGGGCAGGCAGGCTCTGCAGGACTCCAGGGTACCTACCTGTCCCAAGCAATTGAAAATATAATATTGAAGCACCACCCCCTACTGGTAGCAATGCAGTTGAGGGACTCTCACTCAGCTTACAGGGAACTGTGGACTAGATCCCCCCCCCCCCCCCATTCCCACCCAACAGTCTCAATTTCCAACTTAGCTTGAAACTCTCCCTAGGCAAGATCTCTCCTCCCCCAAAGATCCAACCCCCAATTTTCTCTGGAAACACCCACTACCCAGGAAGACCCCTGGTTCATTCTTCATCCCTCTCATTCTCACACTTACCTAAGCAGACAGATCTTCATGACGGTAGAGAAAGACCTGTACTGTCCATCCAGTCTGCCCAACAAGATAAACTCATATGTGCTAATTTTTGTGTATACCTTACCTTGATTTGTGGTGGGAGGCAGGGCTAGTGGTTGGGCGGCGGGGCTAGTACTGGGCAGACTTCTATGGTCTGTGCCCTTAAAATAGCAGATACAAATCAAGCTTATTTTCGAACGAGAAGAACGGCGATCTTTCGACACAAATCGGGAGATGGCCAACAATCTCCTGAAGCCGGCGAAATCGGTATAATCGAAAGCCGATTTTCGCCGGCTTCAACTGCTTTCCATCGCAGGGCCGGCCAAACTTCAAGGGGCGTTTTGGCAGGGTATGGAAGGCGGGGCAGGGGCGTGGTTATGAGATGGCCGGCTTCAGCCGATAATGGAAAAAAGAAGGCCGGCTCTGACGAGCACTTGGCCGGCTTCACTTGGTCCATTTATTTTTAGGACCAAGCCTCACAAAAGTGTCCCCAACTGAGCAGATGACCACCGGAGGGAATCGGGGATGACCTCCCCTTACTCCCCCAGTGGTCTCCAACCCCCTCTCACCCTAAAAAAAAAAAAAATCATTTTTTTGCCAGCCTCTATGCCAACCTCAAATGTCATACCCAGCTCCATGACAGCAGTATGCAGGTCTCTGGAGCAGTTTTTAGTGGGTGCAGTGCACTTCAGGCAGGTGGACCCAGGCCCATCCCCTCTACCTGTTGCACTTGTGGTGGTAAATGTGAGCCCTCCAACCCCCACCCAAAACCCACTGTACCCACATGTAGGTGTCCCCCTTCATCCGTAAGGGCTATGGTAGTGGTGTACAGTTGTGGGGAGTGGGTTTTGGAGGAATTTGTGGGGCTCAGCACCCAAGATAAGGGAGCTATGCACCTGGGAGCACCCCTAGGGTGCCCGGTTGGTATCCTGGCATGTGAAGAGGGACCAGTGCACTATGAATGCTGGCTTCTCCCACGACCAAATGCCTTGGATTTGGCCGGGTTTGAGATCGCCGGCATTAGTTTCCATTATCGGCGAAAACCGATGCCGGCCATCTGAAACCCGGCCATCTCTGACATTTGACCGGCCCCAACCGTATTATTGAAACGAAAGATGACCGGCCATCTTTTTCGATAATACGGTTCGGGTCCGCTGTTTGCGGAGCCAGCCATATAGATGGCCGCCCATGTAGATGGCCGGTGCCGTTCGATTACGCCCCTCCACGTTACTATATATAGAATCCCAGGGTTAGTGCTCCCATTTTAACTCATTGCCAGCCTATTTATTTTTAAAACTTATACCCCGCCTAATAAATTAAGCATAAATACTACTGCAAGCTAATGTAAAAACGTTTATAATTCACCACCATGTAACACAAACCTTCTGTAAACCTAATATATATGCACTCCTATTTCCAGTACCCATGATGTATTGTAAGCCACATTGAGCCTGCAAAGAGGTGGGATAATGTGGGATACAAATGCAATAAATAAATAAATTTAATGCTTCCATGCACATTCTGCACCCCCTCCCAAACATATTTTTAGAAAAGCCATAATGCACACAACCTGTGGAAAAGGGGATATTTTGAGGAGTGGCCTAGTGGTTAGGGTGGTGGACTTTGGTCCTGGGGAACTGAGGAACTGAGTTCCATTCCCACTTCAGGCACAGGCAGCTCCTTGTGACTCTGGGCAAGTCACTTAACCCTCCATTGCCCCATGTAAGCCGCATTGAGCCTGCCATGAGTGGGAAAGCGCAGGGTACAAATGTAACAAAAATAAAATAGATACTATTGGAGATTCTACGTGGAATGTTGCTACTATTGGAGATTCTACATGGAATGTTGCTATTCCATGTAGAAGGCTGCACAGGCTTCTCACAGAAGCAGAAGCCTGCGCGGCCACATTGGTGATCTGCAAGGGCCAACTTCTACATGGAATGTTGCTAGTGGAATAGCAACATTCCATGTAGAATCTCAAATAGTAGCAACAGTGGAGGAGTGGCCTAGTGGTTAGGGTGGTGGACTTTGGTCCTGGGGAACTAAGGAACTGAGTTCGATTCCCACTTCAGGCACAGGCAGCTCCTTGTGACTCTGGGCAAGTCACTTAACCCTCCATTGCCCCATGTAAGCTGCATTGAGCCTGCCATGAGTGGGAAAGCGCAGGGTACAAATGTAACAAAAAGAAACCCACTTCAACACATTTTGCAATAAACATTTTCTTGCACTGTAATCACATATCAGGGTTTAACACCCTTTATTAAAAGGGTGCCTTAATCCTCTATTGCCTCGGGTACAGACTCATCCTGTGAGCTCTCCAGGCAGGGACAGAAAAATATCTGCTTTAACTGAATGTACACTGCTTGAATGGCTTGCAGACAACATATGAGAAATATAAACATGTGGAAAGTTGCGATTATTTTATAAAAATTAAAAAAAAAAAACAAATCCTGTCATATGTTCAAGAGAAGCCTCTTTAGCAAGGAGACAGGTCCCCAAGCAGCAGGATTGGGGCTGTGGAGCCTCCGACAACATTGGAACTCTTAGAAATGCAGGCAGTTTCAATCGCTAGAAACCAGAAAGATCATACTATCCTTTACAGGCAAACAGGCCACAAGGAAAAGTTGCTGGTTGATTTACTTTATATATTAAAAAGCTGTACATTTCCAGTCGCTTCAGGTATGCAGCCTGTCTTAGCTTGAAGGAATTTTTTCAGCCTGAGTCCAGTGCCATGTTCTCATGAGGAATGCAATGGTGATAACACTGTGTCTGTGTCAGGGCCAGCCCAGCATCAACAGCTGCTAAAGGCCATTGTGCAGAGAAGACACCTTCCAAAGCTATCAAACTGGGCTAGTTATTAGCTGACATAAACAATAGAAAGCATTCGCTACAGGGCCAGGAGGAAATGGCCAGGGAGCAGAGGAAATGCAATATTAAGGCCTCTTTGTTTTGATTCCAAACGACTGACTTTCTCTAAAACTCACCTTCCACCGTACCCACTATGCAGGAGTGCATGCTACCTGGGTACAGGGTGCCAGGACGAGATGCTATCCTGGGTTGTCCGCATCTCTGGATGTTTCTTCCAGGTATTTTGTGTGCCTTCTATAGGTGGGGCTATTTAGATGGGCAGATATAAATGTGGGTTATAAATTACTACTACTACTACTACTATTTAGCATTTCTATAGCGCTACAAGGCGTACGCAGCGCTGCACAAACATAGAAGAAAGACAGTCCCTGCTCAAAGAGCTTACAATCTAAATCAAATCAACTACAGATCTGACATCAAACAAGCTTCTTGAGTCCCTTCTTAACTGCTGTTATCAAGAGCTATTTGGTCCTCGTGTTTACAGTCTGCAATTCACCATAGTGGTGTGCTGCCAATTGTGGTCCATCACTCATAAAAGAACATAAGAGTAGCCATACTGGGTCAGACCAATGGTCCATCTAACCCAGTATTCTGTTTTCCAAACAGTGGCCAAGCCAGGTCACAAGTACCTGGCAGAAACCCAAATCGTGGCAACATTCCATGTAGAACCGCAAAGAATAGCAAGATTCTGGAATCTTAAAGAGTGACAACATTCCATGTAGAACCCCCAAAGAATAGCAAGATTCTGGAATCCTAAAGAGTGACAAGATTCCATGCAGAATCTCAGAGTAGCAACATTCCATGTAGAACCCCAAAGAATAGCAAGATTCTGGAATCCTAAAGAGTGACAACATTCCATGTAGAACCCCAAAGAATAGCAAGATTCTGGAATCCTAAAGAGTGACAACATTCCATGTAGAACCCCAAAGAATAGCAAGATTCTGGAATCCTAAAGAGTGACAAGATTCCATGCAGAATCTCAGAGTAGCAACATTCCATACTACAAATCCCAGAGCAAGCGGTTGCTTCCCAAGTCTGTCTCAATAGCAGACTATGGACCTTTCCTCCAGGAATTTGTCGAAATCTTTTTTTAACTCAGATACGCTATCCACCGTTACTACTCCTTTAAAGGGTGGACATCCACATGTTGGATGTTAAGGTAAATTGAGTTTAAAATCTTTTTATGACCAGGATTCTTCAGTGATGTGTTCTTAGTTAATGGAGTCGCTTCTGCTGCTGCTCAGATAAACAGGGACATGCATTTTGAGGGTGAGCCAAATCACAGTAAGATGAAATAACAGTGACCTTGGTTTATTTTTTACTCACTATGCTCAGGACTTGATTGGATTCTTAAATAGGCAACAGGTTTCTTTCCCAGAAAGCCCCTCTTGACTCCTTGGAGACAGTGACTTTGTTATCAAAGCAACTGGTTGAGAGAGGAGCACTTTTGTGAAGGTCATGAGACTTCAGTGTGGGAACGAAAAGGTCTGCTCATAAGACCCAACCAAGAACCGTCTTTCTATGAGAATATTTCTCCTCCAAGACCTATTAGCCTCCTAACCTTCTTCACGTGCTGATATTTAAAAACTCTAAACGATTTGAATCACTTTTGTCTCCTTTCTGTTTCTTTGGGAGTCATTTTAGCTATATATTGCTGTTTTATTCTGTTGGAAAAATGTTCTCATTTTGCTTTGGAAAAGGTCAATGTTGGCTTGCCTTTGTTTGAAAAGTTTAAGCTATTCAAGAGAGAATAAGAGGAATCTTTGAGAGGGGACAGGAAATGCATCTCACTGGTGTACTCCGCAAACTGTGCGAGGTGAAGAAATACAATTGTTATTTGCTACATTAGCAACAGGGAATTATTGATGATGGCAACATAATAATCAGAAAACGGTAGACAGAGACCAAAGTGTCCTGTCCAGTAAACCCGGTGGAAAAGCTACAAAAGAAACAGAAGCAAAAAAGAAAACAGTCTTAGTTGTGTGATGGAAACAGAAAGAAATTGCTTGACACGGGTTAGGGTGTGTTTAGACATCTTGATATGCAGCATCTACATATAAAGAGCAATTCGGTTCAGTGTATCTTTTGTGTGCATTTAGATGTCTCAATATGCGGCATCTACCTGTAAAAGAGCAATTGGGTTCTGTGTATCTTTAGTGTGAGTTTAGACATCTCGATATGCGGCATCTACCTGTAAAAGAGCAATTTGGTTCTGTATATCTTTAGTGTGAGTTTAGATGTCTCGATATGCGGCATCTACCTGTAAAAGAGCAATTCAGTTCAGTGTATCTTTAACGTGTGTTTAAACATCTCAATATGTGGCATCTACATATAAAGAGCAATTCGGTTCAGTGTATCTTTAGTGTGAGTTTAGACGTCTCGATATGTGGCATCTACATGTAAAGAGCAATTGGATTCTGTGTATTTTTAGTGTGTGTTTAGACGTCTCGATATGCGGCATCTACGTATAAAGAGCAATTGGGTTCAGTGTATCTTTAGTGTGCATTTAGATGTCTCAATATGCGGCATCTACTTATAAAGAGCAATTCCAGCATGCCATTGTTTACATACAGAGGTGTCCTGGAATGCCCCTATTTAATGGAGGAGGGGATGGGCCAGCTCAAACAGTTAGGGGTTTATATTCAGCATGGTTTAAATGGGCAAGGTCTGAAGAGTTTTCAGGGAACATTTTCTTGCTGTTGATCAACAGGCCAAATGATTGTAGTATGTTATGGAGCAATAGAGAAACCTTTATTAAATTGATCTGTTTGGGGAAGAGGTTCAGCTACATATGTCATAGAGTGGAAACAGTGGCATAGCTAGGACTAAATGGTCCCTGGGAGGAAAAATTATGGACCCCCTATAATGCTATCTTTCCCAAGGTAGTAGGGATGGGGGGAGCAGAGGAGAAGGAGGAAGGATCCCCTAAGAGTTCCAGTAAACAAATCCTGCAAAAATTAAACACATTCTAGACCTAAAACCTGTCATAGTAGCAGAGATAAAAATTGAAATCAAGATCTCAGTGATGCACGTTTCCAAAAGCTGATGTATTTACAAGTTAATAAATTCAAGACAAGAAAAAAAACAACTTTTTTCTACTTTTGTTGTCTGGTCATTGCTTTGGTCTCAATATCTCTTTTCCACTTTTCTCTTTTCCAGGGTCTCCTGTGTTTTTGTCATTTCTTCTCATGTCCACTATCCATTTTTCTTCTGTGTCCCTATCCATCCTGTTCAGCATCTCCCCTCATAGTGTCCCTGTCCCTATCACTTCCCTCCTTGTTCAGCAACTGTCCTCTGTGTCCATAGCTTCCCTGTATATACAGTGTGACAAGACTACTGCCAGGGTGGCTAGGATGAAGCATTTAGACCCTGACATACAAGTACCAGAAGCCATTGCAAGGAGGGAGACGGGGAGTAATCTGGAAACAAGGGAATGGATTCCCAGCTCCAGCAGAGGGAGCCAGGGGGATAGCCAGGCTGAGCCTATAATTTCGTCCCCCACTAGGGGGAGGCGGAGGGAAGAAGCTCAGTTCCCCTGGATACGCAATCAATATACCATGCGGCCAAGCTGGAATAGAGAGGGGCCCATGGAGAGGGAAGAAGATGATTGGATGGATTATATGGAAGGGGGGGTAGATCAGATGGGGGAGGAATCCCAGGGGTGGGAGAGTTCCAAGGCAGGGATGACCAGCTCCTGAGGGTTTGGAAGGGTGTTGGAGGTGAGAGATACCTGCTTTATTGAAAGCCTGATGTATTTGGAAACCTGCTTCATTTATCTGCTTTATTGGAAGTCTGACATTTGGAAGCCTGCTTTATTCCCCATGCTTTATTGGAAGCCTGCTTTATTTACTTGCTTTACTGGAAACCTATGTGGTTGGAACCTGTTTGTTTGGGGATAACCTATGTACTGAAGTTTGTGACAGCTGTTATTGGCTTGATAATAAAAATCGTTTGACCTAGCCACTGTCTGCAATTGTGGTGAGACCTGGAAAACGGCTGGTGGATGGCTCCACCTTGCTGGGAAGCAGTGGACCCTTTTCACAACAGCATACCTCCTCTGTGTCCCTTTCTCTATACTCCCGCCATGGTCTGCATTTCCTCTCTGTGTACCTGTCCCTCCCCATGTCCAACTTCTACTACTACTATTAATAATAATTATTTCTATAGTGCTACAAGACATACGCAGTGCTATACATATGTCCCCTCTTTCTTCCCTTCTTCCTGCACTCCCACCCCTGGTAAAGTCTTTCTCTCTGTCCCTCCCTCCGTTGGTCCAGGATCTATCCCCCTCTTCCCCCCCCCCCACCAATCCAGTCTCTCTCTTCCCTCCATCACCACAACCCCCTCCTCTTTAGTCCAGGTGTCTCTCTCTCTCTCTCTCTCCCTCCCTTAATTCCAACAATTCTCCACCTCCCCTCCCTGGGGGTCTGACATCTTTCTAACCAGTCCTTCTCCCTGTGCAAGTCCATCTGACCACAATCTTCCCTCCCCCTCGCAGTGGCCCCAGCGTTTCCTGCGGTCCTCAAAACTTACGTGGTATTTTAATATACTGCTGAAATTCAGTTCTGGGTTTTAATAAGCAACTTGTAGCAGTGGATATGGGTGACAGATATTAGCTTGAACAGTGGGGGATGGGATCAGCATTTACCAATTTTGTGGTCTATTAATGAAAATGGAGAGAGATGTGTTTGTGATCAGATATAATTGTGTTTGCACTGAGTAAGGATAATATTCAGAATGTTTTAACGTAGGTAGATGTGCATTCGTCCACTTGAAAACACTTGGTTAGTTCCCTCACATATATCAAACACAGACTATAATGAACGTATCACTGAATTGTACCACGGTCCACCGAACCTGGTCTTGATTAGAATGCGCCTTGAAACTCTTGGCGAAATGGGAATTAAATATCCAGGATTCATAAGTTCTCCAGACGTAGCAGTGTGCAGTCAGATGCAGGAGAGTCCAGTTGTCATGGCAGAATGAAAACTTAATTACCCCATAAATTAGTTCTTGCGCCTTCTTGAAAAGGCTGCTCCTGAAACGCTGGCATTTCTTAAACAATCTCGGGGCTTATCTGAGAACTGTCCGTGTCCCTTATCTCCATTAATTTGGGTTACCAGCAGCTCAGCTGTTACTCCCGCCAGTTCATTAAAATGCATCTTTAGCCAATAAGAAAACTGGCATTTAAAAATTGCCTTTTCTCATGACTGATGTATTGTAGCAGGGAGAATTCCCATGAAAACCAATCTGCTCAAGGGTGACACATGAAAACCAGATCTCTCCTTACCAAATTAGTGCTCCACTGTCTCATTAAGCGATACAGCCCACAGCACTGGGTATCTTGTGATAATTATTCAGACTGGAAGTTAATTGGCTTTCTTTTGAGCTCAGGATATATATCTAAGAATGCCCCAAACTAATGTTTCATGCTGTGAAGAGCAAACAACTTTTAAAATATTCAACCGCTCTTTTTAGTGGCTAGTTTCCACCGTCAATGCGGTGTGTCGGCCCATGGTGTGACCGCATCTCGAATATTGTGTTCGATTCTGGTCGCTGCATCTCAAAAAAAGATATAGTGGAATTAGAAAAGGTACAGAGAAGGGCGACACAAATTATAAAGGGGATGGGACGACTTCCCTATGAGGAAAGGCTGAAGTGTCTAGGGCTGAGGGGAGATATGATAGAGGTCTATAAAATGAGTGGAGTGGAACGGGTAGACGTGAATTGTTTGTTTAATCTTTCCAAAAATACTAGGACTAGGGGGCATGTGATGAAGCTACAAAGTAGTAAATTTAATACGAATTGGAGAGAATTTTTCTTCACTCAACGTGCAATTAAACTCTGGAATTTGTTGCCAGAGAATGTGGTAAAGGCGGTTAGATTAGCGGGGTTTAAAAAAGGTTTGGACGGCTTCCTAACGGAAAAGTTCAGAGACCATTATTATGTGGAGTGGAGGAGTGGCCTAGTGGTTAGGGTGGTGGACTTTGGTCCTGGGGAACTGAGTTTGATTCCCACTTCAGGCACAGGCAGCTCCTTGTGACTCTGGGCAAGTCACTTAACCTTCCATTGCTCCATGTAAGCCGCATTGAGCCTGCCATGAGTGGGAAAGCGCGGGGTACAAATGTAACAAAAAAAAATGGACTTGGAAAAACTCCACTGCTTATTTCTGAGATAAGCAGCATAAATATTTTGTACTTTTTGGGATCTTGCCAGGTACTTGTGACCTGGATTGGCCACTGTTGGAAACAGGATGCTGGGCTTGATTGACCTTTGGTCTGTCCCAGTATGGCAATACTTATGCACTTAGGATTCTGAATGGAATCTTGCTAGTCTTTGGGGTTCTAAATGGAATGTTGCTACACTTTGAAATTCTGCATGGAATCTTGTTATTCTTTAGAATTCTAGAATCTTGCTACTCTCTGGGGTTCTACATGGAATGTTGTTACTCTTTGGGTTTCTGCCAGGTATTTGTGACCTGGATTGGCCACTGTTGGAAACAGGATGCTGGGCTTGATGGACCTTTGGTCTGTCCCAGTATGGCAACATGTATGTACTTATGTAATGCCACTAAATCCGGTCACCAATTAATTAACACCAGCATTCATAGCAACATAGTAGATGACGACAGATAAAGACTTGTACAATCCATCCAGTCTGCCCAATAAGATAAACTCAGTATAAGATGCTTGATCTTGATTTGTCCTTGACATTTTCAGGGCAGAGACCATAGAAGTCGGCCCAGCACTGGCTTTGCTTACCAATTACTGGTGTTGCCATCAAATCCCAGCTAAGCTTGTTTGATTCCATGCCTTCCATCCAGGATTCCTTTGTGTTTATCCCACACATTTTTGAATTCATTGATGTGAAGGGGCATTTTCAGTATGATGTATTTCGACATTTTGTACAAAATGTCCAAAATTCAAATTATTATTTATTTATTAGGATTTATTTACTCCTTTTTTGAAGGAGTTCACTCAAGGCGGTGTACAGTAAGAATAGATCAAACATGAGTAATAGGCAATTACAGCAGTAAAAATTATTCAAAAACAATAAAAGCATGGCATAGTATACTACTTACAATGTCAACACGAACATACCTAAACCTCCACTACCCAAATTGCAAAGGACTTGAATACAAAACAACCCATGCTTCTAGCTTCTCCTACTTAAGTGCACAACTATGGAACGCACTCCCAAAAGCTGTGAAGACAAGCCATGACCACCTAAACTTCAGGAAATCATTAAAAACCAACCTCTTCAAAAAGACCTACCCCACCGATCCAACGTAAAATCCCCACATCCGGCAACACAGCATAACCAATGATCGTACTGGACAATTTACAACCTCCCCTCCCTTCAACCTTCATGGTGCCTGAAACGCACCTACCTTATTCGATTACAACATACCCTTGTAGTTGTTCTCAACCGGACTTGGCGTATGCCTTTACGGTACTGTGTAAGCCACATTTAGCCTGCAAATAGGTGGGAAAATGTGGGGTACAAATGTAACAAATAAGTAAAAATAAACACAATACATAATAGAACATTTTAATTGATAGTGAAGGGTATAAGCCAGACACTCAATTTTGGATGGGTCTGGGCCCAAGATGGGTGGGCAGAAGAACCCCACCCCATCCCACAGGTGATTTGGTCTCTCCCTCTCTCGCCTGCATGCCATATGGTCTCTCAAATATAATCCCCTCTCCTGCACACCTTTTAAATAGCAGATTTTCACTGGCAGTAAGCAGCAACTAATACACAGTATTCATGTTGGCCCCACATCCTTCCCACTGATGCAGCTTCCTGTTTCTGCATAGGCGGGAATACATCAGAGGGGAAGGCTTTGGGGCCGGTGTGAGCAGCATGTATCAGTCGCTGCTTCCTGCAGGTGAAGATCTGCTATTTATAAGGTATGCAGGAGGGACAGTTGTTGGGAGTTTTCAGCGTGGGAATCTCTGCCGGCCACATCATAGGTGTGCTGCTACTGGTGGGTCTGAGCTCAAAGTGGGTGGGCCTGGGCCCACCCAAGCCCACCCTTGGCTACGCCACTGGTATAAGCATAGATTGAACATATAGATAGGTAAGAGAGTAAGAGGAGTTAGAAAGTAAGGTGACTGATTTAAAGAAAGTTGCACATGAGGTCAGAGAGATGGTTAAATATTATCTCAGCTAGGGTAGGAGTGGATAAACATGTCCCACTGCAGTATGAGTAATATATATATATATATATATATATATATATATATATACACACTAGTAAAAAAGGCCCGTTTCTGGAGCAAATGAAACGGGCGCTAGCAAGGGTTTCCTCCCCAATCCCCCCCCCTACCCCTTCGTCGTTGTGAAGCCACTGACGCCATTGCTCCGCACCTCGTCAATGCACCCTCATCACCTTCTTCGTTGTGAAGCCACTGACGCCATTGCTTCGCCCTCGATGTGTGACGCCATTGCTCCGCCCTCAACGTCATCACGTTTGACGCGAGGGCGGGGCCCAGAGACTTGGTGATTTCGGTGGCTTCACCACCACGAACCCTTCGTGAAGGAAGTGACGTCAGTGTCTTCAGAACGTTGAGGGTGAGTTTTATTATATATATATATATATACACACACACCTTTTTTAAAATTAAGTCATCTTATTCTCTAAATTAGTCGCCTTATTCTGTAACTCCTCTTACTCTCTTACCTGTCTATATGTTCCATCTTTGCTTATACCCAATACTGTCAATTAAAATGTTCTATTACGTATTGTGTTGACATTGTAAGTAGTGTACCATGCCATACTTTGTATTGTTTGAATATTTTTACTGCTGTAATTGCCTATCGATCATGTTTGATTTATTCTTATTGTACACCGTGTTGAGTGAATTCCTTCCAAAAGCGGTAAATAAATCCTAATAAAATAAATTATATTATATATATATATATTTGTTGTTGTTGGTTTGTTTTTGTTTCAAACAGGGTTTTATGCTTTGGATGTTTTGGGTTTTGGTCCATTTTTGAGAAAAAAAAAAAAGAAGCGCAAAATGTAGAGGGTTCGTGCGATTTCAAAAATGGTTACGTTTGCTATAAGGATTTGGGACATTTAGCGCAAAATGTCTGAAGTCCAACTTAGACACCATATTGACAATGCCCCTCTATGTAACTTTGTACGTTTAAGTGCTTTGAAAATACTCCTCTAAGTGTTTCTTTTATGGAAGTTGTACATTTTATGTATTAGGGAAAATCCCTGACACTATTGTTTTATTCTGCTGTCATTTTCGTTTTTTTTACTCTCATAGCTTTTCGATGATTTTAGATGATTTTATACCTCATCGAACTCTTTTTAGAGGAAACTAGTGGTCAATAAGAACCATATTGACATTTACTGAAAGATACTTTTGGGATCCTGTGCTAAAGTGCTGTAACGTGTATCAGGTCTAATTTTATTCAGTGGGACCAAAGAATTAATAACACACAATACCCACTTTATGCGTGTAAATCTTGCCCTTAGAGAGGCGTTTTAAGGTGTGTTGCAGTAGGAATGTTGTTTACTTCCCAGAAGGTCAACACAAGGACAGAGACAGCTGTGAGGACTGTGTTCATCCATGCCAGTGTGGTCTCTTTTCCCTACAGAAACATTTCTGAGCCAAAATCCCTTTCTGGCTATTGAAAGCAAATCACACTCCTTAATACATTTTTTAAACCCAGAGAGCCGGGTCAGGGAAGAACTCCCCAGGGAGAAAGCACAGTTTTCTTTTGCAGGTTCATTCTTGGAAACCAAAGTGAAGGACAGAGAAGGCAGCTGCTTTTATCAGCGGCTGGGCTCATTTTAATCTTGTTAGAGCGGTAAACTTTGCTTGTTACATGGATTTGTTTCCCTTTGGACGGTGGAGAAGCAGGGAGAGGGATGCAAACTTCAAGGAAGAATTCTTTTAAAAAGTACACTGGCAAAACATCAAAACTAGAGAGTTGCACGGGGACAGAAATCTTACCCATCCCCACCCGTCCCTGCTGGAATCTTACCCATCCCCACTGGAATCTTACCCATCCCCACCCATCCCCGCAAGAATTTAATGGTACATAAAAGAAAATTCCAGTCAGCTCCCTCAGTTTCTCTCTGGATTTGAGCCACATCATTGTAGGCAAGGAAGGAACGGAAGTTGGAACTTGGAACACTGGTGTGCACATGTAAGATTTGTCTCTGATTCACTGGCACTGTGTGTTGAGAGGTCGCCACGTGCACGCGCCAGTAGGTCAGGTGACATCTGATTCTCGTGCCTGTGTCAGAGCTGAGGTCTGTGCACCAGCATGGGAGCAAAGAGGATTAATAGTAACATAGTAAGTGACAGCAAATAAAGACCCGAACGGTCCATCCACTCTGCCAATAGTCACACTCATGATCAATTCATCATTAAATCAACGAGTGTGATATTATATACTTGATTATGGTCTTTCGTGTTTCTGGAACAAAGACCACAGAAGTCTATCTGGCCCTGTCCTTATGTTACAACTACTGGAATTGCCGTTGAAGCCCACTCCAGTCTATTCGTCTTCTCATTTGTGGGACACAGACCGTAAAAGTCTGTCCAGCACTGTCCTTATGTTCCAGCCACTGAAGTTGCTGTCTAAGCCCTTTCCAGCCCATCCTAAACCAGATTGCCATGTATGAGACACAAACCATACGAGTCTGCCAGGTATCAGCTCTAGTTCATCACAGCCAGAGTCGCCATCTAAGCGTCGCTTGACACAACCACACACATGCAGCCATTTAAGGTTAGGTTTTATATAACTTCCATTTTCTAATTAGAGATCCTTTGTGTTCATCCCATGCCTTTTTGAATTGTGTCATCGTTTGTGACTCTACCACCTCCTTAATGGAACACTTTCCACATTTGTGCTGTTAAAGCAAGGAAGAAGAGGAGGAGGAGGAGAAGACAGCACTCAAAGAAATTGGTATTCGGTAGATGAGAGGCTGGTGCAGGTGCAGCTTATATTCTTATAGTAGAATTGGGAAAGATGCAGCGAAGGGCGACTAAAATGATAGCGGGGATGGGACGACTTCCCTATGAAGAAAGATTATGGAGGCTAGGGCTATTCAGCTTGGAGAAGAGACGGCTGAGGGGAGACATGATAGAGGTATATAAAATAATGAGTGGAGTGGAACAGGTGGATGTGAAGCGTCTGTTCACGCTTTCCAAAAATACTAGGACTAGGGGGCATGCGATGAAATTACAGTGTAGTAAATTTAAAACAAATCGGAGAAAAGTTTTCTTCACCCAACGTATAATTAAACTCTGGAATTCGTTGCCGGAGAAAGTGGTGAAGGCGGTTAGCTTAGCAGAGTTTAAAAAGGGGTTGGACGGTTTCGTAAAGGACAAGTCCATAAACCGCTACTAAATGGACTTGGGAAAAATCCACAATTCCAGGAATAACATGTATAGAATGTTTGTACGTTTGGGAAGCTCGCCAGGTGCCCTTGGCCTGGATTGGCCGCTGTCGTGGACAGGATGCTGGGCTGGATGGACCCTTGGTCTTTTCCCAGTATGGCATTACTTATGTACTTATGTACCTCCGCGGGAAGCCCGCAGAACTGCTTCCATCCCCGCGGGAATCCCGTTCCCGTGCAGCTCTCTAATCAAAACATAGCCATGTGTTTTACCGAAGGGTAACTACTTAGCTTAAAATTATAAGGATTTATGTCCATCTCAGGTTATTTTGAAAATTTCAAACTCCAATCTTTCATTTACTGTAAAAAGGAAGAATCGTCTTATTTGGTAGCAAAATCATATTGGAAGATCTGTTCTCTCATGGTCAGCCCGGCCATTAGTCAAGACTACATATTTACTAAGGGCTAAACCTCGAAAGTATCTACACGCGCCCAATGTGTGCCAAAATGGAGTTACAGGCCCGGTTACCGCATGGCTCTTGTGGTAATTTCATTTTTGGCACTTGTCCGATACGCGTGTCCGAAAAATAATTTTTTTTTGGGACGTGCGTATTGGACGCGCGCCAAGTAGCATATGGTGCGCTCAGGTCATTACTGTCCGGTTACCACATGGGACTTTACCATTAGGTCAATGGCTGGCGGTCAGGTCTCAGGTCCAAAATGGACACGCGGCAATTTTCATTGTGCCGCAGGCCCATTTTTGCCGAATATTTTTAAAAGGCATTTTTTACAGGTGTGCTGAAAATGATTCTGCGCGCGCCCAAAATACGTATTGATACTACCGCAGGCCACTTTTCAGCACACCTTTGTAAAAGGGCTCCTTAATAAAGTTTAATACTTAAGTGTGTGATATGTGATTTTGCATTTTTGCAGAACTGAGTTTATCAGTATCTCAAAATCTACTACTATTACTACTTATAGTTTCTATAGAACTACTAGACGTATGCAGCGCTGTACACTTGAACATGAAGAGACAGTCCCTGCTTGACAGAGCTTACAATCTAATTAGGACAGACAAACAGGACAAACAAGAGATAAGGGAATATTAAAGTGAGGATGATAAAATAAGGGTTCTGAACAAGTGAATAAGGGTTAGGAGTTAAAAGCAGAATCAAAAAGGTGGGCTTTTAGCTTAGATTTGAAGACGGCTAGAGATGGAGCTTGACGTATCGGCTCAGGAAGTCTATTCCAGGTATATGGTGCAGCAAGATAAAAGGAACAGAGTCTGGAATTAGCACAACATATATTATTCTTGAAGTTTCTTAGGAGCCATAAGAACATGAGTAATCATACTGGGTCAGACCAATGGTCCATCTAGCCCAGTATCCTGTTTTCCAAACAGTGGCCAAGCCAGGTCACAAGTACCTGGCAGAAACCCAAATCGTGGCAACATTCCATGTAGAACCCCAAAGAACAGCAAGACTCTGGAATCCTAAAGAGTAACAAGATTCCATGCAGAATCTCAGAGTAGCAACATTACATACTATAAATTCCAGGGCAATCAGTTGCTTCCCCTGTCTGTCTCAATAGCAGACTATGGACTTTTCCTCTTGTCCAAACCTTTTTTAAACCTGGATACACTAACCACTGTTACCGCTGCATGTGAATACCACAGCATAAACAGGCTTACCATAGGACATGGTAAAATCTCAGTGTGTGCACACAAACCACAGTCTAAAAAGGTTTGGAGAATTTTTCTAGGAGGGAATATGTTTGGGATTGGACATGACAGCGCAAATCAGTTAGTGTAGCCTTTAATGCCGGAAATTTGCAAATCGTCCACTTTCCAGCTGCAGAAAAAATGGCCTTGGCAGACAGGAAAAACCTTTGCAAGGGCGTATTAAGGCCACTTTTTCCTACATCTTTGTAAAAAGATCTCCTAGTGTAACCGGGTATATACGTGGTTAGATGTAGAAACATACATGGCAGCCAGAGAGTTGGTGCAAATTCTTTTGCCTAGATCCTCAAAAACAAACCAAAATTACAATATTTTATCATTCAGATTCATTACTGTGCACCCTGCCCAGACTCCGCCCATGTGCATGTCCACTTCAACCTAAGAACATAAGAATAGCCATATTGGGTCAGACCAATGGCCCATCTAGCCCAGTATCCCGCTTCCAGCAGTGATCAGTCCAGGTCACAAGTACCTGGCAGAAATCCAATTAGTAGCAGCATTCCATGCTACCAATCCCAGGGCAAGCAGTGGTTTCCCCATGTCTCTCTCAATAACAAGACTATGGACTTTTCCTCCAGGAACATGTCCAAAAGTTTTTTTTTAAACCCGGATACGCTAACCGCCATTACCACATCCTCCTGCAACAAAATCCAGACCATAACTATTTTTTGAGTGAAAAATATTTTATCCTATTTGTTTTAAAAGTATTTCCAAGTAATTTCATTGCATGTCCTCTGGTCTTTGTACCTACATGTCATCGTATTTATTTAGTTATTTCATTATTTGCTGCATTTATATCCCACATTTTCCCACCTATTTGCAGGCTCAATGTGGCTTACAATATAATACAACTACAATCATATTGATGGAATAGAGAATCAGAGTATATATAACAGATAAGGTGTATAGGAATATGGTGGCAAT
Organism: Microcaecilia unicolor; assembly: GCF_901765095.1. Lineage (NCBI taxonomy): Eukaryota > Metazoa > Chordata > Amphibia > Gymnophiona > Siphonopidae > Microcaecilia > Microcaecilia unicolor. Next base: position 368,878,577 of record NC_044034.1, read on the forward strand.
CAATAACAGAGAAGAATTTCAGAAATATTGCTATTAAAGTGCAGACGAAAATTATGTTGAGTAAGGAGTGGATGAATGGGTAACAACATAACATAATGATATCAGGACATGGTGTAATTATCAGTAATTAGGGTGTAAATAATATAGGCAAATTAAGAGTTCCAATGTAACTTGTGTCTGATGTAATTTAGGAGTGAGATTGTTATGAGGGATCCATTTTGCATGCTTTTTTAAACAAGTAAGTCTTCAGTAGTTTCCGGAAGGTCATTAGTGATTAGGGTGGTGGACTTTGGTCCTGGGGAACTGAGGAACTGAGTTTGATTCCCACTTCAGGCACAGGCAGCTCCTTGTGACTCTGGGCAAGTCACTTAACCCTCCATTGCCTGCCGCATTGAGCCTGCCATGAGTAGGAAAGCGCAGGGTACAAATGTAACAAAAATAAAATAGATACTATTGGAGATTCTACATGGAATGTTGCTACTATTGGAGATTCTACATGGAATGTTGCTATTCCACTAGCAACATTCCATGTAGAAGGCTGCGCAGGCTTCTGTTTCTGTGAGTCTGACGTCCTGCACGTACGTGCAGGACGTCAGACTCACAGAAGCAGAAGCCTGCGCGGCCACATTGGTGATCTGCAAGGGCCGACTTCTACATGGAATGTTGCTAGTGGAATAGCAACATTCCATGTAGAATCTCAAATAGTAGCAACAGTGGAGGAGTGGCCTAGTGGTTAGGGTGGCGGACTTTGGTCCTGGGGAACTAAGTTCGATTCCCACTTTAGGCACAGGCAGCTCCTTGTGACTCTGGGCAAGTCACTTAACCCTCCATTGCCCCATGTAAGCCGCATTGAGCCTGCCATGAGTGGGAAAGCGCAGGGTACAAATGTAACAAAAATAAAATAGATACTATTGGAGATTCTACATGGAATGTTGCTACTATTGGAGATTCTACATGGAATGTTGCTATTCCACTAGCAACGTTCCATGTAGAAGGCTGCGCAGGCTTCTGTTTCTGTGAGTCTGACGTCCTGCACGTACGTGCAGGACGTCAGACTCACAGAAGCAGAAGCCTGCGCGGCCACATTGGTGATCTGCAAGGGCCGACTTCTACATGGAATGTTGCTAGTGGAATAGCAACATTCCATGTAGAATCTCAAATAGTAGCAACAGTGGAGGAGTGGCCTAGTGGTTAGGGTGGCGGACTTTGGTCCTGGGGAACTAAGTTCGATTCCCACTTTAGGCACAGGCAGCTCCTTGTGACTCTGGGCAAGTCACTTAACCCTCCATTGCCCCATGTAAGCTGCATTAAGCCTGCCATGAGTGGGAAAGCGCAGGGTACAAATGTAACAAAAATAAAATAGATACTATTGGAGATTCTACATGGAATGTTGCTACTATAGTGGTTGATAATTCATTCCATAGTTGCATGCAGATGTATGAAAAGCTAGATGCATTTAAACACCAGTTATAGAATAGCATGTAAGCAGAATGTATTTACACATGAGAAAATGCCAGTATTCTGGTCATATATTTGCCTTCTTGGCCCTGCGGCCTTAGAGAATAATCCCAAATAGGCTAAGGTCTGGGTTAGCGGAAGGTTAAGAAAGGAGCTGGAAGGTTGTTTTTTTTTTTAAATTTTTTAAGTGTTTTTACAGCAAATTCTTCTTTTAAAATTTTTTTTTTCATTTTAGATGAATGAAACCAATCACATGTTAACTGTTAGTAAATAGGAGAAACCTAACCATTATTCATCTATTCAGGAAATCTAGACTGCCCCAATTTGATTGACTGCACTTCTTTGTCCTTTAGATTGTAAGCTCCTTTGAGCAGGGACTGTCCTCTGTGTTAAATTGTACAGCGCTGCGTAACCCTGGTAGCACTTTATAAATGTTAAGTAGTAGTAGTAGTAAATAACTCTTCCAAACAAACTGGGGTATGCAAGTTGGTATCTTGTTTCATTCTACTACTACTACTACTTAACATTTCTAGAGCGCTACTAGGGTTACGCAGCGCTGTACAATTTAACAAAGAGAGACAGTCCCTGCTCAAAGAGCTTACAATCTAATAGATAAGAGTGAGACAAATATAGGACAATCAAGCCATTGTGACATCACTGATGAGGTTGGCTCTTAGGCATTGGTGGAATGAGGCATTATGACATCACAATCTCAGCTCTGGATACCAGAGACTGAAACTCTTTAAGGGGGGAAGTGGGCCAAGTATAGGACAGTCGAGCCATTGTGACATCACTGATGAGGTTGGCTCTTAGGCATTGGTGGAATGAGGCATTATGACATCACAATCTCAGCTCTGGTTAAATCACTGCTATATGTAATACTACTACTACTACTTAACATTTCTAGAGCGCTACTAGGGTTACGCAGCGCTGTACAAATTAACGAATAAGGACGGTCCCTGCTCAGAAGAGCTTACAATCTAAAGGACGAAATGTCAAGTTGGGGTATATGAGATTTCCTGAGAAGAGATGTAGTGATTAGGTGCCGAAGGCGACATTGAAGAGGTGGGCTTTGAGCAATGATTTGAAGATGGGTAGGGAGGGGGCCCGGCGTATGGGCTCGGGGAGTTTGTTCCAAGCATGGGGAGAGGCGAGGCAGAAGGGGCGAAGCCTAGAGTTGGCGGTGGTGGAGAAGGGTACTGAGAGGAGGGATTTGTCTTGAGAGCGGAGGTTACGGATAGGGACGTAAGGGGAGATGAGGGTAGAGAGGTAAGGAGGGGCTGCAGATCGAGTGCATTTGTAGGTGAGTAAGAGAAGCTTGAAATGTATTCGGTATCTGATCAGAAGCCAGTGAAGTGACTTGAGGAGAGGGGTGATATGAGTATATCGGTTGAGGCGGAAGATAAGACGTGCGGCAGAGTTCTGAATGGACTGAAGGGAGGATAGATGGATTTTCCACAGTTGCTAGTTTGCTCAAATTTGATTTTCATTTTTGTTGTTTCATTAACTTTTGCTTTTAGCAATGCACCTTTTTTGGGGCAAATAGAACATGTTAAAATGGAAATGGAAGGGGGGAGGAGAGAATAAAGAACTTCGTAATAAGTTTGGATTTGCTACAAAAAAAGAATGAAGCTTGGTTCGTTATTGTTTTTCATTTCATTTTGTAGCAAATGAAGATTCCTTTAAAAAGAAAACGGAGAATAAATACCTATGCACAGTATTAGGAGTGACTGGGCAAACTGAAAGGGTCAGTTGGTCTTTTTTTTTTTTTGCCATCATCTACCAACTGAATGTTAAGCAGTAATTGAGATCTTTTGACCAATCAAGGACAGACACTCAACTGGAGAGTGAGTTCCCTTCCTTTCCTTCTTCAAAGTACTACTACTACTACTATTTAGCATTTCTATAGCGCTGCAAAGCGTACGCAGCGCTGCACAAACATAGAAGAAAGATAGTCCCTGCTCAAAGAGCTTACAATCTAATAGACAAAATAATAAAGTAAGCAAATCAAATCAATTAATGTGAACGGGAAGGAAGAGAGGAGGGTAGGTGGAGGCGACTGGTTACAAGTGGTTATGAGTCAAAAGCAATGTGAAAGAGATGGGCTTTCAGTCTAGATTTAAAGGTGGCCAAGGATGGGGCAAGACGTAGGGGCTCAGGAAGTTTATTCCAGGCGTAGGGTGCAGCGAGACAGAAGGCGCGAAGTCTGGAGTTGGCAGTAGTGGAGAAGGGAACAGATAAGAAGGATTTATCCATGGAGCGGAGTGCACGGGAAGGGGTGTAGGGAAGGACGAGTGTGGAGAGATACTGGGGAGCAGCAGAGTGAGTACATTTATAGGTTAGTAGAAGAAGTTTGAACAGGATGCGAAAACGGATAGGGAGCCAGTGAAGGGTCTTGAGGAGAGGGGTAGTATGAGTAAAGCGACCCTGGCGGAAGACGAGACGGGCAGCAGAGTTTTGAACCGACTGGAGAGGGGAGAGGTGACTAAGTGGGAGGCCAGCAAAAAGCAGATTGCAGTAGTCTAAACGAGAGGTGACAAGGGTGTGGATGAGGGTTTTGGTAGAGTGCTCGGAAAGAAAGGGGCGGATTTTACGGATGTTGTAAAGAAAGAAACGACAGGTCTTGGCAATCTGCTGGATATGAGCAGAGAAGGAGAGAGAAGAGTCAAAGATGACCCCAAGGTATGAAAAGTTCACCTCAGATTACTGGTTGCAAATCCACTGCACATTTGCATTCCCTGTAGAAATAGTTTATGAATCCCAAATTGTACATTTCCAGTGCCTTGACACTTCTGAAGGATCTTTCAGACCAACAGCCCCCCAGCAGTGACAGCTTAAGTGGACAAGATAATTGTTCGTGAGCTGCGTTAAGCATCCTACGCTGTGAATAAGGAGGTGTGATGGAGGTGAGGGACAATTACCTTCAAATGATACTTTTCGGTAGTAGCATTTGTTGCTGTATGTGTATCGTTCTTCTCTGAAAATATCAGCCGTACAGAATGTCTGTATATGGTGCCTCTTCTGTGATGATCGCCGACAAATAAAATCTTCTTGAATTATAAGGAGAAACACTCCAATATTATGCAAAGTAAAGTCAGGCTTCCAGAAGGCAGTTGGGAGATAGAGTAGCAGTGTGTTCAAGGTTGCGTGTTACTGTACGCCCAGTGCTCAATTGGTTTCAACGTGTTGAGTCATTTTCTGAATAAATCTTCTCCTATTGTCCCAGTCTTGAAGGCCCTTCTGTGCTTTTTTTGTATTATTTCTGCGCAGGTAGAAACATAGAAACATGACGGCAGATAAAGGCCACATGACCCATCCAGTCTGCCCGTCCTCTGTAACCCCTAATTCTTCCTGTTCCTAAGCGATCCCACATGCTTATCCCATGAACAGTCCTCGACTCCACCACCTCCACCGGGAGGCCATTCCACGCCTCCACCACCCTTTCTGTGAAATAATACTTCCTTAGGTTACTCCTAAGCCTATTCCCTCTTAACTTTGTCATCTGCCCCCTCATTCCAGAGCTCTCCTTCATTTGAAAAAGGCTCTCTTCCTGTACATAAATGCCCTTGAGATATTTAAACGTTTCTATCATGTCTCCTCTCTCCCTCCTCTCTTCCGGCGTATACATGTTGAGATTCATAAGCCTGTCCCTATAATTTTTGCATGCATGGAAACCGTTGTCACAAACCACATTGAAAAGCGTTTAAATGCTTATCAATGTGGTCATTATCCATCCTGCAGCCATGCCCCCAAAACTCCCAAAGTTTCTTGTGCGTTTAGCGTGGGAAACTTTTTGTCAGGTCCAGGGCAGCATAGAAGGGTCGTTTCGTGCGTTCACATTTTTTCTTTCCTTTCTCCCAGACCTTGTGGAGTACAATCCTGCTTGTGATCCAGAAACCTCCAAATTTGCCTGCCTTGAAATGAAGGAATACAGGATAGGGTTGGAAGTTTGAGGATGGGGGACTTAATCAGCCTTCGGTACCCCCTGGGATGCCTAATTCCACTAGGAAGTACCCATTCTGGCCCGTCTTTGGAAATGTTTCTCATAGTCGAAATTGTGATTTCTTTCTTGGCATTTTCTCAAACCACATTGTTCACCCTCTGGATGTAAAGCTGACTTATTTTGACTGATTAATTCTGTACGCCAGCCCTGCGGTTTTAGTGTTCAGAATCTTGCCTGGCATTTTTCCCTCACAGCTTTTAATTGGGCCTATCTCTCAGTGAGAAAACAGATGCACACTGCATATGGAGCTCACTGGTTTCAATTTACACAGTGACTTTTCAATGGTTTTTCATGTTTTCATGGGCCACTACAAAATTAGGACGACACGTTTTCTCACGTAGGGTCTGTTTTACCTCTGCCTTAGTGGTTGCACAAAAAGCCTTTCACAAGCTAACAATTAATTAATGAGATGCAAAATTGATTGTGATGCTTGCAAAGGACAAACTTTGCTCTTTTTTTTTCTTATGTTTTCCCATCATTATCAAGTTATAGTTGAAATGTAAATTCTATATGTGAAGGTAGCCCATCAGTTTATCTATACATTGCTTATATTTTGTTCTAATATACACTGTACATAGTAACATAGTAGATGACGGCAGAAAAAGACCTGCACGGTCCATCCAGTCCGCCCAACAAGATAAACTCATATGTGCTACATTTTGTGTATACCTTACCTTGATTTGTATCTGCCATTGTCAGGGCACAGACCGTATAAGTCTGCCCAGTACTGCCCCGCCTCCCCCCACCGGCTCTGCTACCCAATCTCGGCTAAGCTTCTGAGGATCCATTCCTTCTGAATAGGATTCCTTTACGTTTATCCCACGCATGTTTGAATTCTGTTACCGTTTTCATCTCCACCACCTCCCGCGGGAGGGCATTCCAATTATCCACCACTCTCTCCGTGAAAAAAAATACTTCCTGACATTTTTCCTGAGTCTGCCCCCCTTCAATCTCGTTTCATGTCCTCTCGTTCTACCGCCTTCCCATCTCCGGAAAAGGTTCATTTTAAAGCAATCATACATTGAAATCTTGTTTGTTAAAAATCCAAGCGTCAAACTCATCTGACTCTGTCATGCTTAAAATGAATAAAATGCCCAAAGTTTCTCCTGAGATATGATAGAGCTCTATAAAATCATGAGTGGATATATGATAGAGGGCAGTGCCAGGCAGACTTCTACAATCTGTGCCCTGAAAATGGCAAGGACAAATCAAGATCAGATATACATATAAAGTATCACATCACACCATATGTAATGAGTTTATCTTGTTGGGCAGACTGGATGAATATGTCTGTTTGCCGTCATCTACTATGTATGTTGCTATGAGTGGAATGGGTAAACATAGATTGTGGAGTGGAAAATGTAAATGCAGAATGATTGTTTGCTCTTTCCATAGGTACAAAGACTAGAGGACAGGCCATGAAGTTGCTGAATAAGTTTATTTAGAACAAATTAGAAGGTTTGGAAGTCATTGCCCGAGGATGTGGTGAAAGCAGTTAATGTAGTTGGATTTAAAAAAGATTTGGACAAATTCCCAGAGGAAAAGTGTATAAATCATTATTAAGGTAGACCTGGGGTGGAGGTGGGGGTAAGTAACATAGAATCTTGCTACTTTTTGGGATCTTGCTAGGTACTTGTGACCCGCATTGTCCACTATTGGAAACACTGTAGTCAGATTTTTAAAAGATTTGGACAAATTCCTGGAGGAAATCATTATTAAAGGTAGACCTGGGTGAGGGGTAAGTAACATGGAATCTTGCTACTTTTTGGGATCTTGCTAGGTACTTGTGACCCACATTGTCCACTGTTGGAAACACCGTAGCCAGATTAAAAAAAGATTTGGACAAATTCCTGGAGGAAAAGTGTATAAATTATTATTAAGGTAGAACTGGGGTAAGGGGTAAGTAACGTGGAATCTTGCTACTTTTTGGGATTGTGCTGGGTACTTGTGACCCACATTGTCCACTGTTGGAAACACTGTAGCCAGATTTAAAAAAGATTTGGACAAATTCCTGGAGGAAAAGTGTATAAATTATTATTAAGGTAGAACTGGGGTAAGGGGTAAATAACATGGAATCTTGCTACTTTTTGGGATCTTGCTGGGTACTTGTGACCCACATTGTCCACTGTTGGAAACAAGATACTGACCTTGATGGGCTGACCCAGTATGACTGTTTTTATGTTCTTATATATAATCGGTTTTCTATCTAGGCAGAAAATTTGAATGTGGCTCACCAGGACTTCCATCTAGGCAGAAGGTGAAAATGTTTTTATGATAAATATTCAGTTGGGGTCATCACCAGCATACCTGTTCATGCATTATCATTTTGGTTGATCGTAAAATGCTTCAGGTTAGGTCAGTGTCATGGTGCAATCGAGTAGAGAGTCACTAGAGCAGAAAAGCATTCTGGACCTTCAGTAAGAAAACATGAGACAAGAGACAAGTGAAGGGGGAGGGGAGGAAGGAGTAAAAATGGCTCCTAAAATCAGCTCTAGCAATACGCATGTGAGTCGAAAGCAGATATTTTTATAACTGAGCTCGCACGTAAGAACTGTATGTACCAGTTTTCCCTGTGCAGGGACAGCATGTACATTAGTCTGCTTTGAAAATTATCCCAGGGAATTTATCTACTTACGTTTGCACGTTATTTCTTATCATGCATTGATGTTTTGGGGATCAATTTCATGCATACGAACCTGTGTTCAAAGCATGCACATCAATGGGAGCCCCTTCCCAGCCCCTTCCTCTCCAAACGCATCTGGCAGTGTAGACAAAGTTAAACACATTCAGGATTAATGTGCATAGCTTCATCTGCAGTTATATAAATACATGTGTGCACAAAGAGGACTTTTAAAATTGTTGTTTAAGGTTTTGTTAGCTTTCCAAAGGTTAGAATTATTATACGATGATTATTATACCTTTGACCATCCAGCTTATAATCGAAAGTGATCGCCAGCTATCTTCCAGCACAAATCGGGAGATGGCCGGCGATTTCTTAAAAGCGGCGAAATCGGTATAATCGAAAGCGGCATTTTTGACAGCATCGCCGCTTTCCCGTTGCTTCGCCGGCGAAAGTTCAAGGGGGCGTGTCGGTAGATTAGCGAAGGCGGGACATGGGCGGGCACGGGCGTGGCTACCAGATGGCCAGCTTTCGCCGATAATGAAAAATAAAAAGCGGCGTTAAGCAGTATTTCGCCGGCTTTACTTGGTCCTTTTATTTTCACGACCAAGCCTCGAAAAGGTGCCCCAACTGACCAGATGACCACTGGAGGGAATGGGGGATGACCTCCCCATACTCCCCCAGTGGTCACCAACCCCCTTCCATACTAAAAAAATAAAACTAAAAACCTTTTTTGCCAGCCTGTATGCCAGCCTCAAATGCCGTACCCACCTCCATGACAGTAGAATGTGTTGTATCCTCCGACAGCCTTTCCCTGGTTGCGATGTGGCTCTCGGGTCAGTGTGACACCTTTTCTGTTAGGTGCCCTGCAGAGTCACATTAGCAATGCATTGTGGTGGGTATAGGGTACTGGGCTGTACTCCCATGGTACTTTTCCCTCTGCTTACTGGGTCAGAGTGTGCCCTGTTTTGTTTCCTGTTGTAGTCCATGCGTAGTGGCCATTTTTGTAAGACAGTTTTAGATCCCTTCCCTGTGTTACCCACATCAGAGAACGTAGTTCTTACCTTGAATGGTGCTGAAAGAGGGCATTGTACACCACTGTGCCAGCTCTGACCTACTGCTAATCTTAGTACCAGGGGACTCTTTGCCAGTGGGGCACAACCTCTGATCTGCAGTTAACTGTGAGTAAACGTGGTTATTTCAAGAAAGGACTTTTTCAGAGAGATTAGTCTTCAGGTGTGAACTGGTGTGCCAAAGTTATACAGCAGTAATAAGTCCTAGAGGCTGTATGCAGGTCCCTGGAGCAATTTTAGTGGGTGCAGTACATTTGTGGGTAGTGGGTTTGGGGGGCTCAGCTCCCAAAGTAAGTGAGCTATGCACGTGGGAGCTTTTCTGAAGTCCACCGCAGTGACCCCTAGGGTGGCTGGTTGGTGTCCTGGCACGTCAGGGGTGGTCAGTGCACTAAAAATGCTGGCTCCTCCCACGGCCAAATGCCTTTAATTTGGCCGGGGTTTGAGACATAACTTTCCATTATCGCTGAAAAACAAACCCGGCCATCTCAAACCCGGCGAACTCCAAGGCATTTGGCCGGGCTAACCTGTATTATCGAAAAAAAAAAAAGATAGCCGGCCATCTTTTTCGATAATACGGTTCTGGCCAGCTGTAGCGCCGCCGCCAACATAGATCGCCAGCGATCTATTTGGCCGGCGATGTTCGATTATGCCCCTCCATGTCTCACAATCTCCTTATGCTCATTCCTCAATCTCTTCCTCTCCATCCTTCCTACTCCTTACCCCTCCCAATCTCTTCTCCTTTTGCTCATCCTATCTTTCTTTACCTCTCCATGCTCAATTTACATATCCTCAAAACCCCACTACTACTACGTTTACTACAACTTGTAACATTCTCCTTCAAGACTTTGTAATTCTATTTACAATGTAAGCCGCATTGAACCTGCTATGTGTGGGAAAGCGCGGGTACAAATGTAATTAATAATAATAATGCATAGGAGATCTCTATATCTGAGAGAGATTTCACCCCCCACTGCGCCCCACCCTTCACCTCCCACTAATAATTTTCTTATTTAGTGTTCTCAAAACAAATTTTCAGTAATCAGAGGTTCACAAGGACATTTGTGAGGACATAGCTTGGAATTAGGCTTCATTAATTCTGTATGGAAATTCTTGATTTTCAAGTTAAGGATATTTAGATCTGTGTTACTGACACTTGAATTATAAGATTTCTAAGTCTCGTCTGCAGCCAAATGTTAATCCCCCTGATATCCGGCTTGCAACGATCAGCATGTTTTTAAAACACCGGCTGCCATGGGTTTTCTTACAAGGATACTGATGCCTAAGTCTGAGTATAAAGAAGTCACAGTGGAATTTAGACGGATACCTGGACAACTGCCCAGGTACTGTTAGGGCAGCCTGTTTGCTTGGATGGCTTAAACTCCGCAGTCGACATTTACAACAAACATTGACAGAGGTATTTTGAAAATCGACCAGAGTTTTCAGTTTAAAACGGGATAGAAATTTTGGAAAATAAATAAATAAAGCACTCAGCAATTCGAGTCCCAGGGTTTCTGGCCTCTCTCTCTTTCAAGACTTTTTACCCGGTATCAGATGTAGAATCCATCGTTACCATTAGCGATACTTCTTTGTATCCATTTCTCCAAATGGGTTAGTTTGCACATAAGTACATAAGTAATGCCATACTGGGAAAAGACCAAGGGTCCATCGAGCCCAGCATCCTGTCAATGACAGCGGCCAATCCAGGCCAAGGGCACCTGGCGAGCTTCCCAAACGTACAAACATTCTATACATGTTATTCCTGGAATTTTGGAGTTTTCCAAGTCCGTTTAGTAGCGTGCAATGAGGAGAAAGCCAGATGTTTGTGTATTAAATAAACTAAACAGTACAAAGCTGTTTACATCATAATATAGTAGGTGACGGCAGAAAAAGACCTGCACAGTCCATCCAGTCTGCCCAACAAGATAAATTCATATGTGCTACTTTTTATTTGTACCTCTCCTCTTCAGGGCACAGACCGTATAAGTCTGCCCAGCACTATCCCCGCCTCCCAACCACCAGCCCCGCCTCCCACCACCGGCTCTGGCACAGACCGTATAAGTCTGCCCAGCACTATCCCCGCCTCCCAACCACCAGCCATGCCTCCCAACCACCGGCTCTGGCACAGACCGTATAAGTCTGCCCAGCACTATCCCCGCCTCCCAACCACCGGCTCTGGCACAGACCGTATAAGTCTGCCCAGCACTATCCCCGCCTCCCAACCATCAGTCCCGCCTCCCACCACCGGCTGTGGCACAGACCATATAAGTCTGCCCAGCACTATCCCCGCCTCCCAACCACCAGCCCCACCTCCCACCACCGGCATTATTACTAAACTACAGAACGCAAAACGCAATAGGAAAGCCTACCTCAAACAAGGCATTATTCATTCCACACATACTTTCTACATTAAATTCTGACAGGACAGGAGGACATAAGGCTGCCCAGTTTCGTTCCTGGTGCAATGCCATAGATGGAAAGGAGGGGGGGGGGGGGGGAACTCCAGGAATGGAATTCACCAGGCAGAAACAGTGGAGAAAAAAAAGAAATCCTCTCGCAGACGGCATCCAACAAACTTCTTTATTTCAACAAACTAAAAGCAGTAAAGGAGACCAGACATGACTTGTGTTTCGGCCCTAGCGGCCTGCATCAGGGGGTCTAAAGAGTACAGAAAATGGTAGATAAAATTTAAAACATATTAAAAAGCATATATAATATACAAAATACTTTGAAAATTTATATTATGCACATAGATAAAATAAATAGATAAGAAAAGGGGTTCCTACCAAGGAATTAAGTCAAATCCTACATATTCCCAGAAATATTTATTTATTTATTGCATTTGTATCCCACATTTTCCCACCTCTTTGCAGGCTCAATGTGACTTACAATACATCATGAATGGTGGAAATACATTAGAAAATAGACATTTTGTGTTATAGAAGCAGTGGCGTACCAAGGGGGGGGGGGCGGTGGGGGCGGTCCGCCCCGGGTGCACGCCGCTGGGGGGGGGGGTGCTGCGCGCCTGTTGGCTCTTCATTTTCATGCTCCCTCTGCCCCGGAACAGGTTATTTCCTGTTCCGGGGCAGAGGGAGCATGGAAACGAAGAGCCGACAGGCGCGCAGCACCCCCCTCCCCAGCGGCGTGCACCCAGGGGGGTTCTTTCACCGGGGGGGGGGTCGCGCTGTTCCGGGGGGGGGGGGCGCTGCACCCGGGGAGCGGGGCACATCGGCGATTCGCCCCGGGTGTCAGCGTCCCTAGGAACGCTACTGTATAGAAGGATCTTGGCCAATATGATAAGGATAAAACATGATAATGGTATAACAAGCAGAATATTGTAAGGCAGTTCTGATTATATGTGAAGGAGTTGTGTATTTTCACATTGGTTGATCTTTGTGGTAAAAGATAAAGTCTTTTATTGAACAATATACAAAACCAGGTATAAGATGCAAAATTTTTTAATTAAGCATATAGATAATATTGTGTTGGGTCTCCTTTACTGCTTTAAAATTTTGGAGTTTTATTATTATTATTATTATTGCATTTGTACCCCACATTATCCCACCTTTTTGCAGGCTCAATGTGGCTTACAGAGTGTTGTTATGATATAGTCATTACATGATCTTAAATACCGTCGATAATAGGCTGAAGTTAGGTGATTTAGATGCAAGGTGCTAGGTAGGGTATCGTGAAAGATGTTTTTTTGGTGCACCTGAGTAGTTTGAGGAATGATTTATTAAGGATGACTTTTGTAAGCTTTGTTGAAGAGGTGTGTCTTCAAAGATTTGCGAAAGCTGGTAAGATTGTCCATAGGGTCCTGGGTAGTGCGTTCCATATCTGTGTGCTTTTATACGCAAAAGTAGTAGCGTACGACTGTTTGTATTTAATTCCTTTGCAGCTGGGGAAGTTCAGATTGATGAATTTGGTGATTTTTTGGCGTTTCTAGGCGGTAGGTCCACTAGGTTTAACATATAGAGTGGGGCATCTGCGTGGATGATTTTGTGGACGGTTGCGCAGATCTTGAACTCGATTCGTTCCTTGAGTGGTGGCCAATGTAGTTTCTCTCTTAGAGGTTTCGCCCTTTCGTATTTAGTTTTTCCAAAGATGAGTCTAGCTGCTGGTGTTCTGGGTTGTTTGGAGTTTTTTTAATGTAAATGTTCTTTACAGCCTGCGTACAAAGTGTTACAGTAGTCCAGATGACTTATCACTAATGACTGTACTAGGGTACGGAAGATATTTCTTGGGGAAAAAAGGTTTTATTCTTTTGAGTTTCCACATCGAGTGGAACATTTTTTTCGTTATATTCTTCACGTGGGTATCGAGTGTGAGGTATCGATCGATGGTGACTCCAAGAATTTTCAGATTTTCTGAGATAGGAAGTGTGCAGTATGGTGTGGTTATGGTAGGGCTGTTTGTGTTGTATTGGGAAGTGAGAACTAGACATTGAGTTTTTTCTGCGTTCAGTTTTAACTGGAATGGGTCCGCCCAAGAGTTGAAATAAAGATGTTTTTGCGAGAGGATTCCTTTTTTTCTCCACTGTTTTTGCCTGGGAATACCAGAGATCCCAATTGCACTTGTTAAGTCGCTAGGGATCCTGTCTGCTTCTTGAAGGCCTTCCTGGGAGGCTGTTCTATTCACCCACTACCTTATCTGTAAAGACAGGGAATTGGATGCCTGGACAGCCTCTCGGGATACCAGTTTCATCATTCTGCACTATCAATCAGCAGGCTTCCATTCTGACCATTTGAAGGAAGCCACATGTCAAGTCATTATGACTCAGAGATAGCTAATGATTACCTGACTCCCCAGGTAGGCAGATATGGCACTTCAGCTTGTCAAGAACACGGAAAAGTGGGACTTTCCTACTGGAAAAAAAATGAAATGACAACGCTAGTTTAACCTGCCTACATACTACATCCATGGGAAGCATTTATCTTGCTATTGATGGATGACCTAGTTTCTTTTCCGTCCATATCAGGAGAAATCTCCCTACTATAAAAACGTTCAGTTACGGGAAAACATAAAACCTGTTGTGAGGCGTGTTCTTAAACATTTCTTGACTGGCAGAGCGCAAGGATTTCCTCATCCCTTTCCTCAATCGAAAATGGTCCTGAATTGCTGTTGTGCATAAAACGAAAGGCACTGTGATACAGCAACTGATCTTTACGTAAGTACATAAGTATTGCCACACTGGGACAGACCGAAGGTCCATCAAGCCCAGCATCCTGTTTCCAACAGTGGCCAATCCAGGTCACAAGTACCTGGCAGAAACCCAAAGAGTAGCAAAATTCCATGTAGAACCCCAAAGAGTAGCAAGATTCTAGAATTCTAAAGAATAACAAGATTCCATGCAGAATTTCAAAGTGTAGCAACATTCCATGTAGAACCCCAAAGAGTGGCAAGGTTCTAGAATTCTAAAGAATAACAAGATTCCATGCAGAATTTCAAAGTGTAGCAACATTCCATGTAGAACCCCCAACAGTAGCAAGATTCCATTCAGAATCCCAAGTAAATAAGTGTTGCCATACTGGGACAGACCGAAGGTCCATCGAGCCCAGCATCCTGTTTCCAACAGTGGCCAATCCAGGTCACAAATACCTGGCAGAAACCCAAAGAGTAGCAACATTCCATGTAGAACACCAAAGAGTAGCAAGATTCTAGAATTCTAAAGAATAACAAGATTCCATGCAGAATTTCAAAGTGTAGCAACATTCCATGTAGAACCCAAAAGAGTAGCAAGATTCCATTCAGAATCCCAAGTACATAAGCATTGCCATACTGGGAAAGACCAAAGGTCCATCAAGCCCAGCATCCTGTTTCCAACAGTGGCCAATCCACGTCACAAATATCTGGCAAGATCTCAAAACAGTACAATACATTTTATGCTGCTTTTCCCAGAAATAAGCAGTGGATTTTCCCAGGTCAATTTAATAATGATCTATGGACTTTTCCTTTAGGAAGCCGGCCCTTTTTAAACCCTGCTAAGCTAACCACCTTTACCACATTCTCCGGCAATGAATTCCAGAGTTTAATTATACATTGAGTGAAGAAAAATTGTCTCCAATTCATATTAAATTTACTACTTTGTAGCTTCATCGCATGCCCCCTAGTCTTAGTATTTTTGGAAAGAGTAAACAAACGATTCACTTCTACCCGTTCCACGCCACTCCTTATTTTATAGACCTCTATCATATCTCCCCTCAGTCGTCTCCTCTCCAAGCTGAAGTGCCCCAGACGCTTCAACCTTTCCTCATAGGGAATTTGTCCCAGCCCCTTTATCGTTTTCGTCGCCCTTCTCTGTACCTTTTCTAATTCCACTATCCTGCTTATAATCGAATGAGAAAAAAGCCCAAGTTCTGACCTAAATCGGGAGATGGATGTTTATCTCACAAAAACGAATAAAGCGGTATAATCGAAAGCCGATTTTTGGACGTTTTCAACTGCAATCCGTCGCGGATGCGGACAAAGTTGATGGGGGCGTGTCAGAGGTGTGGCGAAGGCGGAACTGGGGCGTGGTTATCTGCCGAACAGAGATGGGCGCATTTCACTGATAATGGGAAAAAAGTATGCATTTTTAGCTAGAATTTAGGACACTTTTCCTGGACCCTGTTTTTTCACGAATAAGGCCCCAAAAAGTGCCCTAAATGACCAGATGACCACTGGAGGGAATCGGGGATGACCTCCCCTGACTCCCCCAGTGGTCACTAACCCCCTCCCACCACAAAAAATGAAGTTTCTCAACTTTTTATTTTCACCCTCAAATGTCATACCCAGCTCCCTGGCAGCAGTATGCAGGTCACTGGAGGAGTTGTTAGGGGGTGCAGTGGACTTCAGGCAGGTGGACCCAGGCCCATCCCCCCTACCTGTTACAATTGTGCTGCTTAATGCTTATTAGTCGTCCAACCCCCCCAAACCCACTGTACCCCTTCACCCCTTCACCCCTTAGGGCTATAGTAATGGTGTAGACTTGTGGGCAGTGGGGTTTGAGGGGGATTTGGGGGGCTCAACACACAAGGGAAGGGTGCTATGCACCTGGGAGCTCTTTTACCTTTTTGTTTGGTTTTGTAAAAGTGCCCCCTAGGGTGCCCGGTTGATGTCCTGGCATGTGAGGGGGACCAGTGCACTACGAATCCTGGCCCCTCCCACGAACAAATGCCTTGGATTTATTCGTTTTTGAGCTGGGCGCTTTCATTTTCCATTATCGCTGAAAAACAAAAACGCCCAGCTCACACATTGTTGAATAAAACATGGGCGTCTATTTTTTCCCAAAATACGGTTCGGTCCGCCCCTTCACGGACCCGTTCTTGGAGATAAACGCCCATGGAGATAGGCGTTTTCGTTCAATTATGCCCCTCCATATCTTTTTTGAGATGCGGCGACCAGAATTGAACACAATATTCGAGGTGCGGTCGCACCATGGAGCGATACTAAAGCATTATAACGCCCTCGCTTTTGTTTTCCATTCCTTTCCTAATAATACCTAACATTCTATTTGCTTTCTTAGCCGTCACAGCTGACTGAGGTTGTGCTAATTCGCATATAGGCCTGCAGATTCTCTCTCCTCTAGCTGTGATTAGTGTATGTGCATAATGATAATATGGTTTGAGGCAGATGCTGATATGTCCAAATTGCTCCGTCCATAAATAGTTTTCCGAGCAGAACACAAGTTTGTGAATTAGGTTACAAATACCCTTTTATAGTGTTGACTATTTATGAGGCTTGGCAGCAAGGAAGAGAGGAGACTATGTAGCACACATCATTAAGCACGATGCGTCCTGACCCCACAATGCTAATAAGCCGCCCACTGTTATGTAAAGTTGATTTTGGCTAGCAGATTTTGCATCATTTTCACCACAGTAGGGTGATAAACCAAGTTGATGGCTCATAGAAGTGTACTTTCCGGGCAAGCACATGATAAAGCCATAAAAATTCATAAGCCAACAAAAAAAACTCTTCATTGTCCTTTTGTCTGGGAAGTGCAGCCCCTGATACTCAACAGGTCAAAGTTGCTTTGTTCAACACTGCTGAATGCTACTGCATTTCTGGGGGAGGGGGAAAAATTCCCATAATATGAGGAGGCTTAAAAATTGTACAGACATGCTAGCTATATTTTTTTGTATTTTTTACAAGTTTTATTTTTTTTTTTTTTTTATTGTTTAAACACATTTTCTCCCACACGGCTCTTTTGGCAATATTCTTGGAAAGTAGGTCTTGTTTCAGTGACTGTTCACGCTTTCCAAAAATACTAGGACTAGGGGGCATGCGATGAAACTACAGTGTAGTAAATTTAAAACAAATCGGAGAAAATTTTTCTTCACCCAACGTGTAATTAAACTCTGGAATTCATTGCCGGAAAATGTGGTGAAGGCGGTTAGCTTAGCAGAGTTTAAAAAGGGGTTGGACGGTTTCCTAAAGGACAAGTCCATAAACCGCTACTAAACGGACTTGGAAAAATCCAAAATCCCAGGAATAACATGTATAGAATGTTTGTACGTTTGGGAAACTTGCCAGGTGCCCTTGGCCTGGATTGGCCGCTGTCGTGGACAAGATGCTGGGCTCGATGGACCCTTGGTCTTTTCCCAGTGTGGCATTACTTATGTCCTCTACTTGGCTCACTTTTATTACATAGAACAGTGATTTAACCTATTGTGATGTCATAGTGGCTCATTCCACCAATAAGAGCCAACCTCATTAGTGATGTCACAATGGCTTGATTGTATAGAATGTTTGTACGTTTGGGAAGCTCACCAGGTGCCCTTGGCCTGGATTGGCCGCTGTCGTGGACAGGATGCTGGGCTCGATGGACCCTTGGTCTTTTCCCAGTGTGGCATTACTTATGTACTTATGTACTTATCCATTCAGTCGTGCTCTTCAGTTGTAAACGGTACGTGACTAAACAGTCTGTAAGTGTGTTCAGTTGGTGGTATAGTATGCTGAACTATCATACATTCCGGAAGCTGAATTCTCTCCGGCGTAAAACCTATAAGAAAATATATCTGGTCAGTCGTAAAGACTACACAGTCATAGGGGGGGACCGTTAGAATATTTCCTAATTTAAACAAGGATACCCAAGCCCGGCAGCAAGAGTTCATGAGTTTAAAGTCAAGAACTCTCGCAATAGGGGGATTGTTTAAGTTAATATTTCCATGTCGTTGTATTGTATCCTTGAATTCAGTTACTTACACGTTTATGGAACCAAAGAAAATAAGGGATTTTTTTAATTGCCAAAGAGAGTAGTGAAGGAACGATCCAGAATGCCCGATAGAGAGAGAGACTAAGCTGAGAAAGTCTGGCTGTGGGTTTCTACAGGTTTCTGTTTTATTATTTCTTAATTTAGCTAAATACGACAATTTTCCTTGTATCTTGCTCCCAAGTTGTGGTCTAAATATTATGTAAAATTTATTTTATATGATTTGTGATATTATTTTTTCTAAAATATCCTACATTTATGATTAACAGATGAATGCAAAGTTTAAATGCAAATAATTAAAAAAAAAAGACTACACAGCCATGAATGGGTTAATTTTCAGACAGATTGCTGGGCTTGTAGGCTCCTGGAGATATTAGGGGCTAGATTCTGAAAATGTCACCCATAACCAGGCACCAAAATGATCCGCGCTAGACTAGCATCCCGTAAAGAGTGCGCAGAACTACCTTAACAGAAATCTAGCTTTCAGATGGATTTCTATATATGGCGCCTGAAAAATCCATGCGGAATGAATTTCCGCTTAAGCGTATTCTAAAAGTGGCACCTAGATTTAGGCGCGGTATATAAAATAAGCTTAGTTGGATATCCCAGCGCCTAGAACTACGTGCATCCGTTTACACCAAGGGAAATCTGCCCTGAAGAAGCAGCGAAACGCTGGCCATCGTCGGCTCAGGGCAGCATACATAGGACCGCACAGCGGGGGGCAGCAATCTGATGGATAATACTGGATTAAGATAAGTGGACCAGCATACATTAGATAGCATGTTACGCTCCAACAGTTCCTAGCAGCAACTGATGCGCTGAAATGAGTTACGATCAGTTATCACTTTAAAAGAAAAATATGTATAAAAAATGGACTTTTTGACCACAGCGAATAGATTTTGTAGGACTGTGGCATCAGGGTTTTTTGCCTATGATGAAGAGAGGACCAGTGGGTCCGTTTAGCTCTGTAAGATCTTGTTTCGGTCTCTGAGCTCTTTGAGGCTTTTTCCCTGAGGATCGTTTCGTAGCGTGTGGATTTTTTTGTTTGAATACTTATGTATGTACTTAAGGTACACAAACTTAGATTGTGAACTCTCTAGGGAAAGAATAAGTACCTGCATATAATGTGTAGAGCAACTCTCTACGCAACTCTCATCCACGCTTTCATTACCTCTCGCCTTGACTACTGCAACCTACTCCTCACTGGCCTCCCACTTAACCACCTATCCCCCCTTCAATCCGTTCAGAACTCTGCTGTACGTCTTATATTCCGCCAGAACCGATATACTCATATCACCCCTCTCCTCAGGTCACTTCACTGGCTTCCGATCAGATACCGCATTCAGTTCAAGCTTCTCCTTCTTACTTACAAATTCACTCGGTCTGCTGCCCCTCACTACCTCTCTACCCTCTTCTCCCCTTACATTCCCACCCAAAACCTCCACTCACAGGACAAATCCCTCCTCTCAGTACCCTTCTCCACCACCGCCAACTCCAGGCTCCGCCCTTTCTGCCTCACCGCACCCTATGCTTGGAATAAACTTCCTGAGCCCTTACGCCAAGCCCCCTCCCTACCCATCTTCAAATCCTTACTCAAAGCCCACCTCTTCAATGTCGCTTTCAGCACCTAACCTTTTGGAAATCTAGACTGCCCCAATTTGATGACTCCTACTTGACTAACTGTACATTTGTCCTTTAGATTGTAAGCTCTTTGAGCAGGGACTGTCCTTCTATGTTGAATTGTACAGCGCTGCGGAACCCTAGTAGCGCTCTAGAAATGTTAAATAGTAGTAGTAGTAGGAGTGCTTGTCACTGATCTACACGACGTGTTTTACACTTTCAACATGAAAAACCAATTATGGAACTATCAAGAACATAAGCCTTGCCATAACTGGGACGGACCAGAGGTCCATCAAACCCATTACCCTGTTTCCAACAGTGGCCAATCTAGAGCACAAGTGTCTGGCAACATCCCAAAAGAGTAAAACAGATTTTATGCTGCTTAATTACACAAGATTACCACACTAACCCATCCAGCTATCAAAATCCACCTCTTACACTAACCTATCTGACACCTTCTTCTCCAAGTCCTCATCCAACTTCTGCTTATTACTGATTGTATCCAAGATCCTGTCATGACTATGTCATAACCAAACTCTGTAAGCCACATTGAGCCTGCAAATAGGTGGGAAAATGTGGGGTACAAATGCAATAATAATAATTATTATTATTACTGCCCTAAAACTAAGCAGTGGATTTTCCCAATTTCATCTTAATAATGATTTATGAACTTTAACCTCCCCTGTTTACTAAGCCAAGCTAGCGGCTGTTGGGCTGTGTCGGCATTGCCACATGGCAGCTGCTAGCATGGCTTAGTAAACAGGGAGGGTTAAATAACGTTTTCAAAGCATTTTTAAACCCCGCTAAGCTAACTGCTTTTACCGCATTCTCTGCCAACAAATTCCAGAGCTTAATTACATGTTGAGTGTGCCCCCTAGTCCTTGTATTTTTGGAAGAGTAAGTGATTGAGGTATATTTGTAATAGTCCACGTAGTATTTTATAGACTATTATCATATCTCCCCTTAATCATCTGTTCTCTAAGCTGAAGAGTCCTCGACTCATTAACCTTTCCTCATAGGGAAGTTACCTCATCTCTTTTATCATTTTTGGCACCTTTCTCTGTACCTTTTTCTAATTCCTCTAGATCTTTTTTTTTTAGATGCATTGACAAAAATTGCACAAAATATTCAAGGTGAGGTCACACCATGGAGCAATACAAAGACATTATAACAAATCTCATTTTTGTTTTCCGTTCCTTTCCTAATAATTCCTAACATTCTATTTGCTTTCTTAGCTGCTGCACACTCAGAGGCGTATCTGAACTTTGGCGGTAGGGGGGGCCAGAGCCAGAGTGAGGGGGCACATTATAGCCCCCCCCCCGCCACCACTGCCGCCCCCCCCCCCCCCGCCGCCATCACCTACCTTTGCTGGCGGGGGACCCCAACCCCCGCCAGCTGAGGTCCGCTTCCTCCTGCCGCTGCCTTTAAAAATATTCCTTCAGCTGGCGGGGGACCCCAACCCCCGCCAGCCGAGCCGAGGTCTTTTAAGTTCTTCTTCATCCTCCGTGCTGTTCAAGTCCAGTTTCAGAGTCTGACGTCGCAGCACGTTGTACGTGCAGGACGTCAGACTCACAGAAACAGAGTCTGTAAGTCTGACGTCCTGCACGTACAACGTGCAGCGACGTCAGACTCCGAAACTGGATTCAGCAGCTTTGAACAGCACAGACGGAGGACGATCGAAGAAGAACTTAAAAGACCTCGGCTCGGCTGGCGGGGGTTGGGGTCCCCCGCCAGCTGAAGGAATATTTTTAAAGGCAGCGGCAGGAGGAAGCGGACCTCGGCTGGCGGGGGTTGGGGTCCCCCACCAGCAAAGGTAGCCCACAGCGACGGTGGGAAGGGGGGTCCAGGGCGAAATCTGCGTGGGCCCAGGCCCCCGCGGCCCCACGCAGATACGCCCCTGCTGCACACTGAGCAGAGGGTTTCAAAGTATCATCAACTATGACACCTAGATCCTTTTCCTGGTCGGTGACTCCTAATGTGGAACCTTGCATCACATAGCTATAGTTTGGGTTCCTCTTTCCCACATGCATCACTTTGCCCTTGCTCACATTAAACGTCATCTGCCCTTTGGGCTGCCCAGTCTCTTAAGGTCCTCTTATAATATTTCACAATCCTCTTGCGATTTAACAACTTCGAATAACTTTGTGTTATCAGCAGATTTGATCACCTCACTCATTGTTCCTTTCAAGGAGCCCTTTTTCTAAGAAACTCTTTAGGCTGCGTAGCTTTCATCCTTCCTCAATTTCCATTTCAGCGTAACTTGAATATTGATATTTTTAGTCTCGGATCATTCTCATCCAACAGCTGCCTTCTAGAGATTTAATTGGTTTGTAGTAGAATGAATGTTTAATATTATTTCTTGATAAGTTCACTTTTGCTTTGTATAATACTGTTTGCTTTTTTATTTTTTTTCCGGTGAGATTTGCAATTGCCTAAGCTTGACTGTACAATGTGACTCGATTGCTATTTGCCTGGATAAGAGTAGGGAATTATAGGTCAAATGGTAGCAGGTCAGATGAATCACTTCTCTTCCTATGCCTCACCACTGCGTCTTTGAACAGCAAATACAACCTTTAGCAGGTCTGAAAAAAATACACACCCTTGGCTATTTGTTTCTCTTTCTCTCTGGGGAAAAGATACCTAGCGCTCGGCAGTAGATCTCGCTTAACCCGTAGGGTCAGTATATTAAACAAAAATACGAATTCAGACCTCACATTGAGCTCTGTTCCCCTCCCACCAGCTGGGAACCCTTAGGTGGCTGTGGGTGAGGCACATTGCTATTTACATATGGTGCTCTAATAATTCCCAGCTGTGAATGTACAGTAGCCTGTGTGTGTGGTCTGTTCACCCCGTCACCTCACTAATTCTGTAACACTTTGGTGTCCTGTTACAAAGTGCGCTGAAAAATGGGCTGCGCTCGTGTAGGTGCGTGTTTTGGGCGCGTGCAGATCCATTTTTCGGCGCACCTGTACAAAAAAGGCCTTTAAAAAACTTTTTGCCGAAAATGGACGTGCGGTTTCTGCTGCGTGCCGGAAAATACAAATTATTTTCATTCGCAGGAGTGGCCTAGTGGTTAGGGTGGTGCACTTTGGTCCTGAGGAGCTGAGTTTGATTCCCGGCACAGGCAGCTCCTTGTGACTCTGGGCAAGTGACTTAACCCTCCATTGCCTGCCGCATTGAGCCTGCCATGAGTGGGAAAGTGCGGGGTACAAATGAAACAAAAAAATTTATTTTTTTTTTATTTATTGCATTTGTATCCCACATTTTCCCACCTATTTGCGGGTTCATTGTGGCTTACAATACATTGTATTGATGGAAGTACAATCTGTTACAACATAATTATGGTTACATTATGAGGCGTTAAATTAAAACAAATCCCTGTATCGTTAAAGAGAATAAAACAATGGCAAAGAACAACAAAACAATAGAACAACACCGGATCCTGATTGGGCAGCAGAGCGATAGCAAGAGATGGTTCGGGTATAATATTTTCTGTTTTTTACCTGTAGATTAGGTTTAAGCGTGTAAGATTGCGGGGGATACAAGTACGGAAGAGGATGTATTGATGCATTGTTAACAGTGTGTGTGGACTTCATGTGTTTTGATCCTTTCGATATATTTTTTCAATATATATAGTGGATGTGCATAAAAAAAACAAAATTACCGCCCGGGCCACGCAGTAGCAAGGCCCGTGACATGCATTGGGCACGCTTAGCCCCCTACGTGGCTTTAGTAAAAGGGTCCCTTTGTGTTCATCTTAACTGCAAGCTAGACAAGGTCACTGACCTGAAACTTCGCCAAGTGTCACACGACAAGTCACTCTACAGACCTTTAGGGTTAGGGGAGATATGATAGAGGTCTATAAGATAACGAGTGGAATGGAACGGGTCGATGTGGAGCGTCTGTTTACGCTTTCCAAAAATACTTGGACTGGGGGCATACGATTAAGCTGCAGTGTGGTAAATTTAAAACGAATCGGAGGAAATGTTTCTTCACTCAACGCGTAGTTAAACTCTGGAATTTGCTGCTGGAAAAGGTGGTTAAGGCGGTTAACTTAGCGGACTTCAAAAAAGGGTTGGATGGCTTCCTGGAGGAAAAAGCCATAGAATGTTATTGAATGGACGAGGGAATACAGTATTTCTAGGATGGGCGGGACAAATTGCTTGTTCTTTTGGCCGCTCTCGGTGACAGGGTGCTGGGCTCGATGGGCCCTTGGTCTATCCCAGCATGGCGATGCTTATGTACTTAGTAGCTTTCTACAGCAAATGTCGCCAGCAGAGAAAGAATAATTGCAGAAGAAAAACAAGAGTATTCAAAACGCAAGTCAATATTAACTGACTAGTGCATGTGTTCGTATTGGTTAAGAACCCATTTTTAGACAAAATCACAAACAGCTGTTTTCATCTGTAGTTACTTTCAGGCACAGTCCCTGGAGAATTTGCAGTCCAAGGAGCTTTTTAACAAAAATACGGTAAAATATGCGCTTATCGCACTTTAACTCAGGACCATGTGCTAAGCCCATTTTTAAGGTGCCAGTATTTTTGTGGTAACAGCAGTTAGCATTTCTGGGTTTAAAAAAAGGTTTGGACAAATTCCTGGAGGAAAAGTCCATAGTCTGCTATTGAGACAGACATGGGAAGCAACTTCTAGTTCTGGGATTTGTAGCAGGAAATGTTGCTACTCTGAGATTCTGCATGCAATCTTATCACGCTTTAGGATTCCAGAATCTTGCTATTCTTTGGGGTTCTACATGGAATCTTGTTACTCTTTGAGATTCTGCATGGAATCTTGTCACTGTATAGGATTCCAGAATCCTGCTATTCTTTGGGGTTCTACATAGAAGTTGCTACTCTTTGAGATTCTACATGGAATCTTGTCACTCTTTAGGATTCCAGAATCTTGTTATTCTTTGGGGTTCTACATGGAATCTTGTTACTCTTTGAGATTCTGCATGGAATCTTGTCACTGTATAGGATTCCAGAATCCTGCTATTCTTTGGGGTTCTACACGGAATGTTGCTACTCTGAGATTCTGCATGGAATCTTGTCACTGTTTAAGATTCCAGAATCTTGGTATTCTTTGGGGTTCTACATGGAATGTTGCCACGATTTGGGTTTCTGCCAGGTACTTGTGACCTGGCTTGGCCACTGTTTGGAAACAGGATAGTGGGCTAGAGGGACCATTGGTCTGACCCAGTATGGCTACTCTTATGTTCTAAGGATTTTTTTTTTTTTTTGCAGGTCCTGTTCTAATTTTTCCTTTAACGTGAGGGACTTGCAAAAAATTAACGTGGGGGCACTTACTGCTTTTTACTAAGCCGCGTAAGCTACGCGCGCCCTAAGAGCCAAAATGTAGTTACCGCCCGGCTACTGCGTGGCTCTTGTAGTAATTCCATTTTTGGCATGCGTCCGATACGCGCATCCGAAAAATAATTTTTATTTTCGGACACACGTATTGGGCACGCGCCAAGTGGCATTTCATGTGCGTAGATCATTACCACCGCACGTCCATTTTCTGCAAAAAAAAAACATTTTTTAAGTCATTTTTTGCAGGAGTGCTGAAAAATAATTCTGTGCGTGCCCAAAACACATGCCTACACTACCGCAGGCCATTTTTCAGTGCACCTTAGTAAAAGGACCCCTAGGTTTGCACTTCAAGGGGGCGTGTTTCTTGCAGTAGCATGGGCAGGTTTGGGGGAGTCGAGCAGTTCTACGCATAGGTTCTAGAATGCTATCATTTCTGTGCCTAACCTCCTCCATTGAGCTTACTGTGGCCAGAAGGATGCTAGGCTGCGTAGAGAGGGGCATAACCAGCAGAAGAAAGGAGGGTTGATGCCCCTCTACAAGTCGTTGGTGAGGCCCCACCTGGAGTATTGTGTTCAGTTTTGGAGGCCGTATCTTGCTAAGGATGTAAAAAGAATTGAGGCAGTGCAAAGTAAAGCTACAAAAATGGTTTGGGTTTTGCGTTACAAGACGTATGAGGAGAGACTTGCTGACCTGAACATGTATACCTTGGAGGAAAGGAGAAACAAGGGTGACATGATACAGATATTCAAATATTTGAAAGGTGTTAATCCGCAAACAAACCTTTTCTGGAGATGGGAAGGCGGCAGAACTAGAGGGCATGAAATGAGATTGAAGGGGGGGGGGGGGCAGACTCAAGAAAAATGTCAGGAAGTATTTTTTCACGGAGACAGTGGTGGATACTTGGAATGCCCTCCCGCGGGTGGTGGTGGAGATGAAAACGGTAACGGAATTCAAAAATGCATGGGATAAACATAAAGGAATCCTATTCAGAAGGAACGGATCCTCAGAAGCTCAGCAGAGATTGGGTGGCAGCACCGGTGGTTAGAAGGCGGGGCTAGTGGTTGGGAGGTGGGACTAGTGCTGGGCAGACTTCTACGGTCTGTGCCCTGAAAATGGCAGATAAAACTCCAGGTCATGTATACATATAAAGTAGCACGTATGAGTTTATCTTGTTGGGCAGACTGGATGGACTGTACAGGTCTTTCTCTGTCGTCATCTACTATGTTACTATGAAATAGAAATGTCCCTAGGGCCTCTTAAGATATCTGGTCATTTTTGAGTTACCAGAGCTGATATCGTGATGACATTCCACCAGTAAGAGCCAACCTCACCAGTCATGATAGTATTTCCCCTTAACTGCACAAAACACTCTAGTAAAAGGACCCTTAAAAGCCTACAGCGAAACAATATTCCCAGTTAGCAAGAAGCAGCCTCCTCCAGTCAAGCAGTGATGGACTCTAGGATTGCTGGAGACGGAACTGCTCAGACAGCTAATATTCAGTTTCTTTTCATCCGGTCTGTTCCAAGCTTGTAAAGCCGGGAGCTGCCTGTAGCTCGCACGCTTTTTAGATACATTTCCTTAAATGGAGTTAGCAGGCCACGAAAATTTGAGTTGACTAGTATTCCGTGCCCTCTGTTGTAAGCTTTTAGAAACAGATCAGAAGAAGAGAAACTGGATGATGTACGTAGTAAATATTTTTCCAGCTATAAAACTTCAGCAGCCAGATCCGTCCCCCACGCAGTTTCTTGATCAAGACAGGCGGGGAGAACTGCAGTTTCCTTTGTGTTCTGATGCCTGTCATTCTGAATATGCGCCCACTGAGCAGTATCTACCTCAGGATTTGCTCTTTTACAAGCCTCAAATGCAGGAGCATCCTGAGCCAGACTCTCTCGCCCTGTGTGACATGTCCCCTGATGCCCCTCCGCAGCACAGCCGATGCAGTGGAGAGAGTGGACGGGGAGCGATTTCGCAGTCCTTCACATGGCGCTGCTCAGATGGCCTGCCTTAAAGCAACCATGCAGCAAAGAGAAGGGAGCAAAGTACAAAAAAAGTCCGAGCAAAACAAAAAAGTACCAGGGTCGCTTTACTCATACTACCCCTCTCCTCAAGACCCTTCACTGGCTCCCTATCCGTTTTCGCATCCTGTTCAAACTTCTTCTACTAACCTATAAATGTACTCACTCTGCTGCTCCCCAGTATCTCTCCACACTCGTCCTTCCCTACACCCCTTCCCGTGCACTCCGCTTCATGGATAAATCCTTCTTATCTGTTCCCTTCTCCACTACTGCCAACTCCAGACTTCGCGCCTTCTGTCTCGCTGCACCCTACGCCTGGAATAAACTTCCTGAGCCCCTACGTCTTGCCCCATCCTTGGCCACCTTTAAATCTAGACTGAAAGCCCACCTCTGTAACATTGCTTTTGACTCATAACCACTTGTAACCACTCGCCTCCACCTACTCTCCTTTCCCGTTCACATTAATTGATTTGATTTGCTTACTTTATTTATTTTTTGTCTATTAGATTGTAAGCTCTTTGAGCAGGGACTGTCTTTCTTCTATGTTTGTGCAGCGCTGCGTACGCCTTGTAGCGCTATAGAAATGCTAAATAGTAGTAGTAGTAGGATGGTTTTTTTGATTGGGGGGGGCTGGAGGCCGGGGCTGCGGGAAGCTGTAATTTCAATGCACGGGGGAGGGGGAAGTGGCGGCTATCTTGGATGTCCTTGGCATGAGCAGAGCAGCCAGCATAACGCTTGGCTGCTCTGCGCATGCTCGACCTGCCGACTGGCCGACTGTTTAAGGATGAAATAGAGAATGCAAGTGAGCTACAAAGAGCAGCCCATTTGCATTCCTATTCCTTGATGCATGCCCGTTCCTTACCGATTCGCTAAGGGAACCAGTAAGGAAAGGGCTTTAAGGAGTCTTTAGTGCATCTTGCCCTCAGAAAGGAGAGAATGTTTCAGGCACACATTGTTTCAGAACAGTAGCTTCAAGGTAAATTAACAAGCCTAGCCCTTCCCTGCCAGATGTTGTTGCTTTAAGGCAGTACCAGGAGCCCTCAAAAAAAGGGGAACAAAACCTTTAATCATGTATTTGGAGGAACAAATCTTTGAATGGACCCGACATGGTCCGTGTTTCGGCGCTGAGCGCCTGCGTCAGGGGTCGTGAAGTACGTATGGCTGTATTATACAATTCAGTACGTTTGACGGAAGCAATATACTGCGCCGCCGCGCTATCCCTTTGCATAGAATCAAGTGGAGAAATACTCCTCTAGTTTCGAAATCAGGTTTGCTTTACTGATTTCGAGACTAGGGGAGTTTGTTCATGAGAGTATTTTTTCACTTGATTCTATGCGAAGGGATAGCACGGCGGTGCAGTATATTGCTTCCGTCAAACGTACTGAATTGTATAATACAGCCGTACGTACTTCACGACCCCTGACACAGGCGCTCAGCGCCGAAACACGGACCGTGTCGGGTCCATTCAAAGATTTGTTCCTCCAAATACACGATTAAATGTTTTGTTCCCCTTTTTTTGAGGGCTCCTGGTACTGCCTTAAAGCAACAACATCTGGCAGGGAAGAGCTAGGCTTGTTAATTTACCTTGAAGCTACTGTTCTGAAACAATGTGTGCCTGAAACATTCTCTCCTTTCTGAGGGCAAGATGCACTAAAGACTCCATAAAGCCCTTCCTTACCGATTCCCTTAGCGAATCGGTAAGGAATGGGCGTGCATCAAGGAATAGGAATGCAAATGGGCTGCTCGTTGTAGCTCACTTGCATTCTCTATTCCGTCCGTAAACAGCCAGCCAGTTGGCAGGTCGAGCATGCGCAGAGCAGCCAAGCGTTATGCTGGCTGCTCTGCGCATGTCAAGGGCATCCGGGATCGCCGCCGCTTCCTCCTCCCTCCTGCATTGAAATGACAGCTTCCCGCAGCCCCGGCCTCCAGCCCCCCCCCCCCCAATAAAAAAAAAACATCTATTTTGGCTGTCATCCCCCCCCCCCCCCCCCCCCGGCAATAATAAAAACGTCTTTTTGGGCAGTGCTTCACTCAGCTGAGAGACCTGGAAGTCCCTGAGCCAATCACAACGCGTTTAGTCGAGCTAAAATAGACGTTTTTATTATTGCATTGACGAGCACTTGACTTTTTTCTCTGATTTTTTTTACTTTTGTAGCAGTCTAACACTCGTTAGATTTACCAGTGTTAAGGCAATCGGAAAAGGTTAGTGCATCTCATTACAATAGGGGTTTCTACACGATTTGCTCATCTGCATTCTGTTTTCGTTAGCTGCTACCGTCGTGGGAAAAAAGTCTTTAGTGCATGCCAGGGTTTACTACTTGCTCGTTAATGGCTCGTTAAATTTAGTGCATCTGGCCCTGAGTTCGCTCTGGTGCCTACATTTTTAGGAGGGGGGTGGGGGAGCGCTCACAGAGTAACCTGAGAAAATGCTCCTTCAAGGAAGGGTGGTGATTTCATGGAACAGGTGTCCTGGTGGAGACAAGAATGCTTGGGATAACTATGTAGGATCAGTAAGGGAAAGGAAGCGATAGTAGATGGCAT
Source organism: Microcaecilia unicolor (assembly GCF_901765095.1). Lineage (NCBI taxonomy): Eukaryota > Metazoa > Chordata > Amphibia > Gymnophiona > Siphonopidae > Microcaecilia > Microcaecilia unicolor. Next base: position 368,908,401 of record NC_044034.1, read on the forward strand.
GGATGGGCAGACTGGATAGGCTATATGGGGCTTGATAACGATGCCCCAAAAAATGAGCTCCCAGGAACAGGGATAAACTATTCCTGGGCCTAAAAATAAACTTCTTTCCTGATGTTTCGAAAGAGACCCCCCACCCAACGTACCTTCGTCGTCAGTGACGCCATTGCGCCGCCCTGGCCGCCGTCGATGTGAGTGAATTGCTCCGCCCTCAACGTCATAACGTTTGACGTGAGGGCGGGGCCCCGAGACTGTGTTTTTCTTGGCTTCAGAGCTTCGAACTTACGAACCTTGGCTTCAGTGACGTCAGACAATAGAACGTTGAGGGTGAGTTTTATATATATAGATTTCCCTGTAAATGCACCATACGATTTAATTCACTAAAGTATGTCTTTATGGATCCTTTATATCTAACGTCCATTACCTCTAAAAGATCTGAAGGAGTTTAATTTAATGTTAATTTTCTGTTCTAGGTGCTGATTAACCTCTGTAAATTGTCTTCTTTTTTTTTCCTTATCCCTCCTGAATTTTGTTTCTTGGAACCCCACTTATGTGGAGTTGACTGTTAGCAACTATGTATATTATAATATACTAGTAACGAAGGCCCGTTTCAAATCGCAATGAAACAGGCGCTAGCAAGGCTCCCCTCCGTCCCTTTGTGTCTCCGTGTGTCGCCGGCCCCCCTGCAGCCTCCATGCGAATGTGCTGTGACCCTGGCCCTTTTGGCACGCCCCCCCAGCGTCTGTGACCGTTCCGTTCCCCCCCCCCCCCGATGTGTGTGTTGCCAGTGCACCCCCTTCCACCCCCACCGATGTCGTCGCTGCCAGCGCTCCCCCCTCTCCGAAGGCCCCCCCACTGACTTGCCGAAGTAACATGTGCTCCGCCCTCGACGTCATCGCGTTTTGACGCGAGGGCGGAGCAGAACTACAGTGCAGTACAACGTTGGAGCTGAGAATGTGCTCCGCCCTCAACATCATAACGTTTGACGCGAGGGCGGGGCCCACAGACTGTGATTTTCTGTGGCTTCATAGCTTCGAACTTACGAACCTGGCTTCAGTGACGTCAGTGCAAATAGAACGTTGAGGGTGAGTTATATATATATAGATTATTTGAGAATTGTGAACTATATAACACTTTACCGGATCCAGTGTATAACCTTGAAATATGATTTAACATATAAAAATTAAAATAAAAAAAAAAAGAGCTTCCAGTTGGGCACCATTTATAGAATAGCGTTTACCCCTGGATTCTATATAGCGCGCCTAGAGTTACGTGTGGTTCTGTGCAGAAGTCTAGGTGTATTTTATAACTACATGCGTACGTTAATTGTTTTAACCAACTGTTAAGCATTGTTAACAGCTCTTAACAAGCAATAACGAGTACTAATTGGCAAAAATTAGAATTTACGAGCGTACATTGCTAAGCGTATTTTCTAATGTACTGTGCCTAAATTTAAACGTGCACAGGCAAAAAAGGGGCGTGTTTAGGGGGTGTAGAAATGGGTGTTTTGTGGGCGTTCCAAAATCTACATGCGCTGTTATAAAATATAGGCCAGTGCGCATAAATCAACGTAGTTCATGTGACACCAGCTTTTCAGTCACATGAACTACGCCTAAGCGTATTCTAAATATCGCACATAAATTTACACATGGCGTAATTGCCTAGTATGTGTTAATTTTAAGCGCCATAGATAGAACCGGGCCCTTGGGATGGGATCCACCCTGAATTTTAAGGCGCAAGCTTTTACACCAAATGAAACCCGGTCTAAATCCTTACACCTAAATTGGACTTTTTCTGTAACACTGCAGGCAAGTTCCAGGAATGCCCCCTGACCTGCCCATGCATCTCCTGTGGCCAGACCCCCTTATCGGATCCACACAGAAAAACATACACACATCTTTATTTTTTTTATTTAGTCGTGCTTGTATCCCACAATTACTCAAAAACCCAGTTTCGTTTCAATGTGGCTTACATTTAACAGTTGTTAGAGATTATATTGATTCAATTACATTTACAGGGTTGTATGATGCTGTGTTTTACAGTGGTTGGCAACGTAACTATTAGTGCTTATGGAATAGTCATTGGGTTTCTTGAGAAGAAATGGCTTAGAACATGACAGCAGATAAAGGCCAAGTGGCCCATCCAGTCTGCCCCATCCTCCGTATCCACTAACTCTTCCTGAGGTGAGGAGCTTTGAGTTCTGAGATTGTCTTGGTTTTGAAAAAGGATTTGTAGATAACTACTATTCCGCCTCCATTTTTCTTTTCTCTTATCCAGTGTGATATCTAGATGGAGGAGTGGCCTAGTGGTTAGGGTGGTGGACTTTGGTCCTGGGGAACTGAGTTGGATTCCCACTTCAGGCACAGGCAGCTCCTTGTGACTCTGGGCAAGTCACTTAACCCTCCATTGCCCCATGTAAGCGCGGGGTACAAATGTAACAAAAATAAAATAGATACTATTGGAGATTCTACATGGAATGTTGCTACTATTGGAGATTCTACATGGAATGTTGCTATCCATGTAGAAGGCTGCACAGGCTTCTGTGTTAACAAGCAAATTTTGTAAGGCAGTTCTGGATATTTGTATTGGAGTTCATATTTGTTGGTCTTTGTGGTATGCCTTGTTAAAGAGATGGGTCTTCAGTATTTTGCGGAAGTTGGTTAGTTCATAGAGCGTTTTTAAGTTGCGCGGCAGCGCATTCCAGAATTGTGCACTCAGGTAGTAAAAGGTTGACGCATTCATTAGTTTGTATTTTAGACCTTTACAGTTGGGGAAGTGAAGATTAAGGAATGTGCGGGATGATTTTTTGGCATTCCTGCGTGGTAGGTCTATAAGGTCTGACATGTAGGCTGGGGCGTCTCCGTGGATGATTTTGTGAACTAGGGTGCATATTTTGAACGTGATGCGTTCTTTGAGTGGGAGCCATTGTAGCTTTTCTTGTAGGGGTTTAGCACTTTCATATTTTGATTTGCCGAATATGAGTCTGAGCTGTCTGAAGTTTCTTGATTATTTGCTCTTTGCAGCCAGCGTAGAGTGCATTGCAGCAGTCTAGATGACTGAGTACCATTGATTGTACCAGGTTGCGGAAGACGGTCCTTGGGAAGAAAGGTCTTACTCTTTTTAATTTCCACATTGAGTGGAACATCTTCTTGGTAGTGTTTTTCGCGTGATTCTCAAGTGTTAGGGGTCGGTCAATGGTAACTCCAAGAATATCCAGTGTGATATTTTGTAGCTTGGGGAACATAGTTCATTTAGGATTAATTGATTAGCACAGAAATGCCCACTTTCACCTCCAGACACACCCCCTCCACACAAAAATGAAAAATATTTGTTAGCGTGCAGGTAGCGTGTGTTGATTAGGAACTTGCCCCAGGACACCCACCCGAGTGTGCTCCCTGGTCAGCTATTTTAAAATGCGGTAAGCACACAGCTTAGTAAAAGACCTCTAAATAAATAAAAACACGATTCGGGTCCCTTCTAATTGCAATGTGATAGAAATGTATTCCGTATCTCAGGGGTGATTGTAGACACTCATAGCATCTATAGAGGAAAGGCACATATGCACACAAGGGACATATTAATTGTGATGATGGATTGTGTTTACCTTTGGGTAATAGCCCTTGGGGGATGGAGACACGTTTTCCACATATAACTCTTCCAGACGTGGTTGCTCCAATTTCCAGATTAAAGCTAGCTTTCTGCACAAAGATGGTCATAAAATAGGAAGCCACACACACAAGAAAAATCAATACCAACCATTCCAAGAAAAGGCAATAAATTACAAAAGGACTCTTTTAACACCTTATAACCACTACGTTTCAGTTTATTGAAAAAACCTTCATCTGCTCCATGTGACTGTCTGCTTTAAAAGTTTCAGGCTACATCTGAAAATTGCTTTTTTTTTTCCTTGTACGGCACAGTCAAGACATCTTTTGAAACTCAAACTTTTTTTTTTTTTTTTTTTTAATCTGAGCACAGTCAACTGGGAGGTTCCGTATTACTTTTACAGATATTACAAAAAGACACAGGGCTATAATGCGATTGTGAAACATCAGATAGTGTGACAACACCTTTTTATTGGGATGGTAAACAAATGTGACCTGAATGGTGCGTCCAACCCACAAGCTGAATGAGTTTTACGGTTTCCGAAAGAACTCCTGTTTACATTGGTTCGATGCATGACAACAAATTTTCAGCCGCACTGAGTCTATTATCACATGCAGATGTAAATAACATTCCCAGTTCAGAGGCTGATAACAAAAAATAAAAATAAAGCAGACTGATGGAAGGCAAAGGATTTTTTGATACTCATTCTGTTGGGTAGACGGCAACCAACGACAACCCTGCATCAAGTGATGAGGGTGCTTTTCTTTGGAGTTCTTTCCTGTATTAGAGATTTGTACATTTCCATTTATTTGATTCTTGATAATACCACCTTTCTGTGGTACAAGCAAAGTGGTTAAATATTAAACTGTCCCTAGAGAGCTTTCTCCCTGCTCTAAACCACAGCATTAGAATGAGAATTTCTTTGCCGAACTAAGGAAAAAGGAATAGGGGGATATCTAGACCAAGGATCTGCTAGGGAAATGCTGGAGAACAGGAGGGAGGAAGGGAAGAGAGAGGGAGAATTGCTAGATATGGGGAAGGGAGGGAGAGAGGGAAAATTAGACATGGAGGTCAAGTAGGAGGAAGGGAGAGATGCTGCATGGGAGGAGAGGGACAAGAGAGAGGGAAATGTTGGTTATGACAGGGGAGGAGAGGAGAAGTAGGAAAGAAGAGATGATTTATGGGGAGAGGAGGAGGAGAGGGAGAAATGTTCGACATGACAGTTGAGGGGATAGAGGGAGAGATGCTGTTTGGGAGGGGGCAGAGAGGGAGAAATACTGGACATTGCAGTGGAGGAGGTGATGGATTCTTAATGAAAGGAAGAGGGAGGAAGAGAGAGAGAGATGTGAGCAATGGGAGAGAGGGCGGCTGGAAGAGAGAGGGCAAGGTGTTGGACATGGGGTGAAGGAGAAATGGACAAGGAGGTGGAGAGGGAGGGAGAGATTCACAGAAGGGGAAGGGAAGAAGAGGAAAATGGATTGAGGGAGTGATACTGGACAATGGGAGGGAGGAAAGAGAGATGGAGAAATGCTGGACCATGGGGAGAAAAGGAACAAGAAGATGCCTGGGGGGTGGACAGGAAGGGAAAGGATATGAGGGTGGGGAGGGAAAACAGAGGGAGCAGATGCTGAGCTAGAAGGATGGAGGGAGGGAGAGGCTGAGAATGATGCATGTGGGAGATGCCAGAGGGATAAATGAGAGAAGGGTAGTGATTTCAGGGGGTAGAAATATGATAATGGGGAGTAAATTAAAGATGAAAGGGAATGGAATGGGTAGCAGATATAGGTGCTCATTTTCAAAGCACATAGATTTACAAAGTTGCATAGTTTACTATGGGGCTCATTTTCAGAAGAGAAAAATTTTCTTTTCTCAGTGCGTAATTCGTTGCCGGAGAATGTGGTTAAGGCAGTTAGCTTAGCAGAGTTTAAGAAAGGTTTGGATGGCTTCCTGAAGGAAAAGGCCATAGAATGTTATTAAATGGACGTAGGGAAAAATCCACTATTCCTGGGACAAGCAGTACAAAATGCTTTGCTCCGTGGATCTTGTTGGGTGATTGTGACCTGGATGGGGCACTGTCAGAGACAGGGTGCTGGGCTACATGGACCTTTGGTCTGTCCCAGTGTGGTGATGCTTATGTCTTACTATATACAAGGGCACTATCACCCTCAAAACCAGCTATTTTGGGGGCATTCCAGGGATGGAGTCAGCACTTGGCTGGCACCATAGCTGGGTAAGTGCTGGATATCACATTTAACTGGCTATCAGGGGCATTTTCGAAAGAGAAGGGCGCCCATCTTTTGACACACATCAGGAGATGGGCGTCCCAAATCAGCATAATCGAAAGCCGATTTTGGGCGTCCCCATCGCGGGGACGACCAAAGTTCCCGGGGCCATGTCGGAAGTGTACCGAAGGCGGGACGGGGGGGGGGGGGGGGCGTGCTTAAGAGATGGGCGTCCTCGGCCGATAATGGAAAAAAGAAGGGCGTCCCTGACGAGCATTTGGCCGACTTTACTTGGTCCCTTTTTTTTCACGACCAGGTCTCGAAAAGGTGCCCAAACTGACCAGATGACCACCGGAGGGAATCAGGGATCACCCCCCTTACTCCCCCCCCCCCAGTGGTCACCAACCCCCTCCTACCCAAAAAACAAATATTTTTTTTCCAGCCTCTATGCCAGCCTCAAATGTCATACCCAGCTCCATCACAGCAGTATGTAGGTCCCTGGAGCAGTTTTTAGTGGGTGCAGAGCAGTTCAGGCAGGCGGACCCAGGCCCATCCCCCCCTATCTGTTACACTTGTGATAAAAATGAGCCCTTCAAAACCCACCCGAAACCCACTGTACCCACATGTAGTGGGGAGTGGGTTTTGGGGGGCTCAGCACCCAAGGTAAGGGACCTATGCACCTGGGAGCAATTTGCGAATTCCACTGCAGTGCTCCGTAGGGTGCTCGGTGTCCTGGCATGTAAGGGGGACCAGTGCACTACAAATGCCTTGGATTTGGTCGTTTTTGAGATGGGCATCCTCGGTTTCCATTATCGGCGAAAACTGAGGTCGCCGATCTCTAAGTTGACCATCACAACATTTAGGTCAACCATCTCTAAGGTCGACAATGTGTCGATTTGGGCGTCCCCGATTGTATTATCGAAACGAAAGATGGACGCCCATCTTATTTTGTTAATACGGGATGCCTCGCCCCTTCATGGGGACATCCTTAGAGATGGTCGTCCCTGTTCGATGATGCCCCTCCACATGTTAGCCAGCTCCGCAAACCCAGAAATTCAGTGCTGTGCCTGGACGTGGCCCAGGATAGAATTTTAACGCAAAACACCACCGACTGAATATCAACCCCTACGTGAATAATTTTAAAATGCGCCATCAATTTTAGGATTTGCAAAGGTTTGATAATGTTATTTATTTCCCTCAAAAAATCTTACTGAGAGTTGAGGTTTTATGTATTTTCATGCGTATTGGTTATGTATTTTTAAATTTGTGCTATTAATTTAGGGGTTAGTGTGCACTTGTGTGGGATTCTCCTGCGTGCTAAGATCATTTTTACCATAGCCATAAAATGGCTGATTCTTTATTTTTTTTTTTTTTATTAATTGCCATGTGGTGATGTTGCCATTAGCGTGCGACCAAAAAAACCAACAAATTACTGCGTGAGTTTACCATCCATTTTGTAGGCAGTAAGGGCTCATGTGGTAATCCTGCATTAATATAAATATAATATAATACAAATATAATACAAATAGAAATCTACCTATGCAACCAGCCTTTCCTACCTAAGCGCACAACTATGGAACGCATTGCCAAAAGCAGTAAAAACTACGCTCGACCACCTAAATTTTCAGAAAGCACTAAAGACAGATCTAGTCAGAAGAGCATACCCCACCGACCCAACATAAAAATACCTGTTCACCTGCGACACAATGCAACAAAAGACCGTAACGAACATTACCTGACTCTTCTTCCCCCTTTCCCTCTCTAAGTTCCCCCCAACTGTTTCCTACCATACATGTACCTCATTCTACCACAATATCACTTTGTATTCATTCATACCATGTATTTGTTCAGACCATAATCGCTAATGCCGTTAACGGTTATATGTAAGCCACATTGAGCCTGCAAAAGGTGGGAAAATATGGGATACAAATGTAACAAATAATAATAATAATGTGGATTGTGCTGGTTAGCGCAGGAACATCCACTCTTCACCCCTCCCCCCCCAAAAAAAAAAAAAAATATTTTAAACGCCTGGATTAGAACATTCTAATTTGGCAGTTACCACAGAACGCTGAGGAGCCCTTTTAACTGAGAAGCATTGGCGCCTACGCACATCCAATGTGCGTCAAGTTAGAACTATCGCCCAGCTACCACGTGCCCCTGGCGGTAATTCTAATTCCCACGCATGTCCAATATGTACAGTAGAAAATAAATTTCTATTTTTTACCGCGTGGCACTGACTGGGCAGTGTACACGCACTGAAGATTACTGCCCGGTTAACGGCGTGAGACCTTACCGCTAAGTCAATGGGTGGCAGAAAGGTCTCAGGCCCAAAATGGACACATCCTGAATTTTATTTTGCCGCACATCCATTTTTAGCAAAAAAGGTCTTTTTTGCAGGTTGTAAAGGGGGTCCGCTTCCTCCTCTTGGGTGGAGCCGGCAATCCTGCGGGGCTCCCCAGGGTTCCAGGACAGAATGCTGCTGATACTGAGACTCAGGGCCAAAGTATTTCATTGTCAAGGCAATTTCATACCAAAAATCATAATATATTCATCAAAACAAAAGGTACAAGGTACAGTCCTCATAAGATAATCTTCAAAAGAAAAAAAGGTACAGTCCAGATCCCCAAATCCTTCAACAAACGCACAGCGCCTCAAGACCTCAGGTCTTCTATTAGGGCATTAGCTTTCCATTCCCCCTCCTTCAGAAGAGTTTAGCACAACAGTTCAGAACAAATCTTCATGGACAGTCTTTGCACATCAAACCAATACCACAAATCACCTGCCTTTTCACAGCACAGAGGGAACCCTGTAAGGAGCAGGGTTGGCAGTTTCTCCCACCTCTCAGCATCACGCCCGGTGTGGCCTCCTCCACTGCCTTCACCTTTGAATTCTCCCACTCCATGGTAGCTGCCTCCTCTCCCTTAGGCAGCTCTAGTGGCAGGCTACTTCCTTCCTCCACATACTCCATGGAATCTCTCTCTCCATTCGTCTCCCCTCTCTCCTGGTGACTGAGAGCCTCCAGGAAATCTGCTCTCCCCTTCTCACAGCTGGGGGGAATTATATACTGATGGCGAAGCCAGGGAAACTGAGCTTCATCCTTCCCTCGCCCTCTAGTGGGGAAGGGAGTAACAGGCTCACCCTGCCTCGAGCCAATGCTCCCCCTGCTGGGGCTGGGAATCCATTCCATTTTTTTAGGACTACTCTCCTCACTCATCCTTGCAAGGACTTCTGGGACCCATAGTTCTGGGCTCAACTGCTTCACTGGGGAATCTCTGGGGCTTGCATTGTCACAAGGTGCACTAAAAAATGGACCTGCGCACGTCCAATACATGCGCCTACACCAGTGCAGGCCATTTTTTTCAGCGCACCTTAGTAAAAGGACCCCGAGCGCATCCCATGGCAAACTGTCATTAGCGCCTAATGCAGCTTGGTAAAAAGGCCCCTTAACCTGGAAAATGTAGACCATCTCGAATGGTGTTGCCAAGAAGCCTTATAAAAAGTTTTATAAATAAATGTGTACATAAAGAAATAAAACTGAAGATCCTTCCCGTAGACAGGGCTTAAAATGCCTCCATAAATCAGGGCTCTACATAATAAACGCTTGCCATAACTTTTAAATGGAGCAGATACACTTTTGGTGACTAAGCTCATTTTTATCGCCCGTCTCCTCTCTCTCTAGAAAACTTATCTGCACATTTTGTCTGGCAGTTGTTGGCCCATAAACAGGGGGGGGAAAATGCTAGTGAAGCATGGCACGATGATAGTATATGAGATAAATTAGCCGTGAAAGGTTGCAAAGCACAATGTCTTTGTTGCAGTTTCTTAGGCGCGTGTGGGAAATCTTTTCCGCTCTCCCAGTCGGCCAGTTTTACTTACAAATAAGTTTAATATACTCTGTAAATTCCCTGAAGCTGAAAGCTGTGGCCAAATGATTCTTAGCCCGATCAATAATTTATTAGCCTTGAGGTAAGGGAAGCTTTGGAACCAAACGCCCTTAAATGTTCAGTATATTTATTCTCAAAGGTACTATCCAGAAGCGATTCCCTTGATGGCTGCAGTTCTTTGCTGATCGATCCCCTTAAAAGGGCAGCGTTGAGAATTCAGAGAGAGCAGCGAGGGGGGAGAGGTACTAGTTATTTACTGAAATGGACTACAATTGCGAGGCGTTCTGAACGTTTCACGTCTACATAATCTCTCGCATGCATTTCACGGGGGGTAAGGGGAAGGGCGAAGGGATTTAATTTGATTTGATTGATTACACTTTATACACTACCTGTCGCAGCAAAAGCCGCATTAGTGATTTACAATAACATTCCAAACAACACAAAACTTAAAACGTCCCTTTTGTCCACTAAACACCAATAAAATCTAATTATACTATAATAAAGTCCTGCCTTAAAGAAATTAAAGCACACTGACTCATCCCCTCTTAACCGGTTATGTTGTAGCGGCCGAAAAAACCTCTGGAAATTCAATGCCGGCCATCGGATACGGCCCCGGCGTTGAATTTCCGGGTTCGCCACCGACCGCGGGACTTAGCTGTGCTCCTTTCCGCAATCTCAGTCTCGACCCCATTCATTTTTAAGGCACATATTTTTTGCATGCTAAAGGCTTTTGTGCATACAAGTCAATTATATGTACAGTGATTCATAGATATGTTCACCTACAGTTGATTTATGCGCACTAAGATGTGTTAAGAGACCCTAATGAGCTGATGAATATGAATCCCTATTGAAACCATTATATCAGTGGTTCCCAAACCTGGTCCTGGAGGCACCCCAACCAGTGGCGTAGCTATGTGGGGCCACGAGGGCCTGGGCCCCCGTAGATTTGGCCCTGGACCCCCCTCTTCTTCCGGCACAAGCCTGTTTCTGTGAGTCTGTACATGTAGGACGTCAGACTCACAGAAACAGAACGAAGCCTTGCGCCGGAAGAAGAGAACCTTGGCTGGCGGGGATTGGGGTCCCCCGCAAGCAAGCAAAGGTATGTGACAGCAGCCCCCATAAATTTGGCCCTGGACCCTCTTGCCAATGTCCCTCTCGACCCCCCCCCAGGGTTGCCAGGTGGAAATTTTTTTTCCAGCCCAATCCAGCCCAAAAAACAGCCCAAAACCCGCCCAAACACAAACCCCGCCCCTGACACCCCCACCCCCGCGTCATCACCCCCGCCGTCATCAACCCCACCCCCGCCGTCACCGGCCCCGCCTCCGACGTCATTGGCCCCGCCTCCCCGTCATCGGCCCCGCCTCCTACGTCACTAACCCCGCCCAAAAACGTCACTAACCCCGCCCCCCCGCGGCCGAAAAAGCCGCACAAAAAACCGCCCGGAAGCCCAAAAAACCGCAACCCGCCGCGGGCAAAAATTTCCCGCGGCGGGTCGCGGAAAACCGCCTAATTGGGCGGTAAAACCGCCCACCTGGCAACACTGCCCCCCCCCACTGCCAACCCTCCCCTGCAGCCGCCGTTGCCTTTCTTTGCTGGCGGGGGACCCCAGCCCCCACCAGCCGAGGTCCTCTTCTTCCGGCGCAGGACGTCGGACTCACAGAAACAGAACGAAGCCTTGCGCCGGAAGAAGAGAACCTCGACTGGCGGGGGTTGGGTTCCCCTGCCGGCAAAGATAGGCGACAGCAGGGGAGGGTCAGCGGCAGGAGGGGAGGTCGAGAGGGTTGGCGGCAGGAGGGGGGGTCGAGAGGGTCGTCGGCGGGGGGGGTCAAAGTTGGTGGTGGCGGCGGGGGTTGGTCGGCAATGGGGGGAGGGGGGGTTGGCAGCACCGGGGGCGGGCTAAAATGTTCCCCCTCACCTCAGGCTCTGGACCCCCCTCCCGCCGAAGTCTGGCTACGCCCCTGACCCCAACCAGTCAGGTTTTCAGGATATGCACAATGAATATTCATGAGAGAGATCTGCATGCTCTACCTCCACTGCTTGCAACTCTCTCTCATGAATATTCGTTGTGGATATCCTGAAAACCTGACTGGCTGGGGTGCCTTCAGGACCAGGTTTGGGAACTCCTACATTATATTAAGAAATTTGCAGCAGATGCTATTTCTGTGTGTTATGTTTTTCTACTGTCCCCCAGATTCTATATAGTACGCTTAGATTTAGGCGCCAAAATTGGCGCAGATTCTAAACACTGTATATAACTTGATTGGCTTAACAAGCTAATGAGTGCTGATAACAGCATGTAACAAGCAATAATGAGCACTGATTAGAATTTAGGCTCACCACTCACGAAGCGTATCCTATAATAATGTGCGCCGAACGCGTGGAGGCAAAAAGGCGTGGTTATGGCTGGGAAAATGGACATTTCATGGTTGTTCCAAAATTTAGACATGTAGTTATAGAATATGGCCCAGTTTTTCGTTGGCGTAAATGGATGCGCACAGATATCGGCACTGAAATATCAGCTAAGCATATTCTATAATCGACGCCTAAATATCTAGGTGCCGATTATAGAATACACTTAGTCAACACTGATTTCAGCCCCAATTTTTTTAGGTGCCATATATGGAAATTCCTCCTATAGGGCCAGTTTGTAAAAATGCAGAACTAGATCAATCTTTTTAAAGACAGCTTTCTTAGCTTTTGGTATGGGCAGGATTGTTAAAGGAACTAATTAAAGTCCCCTGGATTCTGTATATATGGTGCCCAAATTTGGAGGTTCTGCTGAGATGAGTTGGCATCTTAATTGGCAAACAAGTCATAAATGAGCAATTATTGGGTGCCAGCAGTCTCTTGTCGACATTAATCAGCACCAACTGGGATTTGCATGTGCATCTGGCTGAATGTAATTCTATAACGCTGGGTGCCCAAATCCCAAAACGTGCAACTCGTCTGATGTAACTTCCTGTTTCCACGAGGGCGGGGCACAGTGAGGGAGGGCCCGAATGGGAGGTGATCTGCTGCTTTCACACGGAGGTGAGGCGCTGCCGATTTGAACGCAGGGGGCTCAGTGGCGGACGGAGGGGGGCTGGGAACTGCGGTGCCAGCGGCCTGAGAGCAGGAGAGGGAGGTGACAGTGGTAACACTTGGGGGGGGGGGGGGGGTGAGCCCCGGGCCCGGCTCACTCTCGGCAGCCCTGCTACTAGGTATACCTCCACTGCATATGGAGCAAGATCATATCATTGGTTTCTATTCTTGAAGATTTTTTTGGTTTGGCAGAAGTTAAAATTGGCAAAGCAAAGAAGACGAGATGGGATGGTGATATGGCTGAAAGTTATGAGAAGAAGATATGTGAAACTGAAGATTGCATCGTTCTTCTGTTGGATAAGTACTAATCGGTGCAGCCTTCCCTATTAAGGAGGTCTTTTACTAAGACGCGCTGGCATTTTTAGCGCACATTAAAAATATGTGCATGCTAAATGCTAGACACCGATGTATTCCTATGGGCGTCTTTAGCGTTTAACGCACGCCACAGGTCTTTTTTATGCAAGCCCGAGTTACTACAGACACCGTTAGAATTGATTAAAGCATTTTCTGTCATTGTTACAGTTTTTTTTAAAGAGATTTAGGGTTTTGTTCTGGAAACTGCTATGAACGTTAACGCAATACCGCTTTATCTCCCATTCCGAATATGAATTTACTATGTCCTCATCAAGGCATACCGCAATGACCCATCCTATGAACTTTTAATGGAATACCGTTCTATCTCTTATTCCGAACATGAACTCTTTATACCTGACTAGCCGTTGAGCCCGTTAAAACGGGCTGGTGGGTCGCCCCCGCCACCCCTCCACCCGGCCCGTCTCATCGCTATTCAACTTACATCTCCGCAGCAGGCAGGCAGAGAAGGGTCGGCCTTCCTTCTCTGCCTGTGTCCCGCCCTCGTGTGACGTAACGTCAGCGAGGGCGGGACACAGGCAGGGAAGAAAGGCCAACGGCAGCTCAGCTGATCTGCCTGCTGCAGAGATGTAAGTTGAATAGCGAAGAGACGGCCAGATGGAGGGGTGGCGGCAGCGGCGACTCCGGGGGGGGGGGGGTACCAGTGACGGCGACCTCGGGGGGTGGGGTAGCGGTGTCGACCTCGGCCGTTCCCTCCCATTTGCGCAGTTTCCCTCTCTGTCCTGCCTCCCCGTCATCACGTATTGACGCGGGGGCGGGACAGACAGGGAAGTCTCTACTGCGCATTTGCGAGTGAGTACGGTCACTCGCCGGTATATGTTTGATTGCTTAATCTACTATGTCATTCATGATCTTTATGTAATGCCACTTGTATCTCTCACTCCGGAATGGCGATTGCCATAACGGAACAATGTAAGCCACATTGAGCCTGCAAATGGGTGGGGAAATGTGGGATACAAATGCAGTAAATAAATAAATAAAACCAAAGCCTTTTCTCCTTAGAAGGAGTTTTTGGCATTGGTTCTTTATTTCTACCCCTTTAAGTAGTATAGAAACCAATGATACGACCTTGCTCTGAACGCAGTTGAATTGTACCCAATAGTGGTACAGTAATTCAATTCTGAATAACCTCACTGGGAAGCTTTGAGGTTTCTTTTCTTTAACGTATTATAATGCTCTTGATGTAACTGTGAGAGAATACAGACTTATAGCATTCTACCATGAATCGGCATCAACAAGTCGACAGTTAGGTGCGTCCATTGCTGCCAGGTCTATGGCTAGTTAAGTGGATGCACCTAAAAACAACACTTAAATGTGTAAGTTACAGTATTCTATAAATGAAGACCTGTCCATGCCCCTCCCTCGTGAACACCTCCTTGCATTTATGTGCTAAGTGATTTGCGTGCTTAAATTAAGGAATAGACTGGTGGTAGATTTGTAGTATTGACGATAGACCAGTTTGTTTTCCCATAGTGTACATTTTTGAATTCTATAAGAACAATTACACTCGCAAATGTTCTTATTGAATAGACTCCCAGCCTGTGAAAAGGAGGGAATTCAGTAAATAGCGCACGCAATATAGAATCACACTTCTGCGCGGATCTGTGCCTAACTGTTGGGCGAGGGGCTTGCGCCTGCTTAAAATAGATGTAAAGGCTAGCATCTAACAGAGGCACGGATCAACCTAATTCCGTAATTCCACACACAACTCTTGGGAACGCCTTCAAAATGCCCCCAGCCACACCCCCTTTTCAGATGCGTGCTATAAAATTTGCACCCGGATCTTTATAGAACAGCACGCAGCAAGAAGCATGTGCAACTGCCAGTCAAAGCCAATTAACTTCAATTGGTTGTTAGCGCCCAATTATTGCTAGTTAAGGGCTCGTTAATCAATTTAGTGGCGCTTGCTCAAGGTTCAGGGTGCAACTTTCAGTTCGAAATTGTGATGCCCAGTTATAGAATTTCCCTCTCAGGATGATATTGGCGTAAAGAAACACTAGGATTCTACTCATTAATGGACATATGTGAGCACATACCCACGTGAAATGAGCGGATTTCTGGCTAACTGGTATTTGGTAAGTATGTGCCTAGATGCAATGGTGCGTGTAGAAGAAGTGGACGTTCTCATGGGCAGAATATAGAGAAATCATGAGCAGGACACATAATTATATATTAAGTACATAAGTATTGCCATACTGGGGCAGACCAAAGGTCCATCAAGCCCAGCATCCTGTTTCCAACAGTGGCCAATCCAGGTCACAAATACCTGGCAAGATTCCAAAAAGTACAAAACATTTTATTCCACTTATCCCAGAAATAAGCAGTGGAGTTTCCCCAAATCCATTTTAATAATGGTCTGTGGACTTTTATTTTAGGAAGATGTCCAAACCTTTTTTAAACTCCGCTAAGCTAACCGCCTTTACCACATTGTCTGGCAATGAATTCCAGAGTTTAATTACATGTTGAGTGAAGAAAAAATTTCTCTGATTCGTATTAAATTTACTACTTTGTATCTTCATCGCATGCCCCCTAGTGCTAGGATTTTTGGAAAGCGTGAACAGACTCTTCACATCTACCCGTTCCACTCCACTCATTATTTTATAGACCTCTGTCGTATCTCCCCCTCAGCTATGTTTTCTCCAAGCTGAAGAGCCCTAGTTGCTTTAGCCTTTTCTCAATGGGAAGTCGTCCCATCCCCTTTATCATTTCCGTCGTCCTTCTCTGTACCTTTTTCTAATTGCACCAAATCTTTTTTGAGAGGCCAGATTCTATTGGCGCCTAAAAAATCTATGTGTAAACGTATTCTATAAGCGGTGTCTAGATTTAGGCGCAGTATATAGAATACGCTTAGTTGATATCCAAGTGCCTCCATTTACACCAACGAAAACGTGGCATAAATCTCTGTGCGTAAATTTACACGCACTGGGCCATATTCTATAACTATGCATGCAAATTTTGGAACGCCCACAAAATGCCCATTTCCCCGTCCATAACCACACCAATTTTGAACTGTGAACATTAGAATTTAAGCGCAGTTCGTTACAGAATTCGCATAAAATTTAATTATTGCCAATTAGTGCTCATTATTGCTTAAGCGCTGTTATCAGCGCTGATTAGCTTATTAAGCCAATTAAGTCACATGCATTGTTATGGAATACAGTTAGGATTTCTGCGCAGAATGCTAGATGCGCTCTATAGAATCTGGGGTTACGGGCCTAATATTTAAATTGATTTGGTTAGGCAGAAGAGGCTCCTGGCCAGGTAAATAGCGCTGACCAGGGCAAAACCAGATATGCAGATATTTATTTATTTATTACATTTGTACCCCGCGCTTTCCCACTCAAAGCAGGTTCAATGCGGCTTGCATAGTAATTGGGATTACAAAGTGTTGATGAAGAGAAATAAGTTGGGTATTATCGGTGTAATAAAAGGAATAAGAGTGTAGCGATGCAAGGATGGGGGGAGTAGTATAATGATGAGCAAGGGCGAGTGAGCAATTTGGGGGGGGGGGTGGATGAGGGGACAGAGCAGTGGATAGGTAGGGGAGAATGTGACGGGAGATGTAGTCTAGGTCAATATCGTTCTCTCCTGGATACGTGATGGATAGATCTTCCAAATGGGTGTGAAATGCAGGAAGGGTTGTGGTCGTGGAGCATAATGAGGCCTGAACTCTGCAACACTAGGAAATCAAAGCACGTAATGGACGTAATATAACTGTTCCGCTTTATGATTCCATAACGCGTCTGTTCCACATGAACCTTGCCCTACCTCAACATCATATTGTATTTGTTCATACTGGAGTTGGCGATCGCCTCTCCAGTGCTATGAAAGCCACATTGAGCCTGCAAATATGTGGGATACAAGCAGTGGTGTGCTGGAGACGGCTCGCACCGGCTCGCAAGAGCCGGTTGTTAAATTTTTAAGAATTTTCCGAGCCGGTTGTTAACGGATACCCTCCTGGTATCGGCATCCTCCTCCCCTTATGTCTGTGGCTTTTAGGCTTCTTTTGCGCCCCCCCCCCCTTTCTGTGCTCAGGTTTTGCCCCCCGCACCTCCTTGCCTCTTGCCGGCCGCGGGGCGCTTCATCTCTTAAAAGCAGTACTGGTACACATCGGCAGGAAATAGGAACAGACTGTTTCAGCCAATCCCGGGGCCGCTCCTAAGCCCTCGTGGGTGGGGCAAGCTGAAGGAAAGCCCCTGGGATTGGCCGAAGCAGTCTGTTCACTGTCAACGTATACCAACACTGCTTTAAAAAAAACTAATTACGCCGCAGCCTTTTCTGAGTGACTGGCTCTCCACTCATTGCCATCAGCAGCGGTCTCCGTGCCCCCCAGCCTCCCTTCAAAAGGCCTGGCCTGTGCCCCAGCGCGGAGACAGACGCCAGATGGATGGTGTGGCAGGTCCCCTCCCGATCCGCTCCCAGAGTCAGAGAGAGCAGATCATCAGGAGAGAGGGAGCCCTGGCGCCAGCAGAGAGGATGGAGCCAAAGGAGCTGCAGAAAGCATGAGTCTGGGATGGGAGATGGAGGGAGCGTGGAGGGAGCCGGAGTTGATCAGATCGGATATCATATGAGCTGCTGCAAGTGCATTGTTGTGCTTAATTGTTGGTAGCATTTTTATTTAACGTCATTTATATTTTCAAACATGCCAACCATCTTGTGCAGCATACGGATGTACTAGAGAAAGTATAATTTTTATAAGTAGACTAGTAATTTGTTATAAATCGTAATCTGTGTGTCATTTGGAGGGACTGGTTATAGGGACACCCTAGCAAGTGTTATATACATGCAGAGATTTTTTTCTCCTGGTAAAGGACCACTAAAACAGATGTCATGCTATGAGAATCGGGTGCTCAACATTCAGTTTCTATCTATCTATCTATTTATTTACTTATGGCATTTTATCCCACATAAATTACATTGGAACCTGGGAGCATTCAAAATCTTTTTTTTTTCCTTGTGAGAGTAATGCATTGCCCCCCCCCCCCCCCAAGCTCTCTCCCCGGCTATAGCCAGCTCTGCAATTGGTGGGGGGGCACAGAGGGGGATGGGGGGGGGGCGCAGAGGGGGACCGGGGATACAAATGTAACAAATAAATAAATAGATAGGTTAATTGGAATTAATCCGGGTCATTTAGTACATATCAACTAAAAACACTAAAAGAACGTACAGATTAACACCAAGCTAAGATGAGTTTAAGTACTCAGTTGATAAAACGTAGCCTAAAAGCATTGTTAGAAAATTAATTACTAAATGAGCTTTAACAACAACAAAAGGAACATTCAGACGTTTATTTATTTATTATCATGCTGTTTTTAGAATGTTGTTTTAGATACTGAAAGGTTTTATTTTCATTTACAGTGTCCCACTGCCCCTGATGCAGCCATTTTTATACTGGCGAAACACGGCCATGTCAGGCATTTTATATTGAATACCTCAGAAGCTTAGCCGAGATTGGGTGGCGGGGCTGGTGGCGGGAGGCGGGGCTAGTGCTGGGCAGACTTATACGGTCTGTGCCAGAGCCGGTGGTGGGAGGCGGGACTGGTGGTTGGGAGGCAGGGATAGTGCTGGGCAGACTTATACGGTCTGTGGTGGGAGGCGGGACTGGTGGTTGGGAGGCGGGGATAGTGCTGGGCAGACTTCTACGGTCTGTGCCAGAGCTGGTGGGGGGAGGCGGGGCTGGTGGTTGGGAGGCGGGGCTAGTGCTGGGCAGACTTATACGGTCTGTGCCAGAGCCGGTGGCGGGAGGCGGGGATAGTGCTGGGCAGACTTATACGGTCTGTGCCAGAGCCGGTGGCGGGAGGCGGGGATAGTTCTGGGCAGACTTATACGGTCTGTGCCAGAGCCGGTGGCGGGAGGCGGGGATAGTGCTGGGCAGACTTATACGGTCTGTGCCAGAGCCGGTGGTGGGAGGCGGGACTGGTGGTTGGGAGGCGGGGATAGTGCTGGGCAGACTTATATGGTCTGTGCCAGAACCGGTGGTGGGAGGCGGGGCTGGTGGTTGGAAGGCGGGGATAGTGCTGGGCAGACTTATACGGTCTGTGCCAGAGCCGGTGGTTGGGAGGCGGGGCTGGTGGTTGGGAGGCAGGGATAGTGCTGGGCAGACTTATACGGTCTGTGCCAGAGCTGGTGGTGGGAGGCGGGACTGGTGGTTGGGAGGCAGGGATAGTGCTGGGCAGACTTATACAGTCTGTGCCAGAACTGGTGGTGGGAAGCGGGGCTGGTGGTTGGGAGGCGGGGCTAGTGCTGGGCAAGACTTCTACGGTCTGTGCCCTGAAAATGACAGATACAAATCAAGGTAAGTTATACACAAAAAGTAGCACATATGAGTTTATCTTGTTGGGCAGACTGGATGGACCGTGCAGGTCTTTTTCTGCTGTCTTATACTATGTTGCTATCGGGCTTATTTTTGAAAGAGATCGCCGGTGATCTTCCGACACAAATCGGGAGATCGCCGGTGATCTTCCGACACAAATCCGGAGATCGCCGGCAATCTCCTGAAACCAGCCAAATCGGTATAATCGAAAGCCGATTTTGGCTGGCTTCAACTGCTATCCGTCACAGAGCCGGCAAAATTTCAAGGGGGCGTGTCGGTAGGGTAGTGAACGCGGGATGGGGGCGTACTCACGAGATGGCCGACTTTGCCCGATAATGGGAAAAAAAGCCAGGCTTGACGAGCATTTCGCCGGCTTTACTTGGTCCCTTTTATTTCACGACCAAGCTTCAAAAAAACAGCCCCAACTGACCAAATGACCACCGGAGGGATTCGGGGATGACCTCCCCTTACTCCCCCAGTGGTCACCAATCCCCTCCCACTCAAAAAAAAAAATTTGCTCATCAGGGACGTCCTAAATCAAAAGTATTTTTGCTCTGCTTTTTCAGTAGTACCAGTGGGATTTGAACTGGCCACTTCTGGATTACATGACCGGTGCTCTAACCACTTGGCCACTGCTCCATTTATTTGTATATCTCTCCCTTTTGATTATGCCCCTTCAGGTCTCTGTCAGCCAATCACAGCACATTTAGCTGTCTGTGAGTGGCTGAGAGAGACCCCTGTCTGTGATTGGCTGACAGAGACCTGAAGGGACATAATCAAAAGGGAGGGATTTCCAAGTAAGTGGAGCTGTGGCCAAGTGGTTAGAGCACTGTTTTGTAATCCAGAGGTGGCTGGTTCAAAAGCTGTCATGAGCACGTCAATTTCTTTTCCACTTTTTTTGAAGCCGGCCATCTGTAAACCCGGTGATCTCAACATTTGACCTAAATGTTGAGATTTAGCCAGCCCCAACCGTATTATCGAATGAAAAGATGGCCAGCCATCTTTTTCGATAATACAGTTGGCACCGCCCCTTTGCGGAGCTGGCCCCGAAGATGGCCAGCCTTGTAGATGGCCGACGCTGTTCGATTATGCCCCTCTATATCTGAGAGCTTTTTGATCTACTAATAAAGACTGTGGGGTCCTTTTACTAAGGTGTGCTGAAAATGGCCTGAGCTGGTGTAGACGCGTATATTGGACGCGTGCAGGTCCATTTTCCAGCGCACCTGCAAAAAAGGGGGGTTTTTTGGGGGGCCGAAAATGGACATGCAGCGAAAAGAAAATTTGGTGCGCATCCTTTTTGGGCCTGGGACCTTATCGCCACCCATCGACTTAGCGGTAAGGTCTCGCACGTTAACCGGGTGGTTTTCGTCAGCATGTGTACAATGCTAATTAGTGCCCTGTTAGCGCCACGCACCAGAAAATTTTCCGGTGTGCGTAAAAAATGAAATTACCACCCGGGCCACGCAGTAGCTCAAAGTTGACGCATGTAGGATTCACGTACGTGGCTTAGTTCAAGGGCCCCTGTGTTTCGTACAAGATCTGCCTCTTTGTTTTATCTTCCACATTGGATTTGGTGGATCAGATGCCTTGTTTTTTTGATGGTTAAACAGTGGTGCTGAATATTAGGTGGATATTGTTAGTGTATTCTACAGCAAACCATGTATAAGGGCAGACAGCTTTCATGAATTAGAGCTGTATTTGTTCCCACTTCGAGAAGTGCGGAGTTACATTTATATTCCATAACCTCATTACGAGCAATTATTTTTGAGAAAGAGAGAGATCTGGATTATGCAGAAGCTGGATGGACGCCTATTCTGAATAGTAAAATGACCTGGAAAATATATATGCCATTTATTCTTTTGCTATTAGCCAGGAAACACTGGTAAATTAATGAGCTTCCTGCAAGACTTCTCTGGAATCCAGAATATTTATTACTCTCTGCTAATGCGCTGTATGTCTGATGAACATACAGCAGATATGCAATATCTAGGATGAACAGTATATGGCAGATTAGTTGAAGCAGTCAGTTGAAGATGTAAGGAAGCTTTTGCCTTCAAATAGAAAGTGTGGAATGCGGGGGCGTGAGGGTGAAGCGTGAAAGGATGAGTGTAAGATAGTGGGGGAAAGCTGTGGATGGGGAGGAAAAGGACGTACACTCAGAGTTAACAGAGAAATGTTTTCATTGTTTTGAGAGGTAAGGTAAGTTGCTGTGATAAGCCAAATACTGTTGCTGGGGGGGGGGGGGGGGGGGGGGAATGACAAACAGTACTGGCCTTTTATAAAAAAAAGAAAAGGGTTTAAATTTTTTAAAAAGGCAGAATAACTGGTAGAATCAGGGTGTGCTTGAAGAGACAGGATGAACGTAAATGACGAGGAAAATAGGTTACTTCCTGTTCCGGGGCAGAGGGAGCATGAAAACGAAGAGCCGGCAGGCGCGCGGCCCCCCCCCCCCCCCTCAGCGGCGTGCACCCAGGGGGCGTTCTTTCACCGGGGAGGGGGGGCATTGCGCTGTTCCAGGGGGGGGGGGCCGGGGTGCATCAGTGATCCGCCCCGGGTGTCAGCCCCCCCAGGAACGCCACTGGTGCTTAGATTCCGTTATACAGTTCTGGCATGAACTGGATATACAGACAAACTGTGACAAGGCAAGCCCCAGAGATTCCCCAGTGAAGCAGTTGAGCCCAGAACTACGGGTCCCAGAAGTCCTTGTAAGAATGAGAGCAGAGAGTAGTCCTAAAAAAAAATGGAATGGATTCCCAGCCCCAGCAAGGGGAGCAATGGCTCGAGGCAGAGTGAGCCTGTTACTCCCTTTCCCCACTAGAGGGCGAGGGAAGGATGAAGCTCAGTTTCCCTGGCTTCACCATCAGTATATAATTCCCCCCCAGCTGTGAGAAGGGCAGAGCAGATTTCCTGGAGGCTCTCAGTCACCAGGAGAGAGGGGAGACGAATGGAGGAAGGAAGTAGCCGGCCACTAGAGCTGCCTAAGGGAGAGCAAGCTACCATGGACTGGGAGAATTCAAAGGTTGCCCTGCCCAGCACTAGAAGGCAGTGGAGGAGGCCACACCGGGTGTGGTGCTGAGAGGTGGGAGAAACTGCCAATCCTGCTCCTTACAGGGTTCCCTCTGTGCTGTGAAAAGGCAGGTGATTTGTGGTATTGGTTTGATGTGCAAAGACTGTCCATGAAGATTTATTCTGAACTATTGTGCTATATTGTGTGCTGAACTCTTACTAGACCCTTCTGAAGGAGGGGGAAGGGAAAGCTAATTAATTTATTTATTTGTTACATTTATACCCCACATTTTCCCACCAATTTGCAGGCTCAATGTGGCTTACAAAATATCGTAAAGGCGTTTGCCATTACGGTTGATAACAAATACAACAAGATTGTGTTGTGGTCACATGAGGTAGAAGTATATCAGGCGTCATGGGTCGAGGGGGAGGAGGAAGTAAATTGTCCAGTCCAATCTTTGATTATGTTGTGTTGCTGGGTGTGGGGGTTTGTGGCCTAATAGAAGACCTGAGGTCTTGAGGAGCTGAGCGTTTGCTGGGGGATTTGGGGACCTGGACTGTACCTTTTTTTTTTCTTTTGAAGATTAACTTATGAGGACTGTAACTTTTTCTTTTCAAGACTATATTGGCCGCTGTCGTGGACAAGATGCTGGGCTCGATGGACCCTTGGTCTTTTCCCAGTATGGCATTACTTATGTATTTATGTACTTATAAGAGGGCTGTACCTTTTGGTTTTTAAGAATATATTATGATTTTTGGTATGAAATTGCCTTGATAGTAAAATACTTTGGTCCCGAGTCCCAGTATCAGCAGCATTCTGTCCTGGAACCCTGGGAGCCCCGCAGGCTTGCTGGCTCCACCCAAGAGGAGGAAGCGGACCCCCCCTGGTTGTAGGAGATACCTCCTAATTCTATAACTGGGTACGTTCCACTGAGCTGTGTAACCCTATACCTGCAAAAGAGACTGTTCTGTAAGAAAACATAAGTGGCATAGCATGTAAATACAAGAGAGGGGTCATTCATATGGGAGGGGCATCGGGTGGGGCATGGGTGGAGCACAGAAGGGGCATGGGTGGGGCTGCCACTTATACAGTAACTTCTACACGTGACCTCTGGCCTCATTTGGGTGCCCACAGTTATGTCAGGTCTATGGCTTGTGATGCTACCCTAATATTCCATAACAGAATCTGAGTACCCAGATTATTAAATAGTCTCTTACAGCATGGCTTTGGGGCACCAACTTTATACAATTAACCCACCAATGCACACGTGAAAATGTGCTCACACAGTATATATGCTGTTTATTCCTCTGATCTGAGCCTTCTGTCGCCCCTAACAATTACTCTTAAAACCAGGTCACACTTTCTCTAAAAACTCACACATGCTTTGAGCCACTTGGAGGAGGCAAGTTTCACTGAGAATAATTAGTCTCATAAATATTTATTTCCCTTGCTAAATTGCTCTGGAAATTGTCCTGTCCACATGACAGAGTAATTAAAGAGGAAATGTTGCAACTTGAATAAAGAGTTGTAAAATTTTCAGACTGCAAGGCTGTAACTGTGGGAGCTGCAAGGGTGCAGGAGGCTTTAACTGTGGGAGCTGCAAGGTTGTGGCTGCGGGAGGCTGCAAGGCTGTGGGAGATTGCAAGGCTGCAGGAGCTTCAAGGCTGCTGGAGGCTTCCACCCTGATTTTACACTACTACTACTACTTAACATTTCTAAAGCGCTACTAGGGTTACGCAGCGCTGTACAGTTTAACAGAGAAGGACAGTCCCTGCTCAAGGAGCTTACAATCTAAAGGACAAATGTACAGTCAGTCAAATAGGGCAGTCAAAATGGGACAGTCTAGATTTCCTGAATAGAAGCATAAAGGTTAGGTGCCGAATGCGACGTTGAAGAGGTGGGCTTTGAGCAAAGATTTGAAGAGGGGCAGGGAGGGGGCTTGGCGAATGGGCTCAGGAAGTTTATTCCAAGCATAGGGTGAGGCGAGGCAGAAAGGGCGGAGCCTGGAGTTGGCGGTGGTGGAGAAGGGAACTGAGAGGAGGGATTTGTCTTGTGAGCGGAGGTTTCGGGTGGGAACGTAAGGGGAGATGAGGGTAGAGAGGTAATGAGGGGCTGTGGACTGAGTGCATTTGTAGGTTAGAAGGAGAAGCTTGAACTGTATGCGGTGCTTGATCGGAAGCCAGTGAAGTGACCTGAGGAGAGGGGTGATATGAGCATATGCAGGAGGCTGAAAGGCTGAGGGAGATTGCAAGGCTGCAGGAGCTTCAAGGCTGCTGGAGGCTTCCACCCTGATTTTACACAAGTCTGGACACTGCAAAGACAAAGAAAAGGCAACATGAATCTGGGTGAATAAGGGTTTAGGAGCACAATGAGAGGACATTAATGGCCCTCCTGTTTTCAAATACTCTGGATACCATAGAGAACATGTAACTGTGTCTTCTGAGTACATTGTAGAGAAGTAGCTTGCTACCCTCTTTCCTGTACATCTCCAGGAAGCTGAAGCCCTACTGCAGTAAGTCACAGTGTAACAGAAAAGATGTGAACTACTACTTAACATTTCTAGAGCGCTGTACAATTTAACAAAGAGAGACAGTCCCTGCTCAAAGAGCTTACAATCTAATAGACAAGTGAACGGTCGGTCCGATAGGGGCAGTCAAATTGGGGCAGTCTGGATTCACTATATATATACACAGGGCTTTTTTTGAGGGGGTGCTGAGTACCGGCACCTTTTCCACTGTCTGCTAAACTTGACCCATGGTTCTCGTATTTTAATGAAAGAGCTCAGGTTCGACATACAAATTCTGCCTTGTCATAGATTCTATGACTGGTTGCAGGGGTCCTGGCTATTGTAGGGTGGGTCCCTCAATGATCACTCCACCCCTGAAGGGTGGCCTGGCATTTGAGTACGGGCACCTTTTTTGCTAGACAAAATTCACTGTATATACATAAGACTCAAAGCCCTACTATTATCACTTTTTTGTCTTGATTGCATGGCCATGTGTTTGTCTATTGTGATGCTGGAGCTGTATACTACCTAACAAAGAAGGGAAGAGACAATGGTGTAACAATTAGTTAATGATGTCATATAAATAGAACTGACAAACAAACCCCTAAGCAGGCTATTGTCTTGAATAACAACAGAATAAATAAATGTGATTCTCACTGGGAGAAGTAAACATTAATTGGAGCAGGAAGTCCGTCGATATCATGGTTACGTACGCATGCAACTTGCAAATCTTGGGTCCAAAAGAGACATTTTCTGTAGCAGAGAACTGATTCCAAGACAGCAGAAAAAAAAGTTCTCTTGCAGTTCATTCATCATTATGGCACTGTTTAAATGACCTTTTGCAGTAATTCTGCAGGGTCCCTGTTGCAGACGTACCTACTTGGAGTGGAGGAGTGGCCTAGTGGTTAGGGTGGTGGACTTTGGTCCTGGGGAACTGGGTTTGATTCCCACTTCAGGCACAGGCAGCTCCTTGTGACTCTGGGCAAGTCACTTAACCCTCCATTGCCCCATGTAAGCCGCATTGAGCCTGCCATGAGTGGGAAAGTGCAGGGTACAAATGTAACAAAAATAAAATAGATTCTATTGGAGATTCTACATGGAATGTTGCTATTCCACTAGCAACATTCCATGTAGAAGGCTGTGCAGGCTTCTGTCTCTGTGAGTCTGACGACCTTCATGTGCACCCCTTTCCCTCAGGATTGCAACCTGCTCTCTTTCTTCCTCTCCAAAGGCCTGTTCCTTCTCTCTTCCCTCTTCCTTCCTCTCTCCATCCTTGTTTAGCCAGCTATCCCTCTTCCCCCATTACTCCAATATTTTCCCTATACCAGGGGCGAACTGTCAGTGCTCTGGGCCCCCCCCAGGTACTGCCTGCACCCCCCCACACCGCCCTGCCCCCCTCCCCCGGTTGCACCCTGTCCACTAGTATGCCTTCCCCGATCCTACCTTGAAGAACCCTGGTGGTCTAGTGACGTCTTCGAGGGCAGGAAAGATTCCCCACTCTTTCCTGCCCGCAGCCACTGCTCTGTCCGCCGCGGTAGCCTCGCAGGTCTCGGCAGTCTTGTGAGACTGCTGCAAGGAAGCCTCAGCACCCATTTTGAAAATGCAGTTGCGCCGGTCAAGATAGAGTGGGGATCTTTCCTGCCCCTGAAGAGGACATTAGAGCACTAGGGCCCTTTAAGGTGGGAGCGGAGGTATATTGAAACATTTGTTTGCTGGGACATGGCTCGGGTTATCTGGGGCGGGGTCCGTAGGAATTAGATGTGCTCTGCTGCAGGTGACTGGGGCTTGGCGTTAGTAGACTAGAGGGATAAGTATTTCTTTGAAACATATGATATAGATATAATTGTTTTATTTATGTGGTTTCAGTCTCTTACTGTTATTTATCAGGCTGTTTATATGACCTAAACTGATGCTACATAAGATATGGATAATATTGTTTTTATCTAATCAGTTTTAGTTTCCTTCTGTTCTTTTTCTTCTTGTTTTTAGCATTCGTTGTTAGATGCTGATTTTGCTCATTTACACGCTAAATCGGTGATGGTGAACTTTTCAGAGACCGAGTGCCCAAACAGCAACCCAAAATCTAATTATTTATCGCAAAGTGCCAACAGGGCAATTTAACCTGAATAACAGGTGCCAGTACTCATTATGGGCGGGGTCACCACATATGACTCCACCCCTATGATAGCCACACCCCTTACACCAGCCATGGCGCATATAAACAGACATCATTGAAAATATTATACTAGTATAGGAGAAAAAAATAACGTGATTTTTTTTCATTATAAATTATTTCTGTAAGCTGTTACAGCTCCAGTATACCCAGTGCAAAATAAGAGAGCAGATGTAAATTCTCAAATTGGACATATTCCAAACACCCACCCACCCTCCCACCAAGCATCAGGCCTACCTTCCTCCCACCCAGCACCAAGCACCCCTCCCACCCACCCAGCACCCCTCCCTCCCTCCCGCCCTCCAGGCACCAGGCATCCCTCCCTCCCACCCACCCAACACCAGGGCCCCCCTCCAAAATTTAAAAGTCATACCTGGTCGGGGTTAAGGCGGCATCGGCAGTGAAAAGTGCTGGCTCGGCACGCCTTCAGCCTTCCCTTCTGTCTCTCAAGCGCTGGTCCCGCCCTTGCGGAAACAGGAAATGAGGGCGGGACTAGTGCTTGAGAGACAGAAGGGAAGGCTGAAGGCGCGCCGAGCCAGCGCTTTTCACTGCCGACGCCGCCTTAACCCCAACCAGGTATGACTTTTAAATTTCGGAGGGGGGGCCCTGGTGCTCGGTGGGAGGGAGGCCTGATGCAGGTATGACTTTTAATCGGAGGGGGGCTAGAACTGGCTGCCAACAGAGAGGGGTCTGTGTGCCCTCTCTGACACGCGTGCCATAGGTTCGCCATCACTGCGCTATACCATATGTTGCTTTGTCTCTCCATCGTTTCATATCTAAGCCATTGGTTTTTTTTTTTTTTTTATACTTTATTTATATCGTTTTATAATTACATTCACAGCATAAATGTAATGGAAGTATTCAAGAAATCAAGTACTTAAATAAAAATAAAAAAGGAAATATTATTCTCTATACATTTCATCCACTAAACAATGATGCAAGTACAAGGAAAAAAAAGAAAATAACAAATCTTTTATCAGTGAACCATGAAGAGCAAACTTAACCCTGCTTAGCCTACTTACAGCATTTCTCACTGGGTAGCAACTAAAGGCTTATCAACACTTTCTTGTGATTGAATAAATTGTAACAATTTTAAGGGATTAAAGAAAACATAATTGTTTGCATTTAGAGATATCAAACATCTACAAGGAAATTTTAATTGTTTTTTGTTATTTTAGTCCAGTAGGTGGAATTGGTTTTACTTCACCACTGGGGTATGTATATATTTGTGTGATTTTATTTGTTTATTTATAAATGATTTTATTTATGTTTTATCTTTTAGTATGTTGTTCTGATATGATTTATTTATATGTATGTTTTTTTTTTTTACAGTTGTTATATGCTAGTCCCTGATGCAGCCTTTAGGAGGGTGAAATGCAGCCGTGTCAGGAATGGGGTAGGGGTAGAACCACTGGGCCATCAGGCACTGCTCAGTTGCCCCTGCTGGTAGTGTTAACTGCATTGTATTATCTATTTTTATTTATTTATTTAGATTTTGCTCACACCATTTTCAATAGTAGCTCAAGGTGAGTTACATTCAGGTACTGTGGATATTTCTCTGTCCCAGGAGGGCTCACAATCTAAGTTTGTACCTGAGGCAATGGAGGGTTAAGTGACTTGCCCAAGATCACAAGGAGCAGCAGTGGGCTTTGAACTGACCACCTCTGGATTGTAAGACCAGTGCTCTAACCATTAGGCCACTCCTCCACTAGCAACATTCCATCTAGAATCTCAAACAGTGGCAACATTCCATGTAGAATCTTCAATAGTAGCAACATTCCAGAATCTCAAAAAGTGGCAACATTCCATGTAGAATCTTCAATAGTAGCATCATTCCATATATTTATTTATTTGGATTTTACTCACACCTTTTTCAGTAGTAGCTCAAGGTGAGTTATATTCAGGTACTCTGGATATTTCTCTGTCCCAGGAGGGCTCACAATCTAAGTTTGTACCTGAGGCAATGGAGAGTTAAGTGACTTGGCCAAGATCACAAGGAGCAGCAGTGGGATTTGAACTGGCCACCTCTGGATTGCAAGACCAGTGCTCTAACCACTAAGTTCCAAACTCCAGCCAACATTCAGTTGCTTAACAGTCCAGGCCCACTTCCAGTGGCGTACCAAGGGGGGGGGGGGGGGGCGGTCCACCCCAGGTGCATGCTGCTGGGAGGGGGGGGGGGGGTGCCGCGCGCCTGTCTGCTCCACTCGTTCTCTGCTCCCTCTACCACCGGAACAGGTTACTTCCTGTTCCGGGGCAGAGGGAGCAGGGAACAAGCAAAGCCGACAGGCGCGCGGCCCCCCCCCCCCCCCCCCCCAGCAGGTAAAAATGCACTCGGTGGGGGGGTGTCCTTTCGCCGGGGGGAGGTGTCCTTTCTCCGGGGGTGGGGGGATCACATTGGCAATCCACCCTGGGTGTGAGCCACCCTAGGAACGCCACCGCCCACTTCCTTTGCATTACCTCCCCTCTCCCTCAGAAGGGCTCAAAGTTCAGCCTGCTGTTCTATACATCCCAATAATTCAACCCTTTAACAAACAGTCTCTTCAATGGAAACCACTACTTAATGCCCCTGTCCCCTTCACAGCACCCCGGAGGACCCTGTACCAAACAGGGCTGGCAGCTTTCCTCCTACCTCACAGCACCACACCCCTGTGGCCTCTCACACTGCCTTCATGTGCTGGACAGGCTACATCTACATTCTCACACTCCATGGCAGCTAACCTTTCCCCCACCAGGGAAGCTCCAATGGCAGGCCCTTCCTGTCTTCCACCTACAGTTTCCTCTCCCTCCTGGTGGCTGGGAGCCACCGGGAAATCTCTCTCTCCTTTCACAGCTGGAGGGAATTATATACTGGCGATGCAGCTAAGGGACTGAGCTCCACCTCCCCTTCTCCCTCTAGTGGGGAAGGGAGTAACTGGCTCCCCTAGCACTGAGTCACTGCTCCCCCTGCTGGGGCTGGAAATCCGTTCCACCCTTTTGGGGCTACCCTCCTCTCTCCTGCTTGCAAGGGCTTCTGGGAACTGTAGTTCGGGGATTAGCTGCTTCTCTGTGGGGCCCCGAGTGCTAGCTTTGTCACAGTATACAATTTCCCCCAACTGTAAGGCAAGACCCCACCCGTTCTCCTCTTTATGGGCAGACAATAACGCAATAACTACTATGGAATTATTTTTAATGCAGCGCTCTGTTAACTGTTATTGAGGGTTATTTGCCGCATTAACAGTTAAAGCAGCTTTAGTGAATAAATCCCAAAGAAGGAAACAAGCAGAAAGCACGTGCTGGGTACGGAGAGAAAAGGGGAAAGTTAATTCCGGGCTCTAATGGTCACTTCTTTACACTTATGACTACCTGGACTCCGTGTCGCATTCGTACCCCTCCTCTCCCATTTAACAGAAATCCCTGAGCACTGTAAAAATGCTGGACCATCTAGAACTGAGACGCTCAGCCTGGGGCTTTTTTTTTTTCCCTCATGCCAAGAAAAGAAATCAAAAGAGAAAATATATCCAACAATGAAAAATATCTATATCTCGCTTTTATTTATTTATTTATTTTGCACTCCTGCCAATTCTGCAGAGTAGAGGGTCAAGTAATTATCCACCTTTTTCAGCGCTCTGCCAGGAAGTGGTAGCTGGAACCTGGAGGGCTGAGCATAGAGAGAACTGGAGAAGGAGCCTGATTATTCTGAGGAGTGGACTGAGAAGTGGGGGTGAGCAGCCCCCAAATTTTTGTTTTGTTTCATTTACTGTATCTTGCAGCATTATTTTGTTTTGTTTGATTGTTTTGATTCGTCTTCATTTTGGGGTTTTTTTTGGGTCCAGGCCGACCTTAAACTTAAGAACATACATATAGCCGGTTCTAGGTCCGTTCCCACCCACCAATTTCCATCTGGACAATTCCCACCACACCAGAGAGGCCAATTCCCACCCATAACCCAAAAAAATATAAAACACACGAGGCAAGTAATCTCCCTCCCTTTTTTCTTCCAGATCGTACCAGGGGCGTAGCCAGACTTCCGTGGGAGAGGGGTCCAGAGCTCGAGGGGAGGGGGCACATTTTAGCCCCCCCCCGCCGCCGCCCCCCTCCCGCCACCATTGTCACCCCCCCATCTCTGCCGACCCCCCTCCCGGTGAACCCGCCCCCGCCGCCGCCTACCTTCCGTTTTGCTGGCGGGGGACCCCACTCCCCGCCAGCCGATGTCCTCTCCGACCGTTCTGCTGCAGAGAAAAGTCTTCTTCCTTGCATGCTGACGTCCTGCACGTTGTACATGCAGGACGTCAGACTCAGAGAACAGCCAGCAAAACGGAAGGTAGGCGGCGGCGGGTTCGCCGGGAGGGGGGTCCCGACTGAAATCTACGGGGGCCCAGGCCCCCTCAGGCCCCACGTAGCTACACCACTGGATCGTACCCCCTCACACCTCCCCACAACATTATCTTTTACACTTCCCTTTCCACTTCCAGACATGCAGTTGATGTGGGAGGGGGCAAATGCCACCCCACACCCCCCAAAATAGGTTTCAACCTAATTGATGTTTAATCCGGGATTTAAATGTCATAAATAAATAAACAGATAAATCTAAACTGTGGGGGGGGGGGGGGGGGGGGGGGGCATTAGGTTTGAACCTAATTCAGCCCCTCAAAATGACACACTGCTTATAATTTCTAACAAATTACTACTCTACCTATGAAAAGTTAGTCTGTTATTATATGTCCTCTGTGTACATCCGTATGTTCTTCTAACTTCCTTGTTCCAGACCTGATACAAGAAAGAAGCTACAGTCGGTAAAAAAAAAAAAGGCTAGGGAGGGTGGGAAATGACCGGGGTGGGGGGAGTCCTTGGTGGTAATTGTCCCCCTTAAATGGGAAGTATCCCAGGGGGAATCGTCCTAAGTGGGAATTGTCTCGGGGGGGGGGGGGGGGGGGGGAATTGGCGGGTGGGAGCTCACCTGATACCGTATAGCCACACTGGATTCAGACCGAACGTCCATCTAGCCCAGTATCATGCTTTCAACAGTGGCCAATCCAGGTCACAAGTACCTGGCAGAACCTCAAAGAGCAGCAACATTCCAGAACCTCAAAGAGCAGCAAGATTCCAGAACCTCAAAGAGCAGCAACATTCCAGAACCTCAAAGAGCAGCAAGATTCCGGAATCCCAAAGAGTAGCAAGATTCCACAAGTAACAGGGGCAGCCTCATAAGGACCCTTCCTTCTGGTGGCCCAGCACTTAACTGAGTCAGCTTTGCAACTGGCATCTGACTAAAAGTAAAAGTTATTTTGCTTTTCCCTCTCTGTCTTCTCCTCTCCTTCATTTGATGTCTTAAGTCTCGGGCAGGGGGGCCCCACTGAACTGGGCCGCATAGGGTCCCACAGTTGCTAAGGGTCGACCTTGGTCGGAGGCAATGTTGTTAAGAGTGTGCACTCTTGAGCTATCGTGCCCTCTTTGCAAAGAGTGTGCGATGGTTTGCGCATGTGTACATTATCGGGAAAGAGTGCGCAATATTCTCAGCAAATGAAAAAAAACACAAAATATCCTGGCGGTTTAAATTGCTTGTTTCGGGCTAACAGGGCATATTCAGCGGCTGATATGGAGTAGCCTAGTGGTTAGTGCAGGAGGGTTCAATTCCCTTTACAGCAATTGTGACTCTGGGCAAATCACTTAACCCTCCATTGCCCCTGGTACAAATAAGTAGCTGTATATACTATGTAAACCACTTTGAATGTAGTTGCAAAAGCCAAGGAAGGCAGTAAATCAAGTCCTATTTCCCTTGCTGACCTGAACATGTATACTCTGGAGGAAAGGCGAAACAGGGGTGATATGATACAGACGTTCAAATATTTGAAAGGTATTAATCCGCAAACGAACCTTTTCCGGAGATGGGAAGGTGGTAGAATGAGAGGACATGAAATGAGATTGAAGGGGGGCAGACTCAAGAAAAATGTCAGGAAGTATTTTTTCACGGAGAGAGTAGTGGATGCTTGGAATGCCCTCCCGCGGGAGGTGGTGGAAATGAAAACGGTAACGGCATTCAAACATGCGTGGGATAAGCATAAAGGAATCCTGTGCCGAATAAATGGATCCTCAGGAGCTTAGTCAAGATCGGGAGGCGGGGCTGGTGGTTGGGAGGCAGGGATAGTGCTGGACAGACTTGTATGGTCTGTGCCAGAGCCGGTGGTTGGGAGGAGGGGCAGGTGGTTGGGAGGCGGGGATAGTGCTGGGCAGACTTATACGGTCTGTGCCCTGAAGAGCACAGGTACAAATCAAAGTAGGGTATACACAAAAAGCAGCAAATATGAGTTATCTTGTTGGGCAGACTGGATGGACTGTGCAGGTCTTTTTGTGCCGTCATCTACTATGTTACTATGTTCCCTCTAAGATTCTACATGGAATATTGCTACTATTTGAGATTCTGGAATGTTGCTACTATTTGAGATTCTACATGGAATGTTGCTAGTGGAGGAGTAGCCTAGTGGTTAGTGCAGCGGACTTTGATCCTAGGGAACTGGGTTTGGTTCCCACCACAGTTCCTTGTGGCTCTGGGCAAGTTACTTAACCTTCCATTGCCCCAGGTACAAAATAAGTACCTTCACATAATATGCAACCACAGAAAGGTGGTATATTAAATCCCATCCTACTACATCTAACTCCTGTGCACCATTATTCATGAATGTTTATTATAGTTCCTAGTTTTTTCCATGCAGATGATAGTCGTGTCAAGTACTATATTAAAGGTCCTTGATAACACAGTGGAAACCAAGTCGTTGGCTGTGTTCATTTTTGGAGTGGTTATGGACGCACTGTTGTCTCCCAAACCATTGCAATGGACGAAGATGGTCGGGAAAATTAGATTTGTGTCTGAACTAAGATGTAATCTCACTTCTTGATATGGGGAAACGCTAGAGTCAATGGCCTCAATATTCAGGCCGCGGCAGATAGCTGGGCTGTCTCCAGTGGTCAGTTCTAAAACTGGATATTGAGTGCCAGTACGTTTCCAGTGATCGGCATTGACTATCCAATTTAACTGTGGCCGGTCCAATGTTAACCGGCCATGCTGATCTTCATGCCAGCCGCTTAAAGTGAGCCTGGCCAAAGTTATTCTAGCTATTGTGAAACTTGGTCAGTCGGGTTTTATATTTAAATATATTTATTAATTTCAAATATTTATAACAATCATATTTGAAACAAGAAAAGGTACCTTCATCAATAACATCTTAATAACAATAATAAAGAAACATTTACTTGACTAGGTACACTCAAGTCCACAGTTGTAGATCCAAGATTAACTATTTGGAGAATTAAATTGGGTAAATTCAAAGGAAAATTAAACCGGTCTAATATCTGTGTCTTTAGTCCATTCAGAGCTAACCTCTAAGAAGTTCTGGCTGTAATAAATTCAGAAAGTTGAACTGATTCAAAAAACACATATTTAACCGCTTGATGGTATACTATACACTTACAAGGATATCGTAAGAAAAAGGTTGCCCCCAAGTTGAGCACACCTGGTTTTAACAAAAGAAATTGCCTACGTTTTTTTGGGGTGTCTTTGGATACATCTGGGAATATGCAGATTTTGAATCCCAAGAATTCCCTTTCTTTTCTTTGGAAAAAATTTTTCACAATTAACATTTTATCCATAGACAATGCCAAGGTTATTAATAGAGTTGCTGATGTTGTCAAATCCGCAGTCGGAGTCTCTAAAATTGCTGAGACATCCAATGGTTGTTCCATTTGTTGTTGATCCAAATCATTGACTGCCTTTCTAGGCAAGTAGTAAATTTGAGTCAAAGGTGGTAAGATATCGTCGGTAAATCCTAAGATTTCCTTCAAGTATCTATTAAACATTTCTCTAGGTGAAACAGTAATCACCCTTGGAAAATGTAAAAGTCTCAAATTTATTTGATTTTTGAACATTCTCCAAGTTTTCTATTTTTCTTTTCAAAATAGAAATATCCTTTATTGTCGTAATCTGTAAATCTTGCACTTGCCCTACTTGGGTTGCCAAAGACTTCACTTTTTCAAAAGATTCTTTCTTATCTGATTCCACAAGTTCAGCAGCTTGTTCCAAATGCTTGACTCGGAATTCTAATTCTTGAATTTGAGGACATAGAACCTTCCCCAAATTAGCAATCAAAGCCCAAAGGCTTTCCAGGGTTATCTCTGTTGGTTTGGCTTCTAGAAAAGATAAAGAAACAGTACCTTGTTTTTGTGTGCCTGCGGTTAATATTTCTTTCCCTGCTGAATTTACTATCTCAGTCATCGACCCTCCTGCAGCTTGGTTCACTTCCTCCAGATGAACTTGAGGGTTAACAATACCCTCAGGTCTACTTTTCTCCAGTGAGATATCCCCAGCTCCCGACGGCCCTCCAGCAACACCCGATTTTGGCAGCTTCGGGGACGACGCCATAACTGGAGAGGAAACACTCTGGGGCTGCGGGGGAGGAGCTCGTCGGTCGGGGCTTAAGGTCACATCTAGCAGGGGCAGCGTTTCTGGCTCTCCACTTGCCGTCCTCGCCGCCAATCCGCCGCTCACCGACCCTCCAGGCACATCACGTCCCCGCAAAAAGGAATCAATGGGTCCCGCCAACGTAGAGGTAAGTCGGCTTGGGGGAGCCACTCCCGCCAATTTCCCTCGTCGCTTGGGCACAGCGATAGTTACCAAGCGTGGAGACGTACGACCGGTTCAAGCAGCCATCTTGGATCGGCCAGTCGGGTTTTAAAAATCGGGGGATATAACCAGCTATCTTTCAGCTTCTCTCTGATGGTATTCAGCCTCGGATAGCTGTCTGTCCAGCGCTGAATGTCACCGGATAGCCGCTTAAGTGTCGTTCTAGCGGCTTTTTTGTTTTAAATATCAGGCGGAGTATCTCATATTTGTCTGTAGGGAATGTCGTTGGAAGGCATCCGAGCTGTGCCTTGGAATCATTTCAGAAGTATTTCAGATTCGCATGGAAGTCTGTATGCTCTTCAATAAAAGAAGTATTGAACATTTTTTAAATAGGCATTTTTCTCTAAAGTGGTTTTCTTTGTGTTTTCCAAACTAATGAAAAACTAAGCATTTTATTAAGGACTTTTGAGATCCCTCAATTGATTTATATTAAATGAAAGAAAGAAAGCATTTTATATTATTTAGGTGAATGAAATAAATCTTTAGGTTAATGTCCCTGTAAGATATAACTAGAACGAGGAAAGCAGAAATGTAATAATTTTTGTATATCTAGTTTTTGGTTTGCGGGGGGAGGGGAGGTGCGCTGTTCGAAGTGATCTGTCAGGATTGTAACTGTATTCGATTTTGAAGTCTCTGCTACGTCTTATGACCCACTTAGCAGTGAAGATTTATGTCTCCCCCTCCCCCCCCCAATCTACAGCTTCAGTTCCATCTTAGTGAGAAAGTACAGCAAAATCCTATTACCCCTCCCTAAATTTGGCATCTTCTGTCTACAGTTTGGAGTTCTGCAGAAGTCTTTCTGTGCATCCGGTGAGCCTGCCCTCAGAAAAAAGGTGCCGGTTCAAAAAAAAAAAGCACTGGATGTAGGAAAATGGAACCAGCACAGCAAAATACCTGCACGCACTCCTGCATGACCACACAGGGGGCGGTTCAAAGTTCAAGGGGGAGCATGAAGGGAGTACTTTTGTAAAGAATCTCGCTTTTATGAAATAACCCCTGGGACAAGAAGGTTTGTACTTTTATATGGCCCAAATGGGGCGTGCTCAGGGGCAGAGAGGAGAAGTCACAGTTCACCTGTGTTCTGAATAACATGTGTGCATTGTTTATATGTGAACAGTTTTGCCTGATCCCCAAATTCCTACAGCTTCGATCTAGGAGTGATTTCTGCTGCTTTATTATACTCAGGTGAGAATATATAGGAAGGTGAAAGGTTTTATTTCCAAATAATACTGGAAGGTAGTAGAGGACCCGCAGCCAGTCTGTATATTCTGGCCTTTTTTTAATTTATTATTTATTTATTTATTACATTTGTACCCCACGCTTTCCCACACATGGCAGGCTCAATGCGGCTTACATAGTAACAATATAAAGAATTACAAAGTCGTAAATGAAATGAGCGTTAGGAGGTAGGCGTAGGAAGATGGCAGTTTTCAGGGCAGCTACTGCAGCTGTATTTATTGACTGGTCAATATTCAGCTGCCAGTGGTCAGTGTTTTTTAAAATTCTGACCATCATGGGCAGAATTAGGTCCTGATATTCAGTGTTGGGCTGTGTCCGGCCAGTGCCGTTGAATGTCTGCATCGTATCAGGCCACCGGCACTTAAACGGGCACCTAAGCGCTGTGTCCATGCCCCCCCCCTACCAAGTATGTAACTCACCTTCCAATGGCCAGACAAGTTACTACCCCTTCCCATTCCTGGTCAGAATAGGCCACTCTCTCCTGCCCCTAGTGGCTCCATACGGAAAATGGTCACTGTCACCTCTAGAAGTCAGTCTTGCAGTAGTAGCATGGAACCACTAGGGGTAGTAGTGAGATTCGCTTTTACCTGCATTGCCCCACTAGACCACCATGACATTCAGGTAGGCCTTGGGGAGGCCTATTCTGACTGGGGGGGGGGGGGGGGGGGGGTTGCTTGCTTGTCAGGGGGGTGGGTGGGAGGAAGATTACTTGTTGGGGAGAGGAGTTGGGATCTTGCTGGGGGGAGGGTGGGATGGAAGGGAGTTATGTGGCACCT
This sequence comes from Microcaecilia unicolor, assembly GCF_901765095.1. NCBI lineage: Eukaryota > Metazoa > Chordata > Amphibia > Gymnophiona > Siphonopidae > Microcaecilia > Microcaecilia unicolor. The sequence goes on from NC_044034.1 coordinate 368,946,233, forward strand.
GTTTTGGTTGGTCCCAAATGTTATGTGGGTGCCAGTTGATATTTTATGACATCCACATACCCAGTTAGTTTTGTACTAGATAAGACATTGAAAACTTCTGCTCAGTGTGCTTTGGCGGCTAAGAAAGCACACAGAATGTTGAGTATTATTCGGAAAGGGATAGAAAACAAACACGAGGATGTTATAATGCCGTTGTATTGCTCCATGGTGCGACCACACCTTGAATATTGTGTCCAATTCTGGCCACCGCATCTCAAAAAAGATATAAAGGAATTAGAGAAGGGCGACGAAAATGATAAAAGGGATGGAACGACTTCCCTATGAGGAAAGACTGAGAAGGTTAGGGCTCTTCAGCTTGGAGAAAAGGCGGCTGAGGGGTGATATGATAGAAGTCTACAAGGTAATGAGCGGAGTAGAGCGGACAGATGTGAAGCGTTTGTTTACACTTTCAAACAACAATAGAACCAGGGGACACAAGATGAAGCTAGAATATGGTAGATTTAAAAGAAACAGGAGAAAGTTTTTCTTTACTCAGCATGTAGTTGAACTCTAGAACTCGTTGCCGGAGAATGTAGTGACAGCAGCTGGCCTTACGGAGTTTAAAGGGGGTTTGGATAGATTCCTGAGAGAAAAGTCCATTGAACATTATTAAATTTTTATTTTTTTATTTTTGGGTTTTGCCGGGTTCTTGAAGCCTGGATTGGCCGCTGTCGGAGACAGGATGCTTGGCTTGATGGACCCTTGGTCTTTTCCCAGTATGACGGTGCTTATGTGCTTATGTAGGTGCCAGCCGGCACCAGCATAACTCCCGACTCCGCCTCGACCTGCTCTTTTGGGTCATGGCCAGTGAATGCCAATATTCAGTGGCACTGTCTGGTTACGTGCCACTGGATATCAGTGGCTAGGCAAGCACAAATGATTTAAATGGACAGGAAGCCTTCTCCTGCTTAGATTTTGCTCATATCTTTTTCAGTAGTAGCTCAAGAGAAGTTACGTTCAGGTAAACCAGGAATTTGCCTGTCCTTGGAGAATTTACAGTCTTACCAAATCACGCTAGTGATTTCCACGCAGCAGTGCCGACAAGGCTCATTGAAAGTGAATGGGCTTAGTCGGCATTTCCACGCCGGGAATCTCTAGCGTGGTTTAGTAAAAGGGGCCCTAAGTTTATACAGTGCTTGAGGCAATAGAGGGCAACGTGGCCTGTCCAAGATCACAAGGGGCAGCAGTGGGATTTGAATTAGGCGTCCACAGTTCTCAGTCAACTGCTGTAACCACTAGGCCACTCCGTCACTCCTTGTAAGCCAACTGCTGTAACCACTAGGCCACTCTGTCACTCCTTGTATAAGTGCCGGGTTTGCGTTTTAACACCGGGAAGCAGGACAGTGGCATTTTCACACATCTTGCTCACCACACAGTGCAGCCTCAACACCTTTTCAACAGCTAGGGATGTGTGTGGAAAAACATTTTGGGTTGGGAGTCATTGTCAGAATTTGTTCCTGATTTCTGAATATTCTGTGGCTCATTTCCTACATTGGAATCCCCTCCAAGAAAAAGATACCAAAGGCCTTCTGGACGTAAAGAAACTCCATTCCCAGCTTCAACCACCCAGGAAACACCCGTGAAAATTATCCAAAAGCAACATTCCAACCATTCTTTATGGGGCAAAAGCTCCGAATGTGTTTATTTTTGCACACACCATGATAGGAAAGAACCCAGCCCTGGATTAACCAGTAAGCATATGCTTAGGGTACCAAGGGAAGGGGGCACCACAGAGTTTTCCACCCTAGCCATCATGCCTTTAACTCTTTGACTGTCTCTGCCACATGCATTATCCAACATGAATTTCAGTGTGTTTCTGATCATTATAAATATTTGGTATTTATGGTAAATCGAGATTCGAAAGTTCTAGACCACTGCGTGAGAAACTGCACTGGCTTCCTGTCAAGGACCGACTCGCTTTTACAATTTGCACTCTGGTGCACAAAATCATCGACAGTGAAGCCCCAGCTTATATGGACACCCTAATCAACCTGCCACCTAGGAGCTCTCTCAGATCAGCGCGTTCATACTTAAATCTCCATTACCCAATATTTTGTGGCCTCAAGTATAAGACCACCTATGCATCCACCTTCTCCTATATTAGCGCTCATTTGTGGAATGGTCTACCTAAATTAGTAAAACGTACTCCTGATCACCCGACCTTCAAAAAGTGCCTCAGGACCTTTTTATTTGGAAAAGCTTACGCTCAAATCCCACCTAGCATCTCTTACTTCTGAACTGTAGCTGTCATAGTGACATATTGATCGCTGTGGGATAAACACGCGTGGGATAAACATAAAGGAATCCTGTTCAGAAGGAATGGATCCTAAGGAGCTTAGCCGAGATTGGGTGGCAGAGCCAGCCAGTGGTGGGAGGCGAGGATAGTGCTGGGCAGACTTATACGGTCTGTGGCTGAGCTAGTGGTGGGAGGCGAGGATAGTGCTGGGCAGACTTATACGGTTTGTGCCAGAGCCAGTGGTGGGAGGCGGGGCTGGTGGTTGGGAGGCAGGGATAGTGCTGGGCAGACTTATACGGTCTGTGGCAGAGCCAGTGGTGGGAGGCGGGGCTGGTGGTTGGGAGGCGGGGATAGTGCTGGGCAGACTTATACGGTCTGTGCCAGAGCCGGTGGTTGGGAGGCAGGGCTGGTGGTTGGGAGGCGGGGATAGTGCTGGGCAGACTTATACGGTCTGTGCCCTGAAGAGCACAGGTACAAATCAAAGTAGGGTATACACAAAAAGTAGCACATATGAGTTCTCTTGTTGGGCAGACTGGATAAACCGTGCAGGTCTTTTTCTGTCATTTACTATGTTACTACTCTTTCTCCTTTACCCTCTTTTGCTATTACCCTTTTTTTTTTTTTTTGTTACATTTGTAACAAAAGCGCTTTCCCACTCATGGCAGGCTCAATGCGGCTTACATGGGGCAATGGAGGGTTAAGTGACTTGCCCAGAGTTCACAAGGAGCTGCCTGTGCCTGAAGTGGGAATCAAACTCAGTTCCTCAGTTCCCCAGGACCAAAGTCCACCACCCTAATCACTAGGCCACTCCTCCACTGTTGCTACTATTTGAGATTCTACAGATCACCAATGTGGCCGCGCAGGCTTCTGCGAGTCTGACGTCCTGCACAGAAACAGAAGCCTGCGCAGTCTTCTACATGGAATGTTGCTAGTGGAATAGCAACATTCCATGTAGAATCTCCAATAGTATCTATTTTATTTTTGTTACATTTGTACCCCCGCGCTTTCCCACTCATGGCAGGCTCAATGCGGCTTACATGGGGCAATGGAGGGTTAAGTGACTTGCCCAGAGTCTGTGACTTGCCTGTGCCTGAAGTGGGAGTCGAACTCAGTTCCTCAGTTCCCCAGGACCAAAGTCCACCACCCTAACCACTAGGCCACTCCTCCACTCTACTTTCTCTCTTTCACTTCTATGAAATTGTTTGTTTGCTGAATTGTTGTATGTTTTTTTATAGACTGTTGTAAGCCACATTGAGCCTGCCCATGGGTGGGAAAATTGTGGGATATAAATGCTATAAATAAATAAAATATATGTATGATGTTTTGTTTCATAGAATAATGATACGTCTCGGCACATACTGAGTCTTAAAGCACTGTTTACTAAAGTGTGTTAGCATTTTTAACGCACCTACAATTAGCGTGTGCACTAACCATGTAGGCGCCTATAGGGATATTGTAGGGACGTACACAGTTAATGTGCCTAAGTAAACAGGGTCCCTAATGTCTTGTCAGCTAAGTAATGGAAGGGCCAAAGGGCATCATTGTTGGGTTGTGTTTACGGAAACGGAATGGACTTGATATACCTCCTTTCTGTGCTTTTTCCAAGTTTTATTATTACATTCAAAGTGGTATACATAGAGGGTCATAATTGAAAGAAAACGTCTATCTCCATGGGCGTTTATCTCCGAGAACGGGTCCATGAAGGGGCAGACCGAACCGTATTTTCGAAAAAAAATAGACGTCCATGTTTTATTCGACAATTTGTGAGCTGGGCGTTTTTGTTTTTCAGTGATAATGGAAAATGAAAGCGCCCAGCTCAAAAACGAATAAATTTAAGGCATTTGTTCGTGGGAGGGGCCAGGATTCGTAGTGCACTGGTCCCCCTCACATGCCAGGACACCAACCGGGCACCCTAGGGGGCACTTTTACAAAAACAAAAAAAAAGGTAAAACAGCTCCCAGGTGCATAGCACCCTTCCCTTGTGTGTTGAGCCCCACAAATCCCCCTCAAAACCCACTGCCCACAAGTCTACACCATTACTATAGCCCTAAGGGGTGAAGGGGGGCACCTACATGTGGGTACAGTGGGTTTGGGGGGTTGGACTACTAAGCATTAAGCAGCACAATTGTAACAGGTAGAGGGGGGATGGGCCTGGGTCCACCTGCCTGAAGTCCACTGCACCCCCTAACAACTGCTCCAGGGACCTGCATACTGCTGCCAGGGAGGTGGGTATGACATTTGAGGGTGAAAATAAAAAGTTGTGAAACATCATGTTTTGTGGTGGGAGGGGGTTAGTGACCACTGGGGGAGTCAGGGGAGGTCATCCCCGATTCCTTCTGGTGGTAATCTGGTCATTTAGGGCACTTTTTGGGGCCTTATTCGTGAAAAAACAGGGTCCAGGAAAAGTGCCCTAAATTCTAGCTACAAACGTATACTTTTTTCCCATTATCGGCGAAAGGCGCCCATCTCTCCTCGGCCGATAACCACGCTCCAGTTCCACCTTCGCCACGCCTCCGACACGCCCCCGTCAACTTTGTACGCTTCCGCGATGGAGTGCAGTTGAAAACGTCCAAAATCGGCTTTCCATTATACCAATTTATTCGTTTTTGTGAGATAAACGTCTATCTCCCGATTTGGGTCGAAATCTAGGCGTTTTTCTCTTTCAATTATAAGGTGGATGGTATATAAAGAGGGGCATAATCGATCGGGGCCGACCATCAAGATGGCCAGCCCCGTAAAGCGGCATACCCGACTGCGTTATCGAAACAAGATGGCCGGCCATCTTTCGTTTTGATAATACGGTCAAGGCCAGCCAAATCTCGACATTTGGGCCGACATTAGAGATGGCCGCCATCGGTTTCCGGCGATAATGGAAACTAATGATGGCCATCTCAAACCCGGCCAAATCCAATGCATTTGGTCATGGGAGGAGCCAACATTTGTAGTGCACTGGTCCCCCTCACATGCCAGGACACCAACCAGGCACCCTAGGGGGCACTGCAGTGGACTTCACAAAATGATACCAGGTGCATAGCTCCCTTACCTTGGGTGCTGAGCCCCCCAACCCCCCCCCCCCAAAACCCACTCCCCACAACTGTGCACCCAGGGCAGAGACAGCAAGGAACCAGCGAGGCGCCGACACCCCCCAGCGGGGTGCACCCGGGGCGGACCGCCCCACCGCCCCCCTTCCTACGCCACTGCATATATAAGAAGTGATTTTAGAAGAGATGCACATGGCTACTTCCTCATCCTAAAACTGCCACTTTTTAGACCTATACTGTTCACATCTATGCATGTAGCTGGTTCTGAAATTAACTCTACTACTACTCAGGGCCGGTTTTAAGGCGAGGCGGCCGCATAGGGCCCCGCGCGGCGCGCCTAAGGTCGCCCCGCCCCGACCGCCCGAGTTCCAGTCCTCCCTCCCTCCCTCGGATGGCGCGCGACGGCGGAATGGTGGGGCGGTCCGCCCCGGCTGTCAGCGGGTGGGGGGTGCCCTGCACCCGCTGCTCCCACCCTGTCCTACCTTTAAAAAAAGACTGTGGAAGCGCCAGAGGAACAGGCAGCGCCTCGTGTCTGCCCTCCCTGCTACTAAAAATGTCTTCGACGTCGTCATTGGGCCTTCTCACATTGAGTCCCGCCCTTCTCTGAGGTAACTTCCAATTACCGCGAGGGTGGGCGGGACTCAATGTGAGAAGGCCCAATGACGACGTCGAAGACATTTTTAGTAGCAGGGAGGGCAGACACGAGGTGCTGCCTGTCCCTCTGGCGCTTCCAAATTCTTTTTTTAAAGCCAGTGAGGGTGGTGGGGACCGGAGAACAAAGCTAGTAGGTAGGTTGGGGGGGGGGACTCAGATGGGAGAAGGGTGTGTGGGGTGGGGGTTCTCAGGTGGGGGGAAGGGTGGGGAGGGGGTTCTCAAATGGGAAGGAGACTACTACTTAACATTTCTAAAGCTGAGGTGGGGAGGGGGTTCACGGATGGGAGAAGGGGGTGGGGAGGGGGTTCTTGGATGGTTAAAGGGGATGGGTGGGGAGGGGACTGGGGTTCTTGGATGGGAGAAGGGGACCGAGGTGGGGAGGGGGTTCACGGATGGGAGAAGGGGGTGGGGAGGGGGTTCTTGGATGGTTAAAGGGGACGGGTGAGGAGGGGACTGGGGTTCTTGGATGGGAGAAGGGGACTGAGGAGGGAGTTCTCAGATGTGAGAAGGGGACGGGTGGGGAGGGGACTGGGGTTCTTGGATGGGAGAAGGGGACCGAGGTGGGGAGGGGGTTCACGGATGGGAGAAGGGGGTGGGGAGGGGGTTCTTGGATGGTTAAAGGGGACGGGTGAGGAGGGGACTGGGGTTCTTGGATGGGAGAAGGGGACTGAGGAGGGAGTTCTCGGATGTGAGAAGGGGACGGGTGGGGAGGGGACTGGGGTTCTTGGATGGGAGAAGGGGACCGAGGTGGGGAGGGGGTTCACGGATGGGAGAAGGGGGTGGGGAGGGGGTTCTTGGATGGTTAAAGGGGACGGGTGAGGAGGGGACTGGGGTTCTTGGATGGGAGAAGGGGACTGAGGAGGGAGTTCTCGGATGGGAGAAGGGGACGGGTGGGGAGGGGACTGGGGTTCTTGGATGGGAGAATGGGACCGAGGTGGGGAGGGGGTTCACGGATGGGAGAAGGGGGTGGGGAAGGGGTTCTTGGATGGTTAAAGGGGACGGGTGGGGAGGGGACTGGGGTTCTTGGATGGGAGAAGGGGACTGGGGAGGGGCTTCTCGGATGGAAGAAGGGGGCAGGCACTGGGGTCTGAGAAGTGGCCATATGGGAAAATGGGGGCCATGCCTGGGGCTGGTGGGGAAAATGGGGCATGCGTGGGTCAGGTGGGAGAATGGTTCTGAAAAGGGGGCCCTAATACAAGGCATGTGGATGAAGGGGGCTGGAACTGGGGGCTGAAAATGAGGGTAGGTGGGATAAGGGGGCTAGTACTGGGACTGGAGGCTGAAAACGGGATAGGGAGAAGTGGCTGGGGGGCTGAAGCTCGGGACTGGTGGCAGAAAAGGGCTGGGGCTGAAATGGGGGACTGGTGGGATAGTGGGGCTGGAACTGGGGACTGAAAAAGGGGCGGAGAGAGGGGCAGATTCTGGATGGGGTAGCGAGAGGGAGGTCAAACCCTGGATGGATGGGAGAGGGAGGTCAAATTGTGGATTGAAAGGGCAGACAGTGGATGGCAGGGATAGAAAGGGTAGACAGTGAATGGATGGGGTAGAGAGAGAGGGCAGACAGGGGCAGATGGTGGATGGATCATGGAAGGGGCAGAGATAGAGGGCAGATGTGGATGGAAGAGACAGGGAGAGAGGGCAGACATTGGATGGAGGGGACAGCAGAGAGGGCAGACACTGGATGGCAGAGTGAGACCGAAGACAGATGCTGGATGGAAGGAAGACAGTGAAAAGAAGATGAGGAAAGCAGAAACCAGAGACAACAAACTGTAAATAAAATATATAGTTTTATTTTTTTGCTTTAGGATATAGTATTGTAGCTGTGTTAATAAATGTTTATAAATAGAACATGTAAATAAGGTAATCTTTTTATTGGACTAATTTTAATACATTTCGACTTAACTTTGAGAGAAGAAAACCCCCTTCCTCAGGTCAGGATAGGATACTGTAACAGCACTATACTGTATTGACCTGAGGAAGGAGATTTTGGCTTTTGGAAGCCAAATGTATTAGTCCAATAAAATGGTATTGTTTTATTTCTATTTGTTAATTTGTAAAGTGGTGATTGGTATTTGTTAGTTTTTTCAAATTTACATCTGCTGTCTTTATATTTTGCACAGTACTAGGGGTCATTTTCTGTTTCTGTGGTGTTGAATTGTATGCAGAGTCTGGCATCTTGGGGGTTCAGTTTAATTTTTGTCTAAATAGAAAGTTTAAATATTACTACTTATTCTATAGTGGATTAGGGTGTATCTGTGTTTGTGAAAAAGACATGGCTTTCAGTTGGCACTGACTGTGCAGGATCGACGATCTGTACCATTGTGTCAGGTTTCATTTTACAATAGGTGAATTGATGTTCTAGTGCTCACTGTAGTGTTTTAAGATGTTTTCCTTTTCTTTGTGTGATTCGTAGAAATGACTGCTTATGGTATGGTAGAATTGCTCAATAGGTCCTAGAGTGTTTTGTATTCTCGGCATACCTAGTACTGGATTTTGGAGGGGGTGTTAAAAAATGACCGGGAGGGAGGGGGGCCTTGGAGCTGGGAGCCCTGGAGCTGGGGTCCTTGGAGCTCAGAGGGAGCAGCCCGGGAACTCAGAGGGAGGGGTAGCCGGCCCTGGAGCTAGGGTGGGGGCGGAGTTAGGTGGGGGCAGGGCTAGGGTGGAGCCCCATCAAATTGGTCTGCATAGGGCCCCCGCACTTGCTAAGACCGGCCCTGCTACTACTACTTATCATTTCTGTAGCGCTACTGGACGTACGCAGCGCTTTACAGTTGGACATAAAGAGACATTCCCTCCTCGACAGAGCTTGCAATCTAATTAGGACAGACAAACAGGACAAATAAGAGATAAGGACAAAGGGTAGCAAGATTCCGGAACCCAAAGAATAGCAAGATTCTGGAATCCCAAAGTCGACTACTACTACTTATCATTTCTGTAGCGCTACTAGACGTACGCAGCGCTTTACACTTGAACATGGAGATAAAGTCCCTGCTCGACAGAGCTTACAATCTAATTAGGACAGACAGACAGGACATGGTTTCTCCCAGTCGCACAATTTTAGTCTCCCTTTCCCTCTCCATTTTACTGTCTTTCCGTCTCTTTGTTTCTTAATCTCCTTCTCTCTCTCTATGTAGCTCACTCCTTACTAACTGCTCTCTGCTTCTTTCTCCACACCGTATTAATATAGCAATTTGTTGTGGTGTTCAGATGAAAGCCAAAACCACCTATAAAAATAAAGGAGCTGGATCATCCTTTTTTTTTTCTCTCTTATTTAAATCAACACTGTGTCACTAGGTTTCTTTTCAGGAGGATCAGGTATAAGCCAGGAGTCTGTCTATTGCTTGGGAACCTAAGATTACTGATTAGCAGGGAACATAATCAGGTAGATTGAGACCGTAAGGAAGAAACCATTTCTCTGACAGGGGAGGGATGGCAGCAGACAGTTTGATAAGCATCCAATCCGAGCGTTTTTGCTATTGCTCAGGGTTGCAAGATGTAGAATATAGCGTAGCCAGGGTCTTCCTGATGGATTCGGATGTTTTCTCTCATCCCTGTGGTGATCAGAGCTCCTGTCTCTGTTTGGTTGTGGTTTGTGGCTCTCCCTCCACCTTATGTTTCCCCCCCCTTTCCTTCCCACTCCTCCCTTGCTGGAATGTTTTTAGATAGCGGGAAGGACTGGGAGAAGGAAAAGCAAGACACAGCTTTCCCTATGAAAGTGGCATAATGCACAGCTGAGTGTGAAACGTCTGGAGGGCTCATCTGGTGAGTAGAAGGATTGCTACATTAAAGTAGCACAGTCTGTCTGAGCAGAAGAGGCAGAATGCCATCTCTCAGGAGCAGTCGGGGGGGAAGTTTGCAACCTCCTGCAAGTAGCAGACATGACACAGGCAGGTGGTACCCTATAGACTGAGCAATTCATTGAGAGGTAAGCTTTTGAAGACCAGATGCATTGACTCTGTAGTCCTTGAAAGCTCTTGTCTCAATGAATTAGTCTAAAAGGTGCCACCTGTCTCGGTTGTTTTTACTACGCCAGACAAACACCACACCCCCTCCCCCCCCCCCTTTGAAAGTTTTTATCATCATGGCAAGTGTAAATTGTATCGTAGAAGTTCTAATGCAATGGATCAAGGCAGCACTTCATTGGTGGTAATTGCTCGGGGCACTGAGAGCGAAGGGTTAAAGGCAGCTTTAACCTCTATCACTTGCACTTGGACTTTGGAACTAAGGGTCAGCTGGTCTCATTTCCCTCACATTGTTAATTAGGAAAATGGCCAGCTGTGCTGTGGAGAGGAGGATGAGGAGGTTGTACTTATGCCCCTCATCTTTAATCAGGCTCTGAAAAACGTGTAATAAGTCCTTGTTAGAAATGAAAAGAAGTTTGAATGGAGAACGACACGGTCAGATTGAGCAGGAAATGAGGAAAGCCAGCGGTACATCTTTTACAGATGTTCCCTTCATTCTGCTAAATTGGTTACATTTTTGGACATTGAAAGTTAGTAGTTAGCCAATACTGTAATAAAAAAAAATATGTTATGGATAATGAATTAGTTAAACCAAAGTCATTTTCTTTTGATACTTTTAGTTTTTATACTAATCGCATTGCTTTCTGTTCTCAGCTCTGACCTTTAATCGAATGTGTAGGTTATTAAAAAGAAACAGGATAATTGTTGCTCAAGCTTACCGAGTATGCAGGAAGCATTATCCCGTGAAATCTTAATGAGGGCCTGTTTACATTGTCATGGGCGGGAACTGAAGATGTAGAGTTTGGATTTCAAGCTACGCTGCCTTTGCAAAATCTCTCAAAGGTGGAATCTAGCAGACCAAACTCTTTCTATGTTCCATGAGGGGGTGGGTATTAATGCACCTGGGAATAAGATGCTGTTTTGACTCATATAGATGGTGGTCTGCTTCGAAACAAAAGTTTATGCCAACTACAACTTGCTAAGGCCTCTGGCCTCTAGGCCAGCATCTCCCCCACCCCAAGAAACAGCTCTTTCATTTTCCTGTGTGTGAGTTCCTCCCACAACTCCAGATAATGTCAGGGAAAAGTCATTTTGAGAATGTGTTACAGTGAGTCACCAGTGAGTAATTTAGGAAACATATCATTGGGTTTAGACGGGGACCACGGGGTCTATCCTTTAATCCTCTCATTTGTGTAATATTCATAAAGGCTGGTTGCACAAGGCAGGTTCTGGTTTCTGTCCAATGATTTAATCAGTTTCTGAGCTTTGCACTCACTGGAAAGGGTTTCGATGATAATTCCAGTAGTTGGAATGTAAGGACAATGCTGGGCAGAATTTTACGGTCTGGATCAGGGTAGGCTGGAATGGACTTTGAAGGCAACTTCAGTAGTTGGGGCATAAGGACACTGCCAGGTGAACTTCTACAGTCTATTCCCCCAAAATGGCAAAGAAAAACCATGATCAAGTATTTTATAACACGTTCATTGTTGGTTTAATCATGAACTGATAATGAGAGCGACTGTTGAGTAGACTGGATGGACCGTTCAGGTCTTTCTCTCCCATCATATACTATGTTAATATGTTTTTATGCCTTTTTAGAAGAAAACTTGGAGCAAAGGAATTGTTTCAGATTCATTAACTAGTTCAAACTCTTCACTTAATACTCTAGGTTGATTGATAAAGCGGATTTATTTAATAGATCTTTAGAGACAGTAGAGGTTCCCTGGGATTTGAGATGAGCGGATATGGTCTTTCTTCTCAAAAGCAGGGACAGGGAAGAACTGGGAAACTACAGGCTGGTGAGCCTCACATCGGTGTTAAGAAAAGTAATGGAGTCGCTGCTGTAGGAAAAGAAAGTTAACTTTCTAGATTCCAAAGGGTTGCAGAATGGCTTTACCATAGAAAAATCCTGCCAAACGAATCTGATCGATTTCTTTAACTGGGTGATTTTAATGCCAAGAAGTGCAAGAGTGATGCACTTGGATGCAGAAATCCAAAGAAGATGTAACCAGATAGGACGAAAGAGATCAATAAGCACTGCTCAGGAGAGGGACCTTGGGGTGATGGTGTTTGAGAATCTCAAGGTGACATTTCATCCTTCAGATTGTAAGCTCGTTTGAGCAGGGACTGTCCTTCTTTGTTAAACTGTACAGCGATGTGTAACCCTAGTAGCGCTTTAGAAATGTTAAGTAGTAGTAGAAACAATGAGGCAAAGCTGTGGTCAGTGCCAGAAGGATGCTAGGCTGCATAGAAGGACATGTTGACGCCCATGTACAAGTCATTGGTGAGGTCCCACTTGGAGTATTGTGTTCAGTTTTGAAGGCTGTATCTTGCTAAGGACATAAAAAGACTTGAAGGGGTTCAGAGAAAAATGACGAAAATGATTTAGGGTTTATGTCACAAGATCTATGAGGAGAGACATGAGGACCTGAACATGTATATCCTGGAGGAAGGGGAGATATGATACAGACATTCAAATATTTGAAAGTATAAATCTACAGACAAGCCTTTTCCAGAGAGGGGAAGGTGATAGAACTAGAGAGCATGAATTGAGGTTGCAGGGGGCCGACTCGGGAATAATGTTAAGAAGTACTTGTTCACGGAGAGGTTGGTGAATACCTGGAATGCCCTCCTGTGAGAGGTGTTGTAGTTGAAAACAATAATGGAATTCAAAAATACGTGGGATAAACACAAAGGAATCCTGTATAAAAGGCCTGGAACTAAACAAGCTTAGCAGCAAAATTTGCCCTTTCATTTCTGAGCACACTACCAGAACCCCCATCCGCACTTTTATGACCTCTCTCTTAGACTATTGCAACTTGCTTCTCACAGGTCTCCCACTTAGCCATCTCGCTCCTCTTCAATCTGTTCAAAATTCTGCTGCACAACTAATATTCCGCCAGTGTCATTATGCTCATATTAGCCCTCTCCTCAAGTCACTTCACTGGCTTCCTATCTGTTTCCACATACAGTTCAAACTCCTCTTATTGACCTATAAGTGCATTCACTCTGCAGCTCCTCAGTACCTCTCCACTCTCATCTCTCCCTACATTCCTCCCCGGGAACTCTGTTCACTGGGTAAATCTCTCTTATCTGCACCCTTCTCCTCCACTGCTAACTCCAGACTCCATTCCTTTTATCTTGCTGCACCTTATGCCTGGAATAGACTTCCTGAGCCGGCACGTCAAGCTCCATCTCTGGCCGTCTTCAAAACTAAGCTAAAAGCCCACCTTTTTGATGCTGCTTTTAACTCCTAACCCTTATTCACTTGTTCAGAACCCTTATTTTATCATCCTCACTTTAATATTCCCTTATCACTTGTTTGTCCTGTTTGTCTGTCCTAGATTGTAAGCTCTGTCGAGCACGGACTGTCTCTTCATGTTCAAGTGTACAGCGCTGCGTACGTCTAGTAGCGCTTTACAAATGATAAGTAGTAGTAGTAACAGTGATTAGATGGCAACACCCATGATTGTGAAGCAAAACTGGTGCTGGGCAGACTTCTAGGGTCTATGCCCTGAAAATGGCAAGGAAAAATCATGACCAAGTAAACATATGTAGTTCACACCATACTTTATGTGATGAGTTATCTTGTTGGGCAGACTGCATTGACCGTGCAGGTCTTTATCTGCCATCATCTACTATCTTACTACGTCTGGCTGAAAATTAAGCATGTGTGAATGTCCATAGAGTGAATAATCTTTCACCAGGCTGTGAGCAGGTGTTCCTAGAGATGTGTTTAGCTTGGGGCAGGGAAATAGTTGTGTACATGGTCCTTCACCTTCTCAGCCACCTGTGCCAAAGGCCACATAGATAGTACGTGAAATTCTGTTTTCCAAAGAGGAAACACAAAGGGAAAATGTCTTAGAGATTTAGCTTAAAAGCCTACTTGTATAAAAGAGCCCGTGTACTAGGTATGTGCATGGAAAGACATTTCAGTTCATTTTGGACTTCCTTCCTTGATTTTCAGACAAGGTTTTGGTTGGTTTCACATATTTACTTTAATAAAAACATTGTTAACGTGAATTAAAGCATTATAACAAATGATAATTGGCAATGCACATTAATTCATAGGTTAACATGCATTAAATCGATTTAGCTTTCACTGAACAAACCAAAAATGCATACTAACAAATGTGTAGCCTTTTTACAATATGCAAGTTATTTGAAAATTGCTTCCACTAATTACATACCAAAAATAAATCAGCCGTCCTCAGTGTGTTCATATTTTAAATACAGGATGCATCAAAAGCAACTAGAGATGGGAAGAATGAGGGTATTGTTTATTTAACAGAAACCTTAATCGAATTTCTGATGCCCACAAAACTGTAATTATCTTGATAGTTATGTGGTAGACGGCTTTCTTTCTAGAAAAGAGGGATTATCTAGATGTCCCCTAACTCCACAGTGATGTTGGGTGTTGGGGAGCCTGACTATAGCATGACAGCATCCATTAGATTCCATATGGCATGAGGCCATTTGCGTAATGCATAAGTATTGCCATACTGGGAAAGACCAAAGGTCCATCAAGCTCAACATCCTGTTTCCAACAGTGGCTGATCCAGGTCACAAATACCTGGCAAAAATAAAAAAAAAGTACAAAACATTCTATACTGCTTATCCCAGAAATAGTGGATTTTCTCCAAGTCCATTTAATAACGGTCTATGGACTTTTCCTTTAGGAAGCCGTCCAAATCTTTTTAAAACTTCGCTAACCGCCTTTACCACATTCTCTGGCAACGAATTCCAGAGTTTGATTACACGTTGAGTGAAGAAAAATTTTCTCCGATTCGTTTTACATTTACTATATTGTAGCTTCATCACATGCCCCCTAGTCCTAGTATTTTTGGAAAGCGTGAACAGACGCTTCACATCTACCCATTCAACTCCACTCATTATTTTATAGACCTCTATCATATCTCCCCTTAGCCGACTTTTCTCCAAGCTGAAGAGCCCTAGCCGCTTTAGCCTTTCCTCACAGGGAAGTCGTCCCATCCCCTTTATCGTTTTTGTCGCCCTTCTCTGCACCTTTTCTAATTCCACTATATCTTTTTTGAGATGCGGCGACCAGAATTGAACACAATATTCGAGATACGGTCACACCAAGGAGCGATACAAAGGCATTATAATGTCCTCATTTTTGTTTTCCATTCCTTTCCTAATAATACCTAACATTCTATTTGCTTTCTTAGCCGCAGCAGCACACTGAGCAGAAGGTTCATGCCTTTTGAACCCATCAGATCTGAATAAGTCATTAATAAGATTATAACAGTGAAATGTTTTTAATTACAGAATCACTATGCTAATTGATACTTCTAGATGCTTTGCTTCCTATAGGGTGAGAGAAGCTAGTCGGGAGACATTCATACTCTAGGCGGAGCTAAGGGTTGGGAGGCGGGGCTAGTACTGGGCAGACTTCTATGGTCTGTGCCCTGAAAATGGTAGATACAAATCAAGGTCAGGTATACATATAAAGTAGCGCATATGAGTTTATCTTGTTGGGTAGACTGGATGGACCGTATAGGTCTTTTTCTGCCATCACCTACTATGTTACTATGTTCTTTGGGAATCAACAAAAAAGTAGGTCTGCTAGGTATCCCTTTGAACGTATCAAAAGTGATTTCATGGCTCTACTACTACTACTTATCATTTCTAAAGCGCTATTAGACGTACGCAGCGCTATACACTTGAGCATGAAGAGACAGTCCCTGCTCGACAGAGCTTACAATCTAATTAGGACAAACAAGGGGCTCTGGGAGAGTGGATGAAGCAGACAGGTGTACTGGCGGAGTTCTCATCAATCCTCCCTGTTGAGGGTAAAGGCCAAGGCAGAGAAGCTCCCATCCTGGAGATGAGTATGTGGTTGAGCAGATGGAGTCGTCAAGAGAGTATTTTGGCTTTCTGGACCATGGAATGCTTTTCTAAGGGCTGCTGAGCAGAGATGGTGTCCATCAATCAAAGTAGGGAAGAAGGATCTGCAGCAGCAGATTGGCCAACCTACTGAAGAGGGCTTTAAACTAGTATCATTGGGACAGAGTGATCAAAGCCCCCAGATAAGTGAAGCATTTAATACACAAATGGGGAAAAAAGGGGCAACATCTGGAAAGCAGTATAGGCCTGAAGTATGGGAAATAAGGCAGTCTCTTTGCTCCATCCTGCTCAGGGTCAGCGCTATACTCCTAGGGGTAAATTCAAGAAAGAGCACCAACTTTAGGCACTGAGATGATGTGGAAGTCTGTAATTTGCACATCAGCTCTTCAGCCACATCAAAGGCTGGTGAAGTGGTTGCAACTAAGGGTCCCTAATCTCTAGTGTTGTATAACCCTTGTGCCTAACTCCTAGGCACGCCCTGACCTGCCCATGCCCCTCCAACCTGCATGTGTCTGACCTGCCCATGCCCCTCCCACATCCAGGCATCGGACCCACCCATTCTACGTCTATGCTTCTGACCTGTCCATGCCTCTCCAACATGCATTCGTCTGACCTGTCCATGCCCTTCCCATGTTTATGCCCCTGACCTGCACATGTCCCTCCCACATCCCCACGTTCATGCGGCTGACCTGTCTATGCCCCTCCCACATCATACATGTGACTCACCCATGCCCCTCCCACATCTGTCTGACCCACCCATGCTCCTCCCACATCCATTTGTCTGACCCACCCATGCCCCTCCCACATCCATGTATCTGACATTTCCATGCCCCTCCCATGTCCATGCATCTGCCCCACCCATTCCCTTCCCAAAGGGGGCAGCTTTAAGAAAGGCCCTAACTCTGCTTGAGCCTTGGGCTAAGTTATGAGAACTCCCACAGCTCGAAAAACAAGTCTACCACTCTGGAGCACCCGCACCCAGGGCGATACCACAGCTCCCCCCCCCCCCCCCCCCGGACAACCCCCCCAGGTAAAAAAAAAAAAAACCCCTTGGGTTACATATGAGAAACTTTCAAATAAAAAAAGCTGTCAAGTAAAAAAAAAAACCACATAGGCAGTCATAAACCTCACAAGTTTGCTATCATTTTCCATAGCATCTTCAAATGTTTGGGGTCACACAATATGGTGGCAAGCTCCACCCACTGGCTTCAGCTCGCAGAGAGGCTCATGCTGTCTCCTGTCGTAAACCTCCCTGCCCCTGACCTATCATGCTCCTCCCACATCCATGCCCCTGACCCTCCCATGCCCCTTCTACATCTATGCCCCTCGATTAGAATTTGCATGCACGGTGTCTAGAATAGTAACTAAAGGCAGTTGCATGTATGACTGCTAATTAATGCTAATTAACATGAATTAAAGCTGTTAACTCCAAATAACGGGTAATTATTAAATTACATTGTGCATGCAATTGGCTTTATTCTATAACCTTTGTGTGCAACATTGCACAGTAAGCAAAAAATTGGATGTCCAATTCTATTGAATTGGGGAGTTAATGTGGAAGAGTCAGATGAAATTTTTAGCAGCACCATGCGGACAGTCTAGAACTCGTGCCTCTATACAGACGCTCCAAGGATGTGTTGGTGAGAGTCAGTTCTGCGATGGCATCTGGGCACCCAGATTCCAGTACAGAAGACTAGCGTATACTGGGATTAATTTGGCACATCTTGCATTGAATCACCTGTAGGTACACCAGCCATAGTCCTGGCGTAACTGCGATCAAATAAATGCAGCAGAGGCACATGCAAAGTGATGCATTTAGGGAGTAGAAACCTACGAGAGACGTATGTGTTAGGCGGTGAGAGTCTGATAGGTACTGAGGAGGAGAGGGATCTTGGGGTGATAGTATCCGAGGATCTGAAGGCGACGAAACAGTGTGACAAGGCGGTGGCCGTAGCGAGAAGGTTGCTAGGCTGTATAGAGAAAGGTGTGATCAGCAGAAGAAAGGAAGTGTTGATGCCCCTGTACAAGTCGTTGGTGAGGTCCCACCTGGAGTATTGTGTTCAGTTTTGGAGGCCGTATCTTGCGAAGGATGTTAAAAAAATGGAAGCGGTGCAAAGAAAAGCTACGAGAATGGTATGGGATTTGCGTTCCAAGACGTATGACCAAAGACTTGCTGACCTGAACATGTATACCCTGGAGGAAAGGAGGAACAGGGGTGATATGATACAGACGTTCAAATACTTGAAAGGTATTAATCCGCAAAAAAATCTTTTCCGGAGATGGGAAGGCGGTAGAACGAGAGGACATGAAATGAGATTGAAGGGGGGCAGACTCAAGAAGAATGTCAGGAAGTATTTTTTCACGGAGAGGGTGGTGGATGCTTGGAATGCCCTCCCGCAGGAGGTGGTGGAGATGAAAACGGTAACGGAATTCAAACATGCGTGGGATATGCATAAAGGAATCCTGTGCAGCAGGAATGG
This sequence comes from Microcaecilia unicolor, assembly GCF_901765095.1. NCBI lineage: Eukaryota > Metazoa > Chordata > Amphibia > Gymnophiona > Siphonopidae > Microcaecilia > Microcaecilia unicolor. The sequence goes on from NC_044034.1 coordinate 368,964,513, forward strand.
ATCCTTAGAAGCTTAGCTGAAATTGGGTGGCGGAGCAGGTGGGGGGAAGAGGGGTTAGTGGTTGGGAGGCGAGGATAGTGGAGGGCAGACTTATACGGTCTGTGCCAGAGCCGGTGATGGGAGACGGGACTGGTGGTTGGGAGGCGGGAAATACTGCTGGGCAGACTTATACGGTCTGTGCCCTGAAAAAGACAGGTACAAATTCAAGATATGAGTTTATCTTGGGCAGACTAGATGGACCATGCAGGTCTTTTTCTGCCATCATCTACTATGTTACTATGTATAGGTGTTAGCTCTGTCCAGATATATGCCCCTTTGTGCGTATGCGCTTTGTCAGTTATGCAACCATTATAGAATAGTGAGTAAGTACCCTGCTAGCATTTTCATGGGTGCATGTACCAGGGGCGTAGCCAGACCTCACGGTGGGAAGGGGCCAGAGCCCGAGGTTGGGGGCACATTTTGAGTGCCGCCTCGCCGCCCCCCACCGCCACACCTCGCCTCACCTCCTCGCCCCCCCACTGCCTCATCTCGCCTCACCTCCTCGCCCCCCCCCACCTCGCCTCACCTCCTCGCCCCCCCCCCCCACCGCCTCATCTCGCCTCCTTGCTGCTTCCTCTCACAAACAGATACCTTTGCTGGCAGGGGTTGCGGACCCCGATGAAATTTGTGGGGGTCCAGCCCCCCCATAGCTACGCGCCTGGCATGTACACTATTAATATACTAACAAACCTTTTCCAGCGACAGGAAGGCAGTTGATGCAAAATACAGCTATTAGATTGATCAGCGGACTTGGGCATTTTGATAGCATGTCTCCTAGTTACCGAGATTTTCATTGGCCAACAATAAATAAGCGCATTGATTTTAAGATTTTCTGTTTGATTTTAAAGTCAGTTTCTGGTCTGAATTCTGAGGGTAGAATTGAATTATTGACTTTTTCATCGGTAGAGAGGTCTTGTGAACTTTGAAGCTGGGTTATCCTTCTTTGAAAAGTTTTTCGGTTTACATCTACCTTTGAGGCCTCCTTTCCATTTGTTGGGTCTAGATCATGAAATAAACGTCCGGTTTGGTTTTGAGTTCTGCATCTTCTCTTTTTTATCTTTTAGGAAATTGCTAAAAACCTCTCTATTTGAACAACAGTTTTGAAGTTGGTTCTGTTTTTGTTTATAATGCTGTGTTCCGATCTTTGTCATTTTCTCTGTTTTTATTGGAGTTTGTTTTCTCAATATGTTATCAATAGAAATCAAACAAAATAAAACATGGAAAAGAAAATAAGATGATACCTTTTTTATTGGACATAACTTAATACATTTCTTGATTAGCTTTCGAAGGTTGCCCTTCTTCGTCAGACCGGAAATAAGCAAATGTGCTAGCTGACAGTGTATATAAGTGAAAACATTCAAGCATTACTATGACAGGGTGGGAGGATGGGGGTGGGTCGGAGGTATGCATGGGGACATCAAAGCATATCATTGATATTCTAGCAGGATGGGTGTGGATAGGTAAGGGACGGGGTGATCAACAGAGAAATACAGCTTTATGGTTTATAATGGGCTAGGAACCCCAGATCCTTGTTAAGTCCTTTCTGTTGGGTGTTAAAATATTCAATCATTCTGACTTCAAAGGTCTTACGTTCTTGTATGGTTTTAAAGTTAACTTTCAGGATTCTCACTGTGAAGTCACTGGTACAGTGTCCTGGTCCTCTAAAATGCTGACCAACAGGGGTGGGAGCCCTACTGGCACCAGTATTGTTCATGTGATGTCTATGTAAATTGAATCTTGTCTTAAGCATCTGGCCTGTTTCTCCAATATAGCATCCTTCGTTACATTTTTTACACTGAATGATATATACCACATTGGAAGATGAGCAAGTGAAAGATCCCTTTATGTTGAATATCTTTTCTTTGTGGGTAACTGTGGGGTCCTGTGAAATATTTTCTCAATATGTAAACTGCTTTGAATCCTTTGGGAATATTAGCGGTATAGAAAACTCCAACAGAATAGACTGAATAGAATTAGAGAACCTGCATTGAGCTTGCAAGAAGGCTGACTCAAGAATAATGTCAGGAAGTAAGTTTTATTTATTTATTTATTTATTTGTTGCATTAGTACCCCACATTTTTCCACCTATTTGCAGGCTCAATGTGGCTTACATAGTACCGTCAAAGGCGTTTGCCCAGTCGGTTGATAACAAGTACAAGGTTGAAAAGTGATCGTATGAGGTATATGTTCATGGAAAGGGTGGTAGATACCTGGAATGCCCTCCCACAGGAGGTGGTGGAGATGAAAATGGTAACAGAATCAAAAAATGCGTGGGATAAACACAAAGGAATCCTGTATAGAAGGCATGGGACCACACAAGCTTAGCTTAGTGATTAGATGACAACACCAGTAATTGGGAAGCAAAGCCAGCTGGCAGACTTGCATGACAAAGACAAATCACGATCAAGAATACATTTGTAGTATCAGTGGCGTAGCTAGGTGGGACGCCAGGGGAGCAGCCGCTCCCCCAAACGGAGTTGCGCCGGCGCCTATTTTTTTCTCGTCGTGTTGCATTGAAAATGTGCGCCGGCAGAAGTCCGCTCTCGCACCGCTTTTGCTCCCCCTGCGCCATCAACCTGGCTCCGCTTCTGTGTAGTATCATATCATACCGTATGATATGAGTTTAATTAGATTGTAAGCTCTGTTGAGCAGGGACTCTCTCTTCACGTTCAAGAGTACAGTGCTGCGTACGTCTTCTAGCATTATAGAAATGATAAGTAGTTGAATCTTGCTACTCTTTGGGATTCCGGAATCTTGATACTCTTTAGGATTCTGAATGGAATCTTGCTACTCTTTGGGATTCTCCATGGAATCTTTTTACTCTGGGATTCCGGAATCTTGCTACTCTTTGGGGTTCCAGAATCTTGCTACTATGGGATTCCGGAATCTTGCTACTCTTTAGGATTCTGCACGGAATCTTGCTACTCTTTGTCCTTTTCCCTTATTTGTCCTGTTTGTCTGTCCTGGTTAGATTGTAAGCTCTATCGAGCAGGGACTGTCTCTTCATGTTCAAGTGTACAGCGCTGTGTACGTCTAGTAGCGCTATAGAAATGATAAGTAGTAGTGGTAGTATTTTGAACGTGCACAAGGGTAGGTAAATATGGACACCCAGATATAGAATTGCCCTTTAACCATGTAGGTCCCTTTACACTTATTGATTTTAAGTAGGTTTCGGAGGTATATAGCATATGAGATTTTGTTTCTTGGAAAAGAGATTTGGCACGAAGCAGTGTGCTTTTAATAACACTGCCACAGACGTATTCTAACTTAGTTATTTCCATCTGCAAGGATTTTATTCCCACAAAACCCTCACCAGACACGAGCAGCCTAGTAATGGTAACTAAGAAGGAAAATAGATTTCACGAATTAAATTATAAATGATAATTCAGTCTTCTGTGACTTGGGGGAAGAATAGTTTCACACTTGAAAATGCTTTATGCTTATTTCTAAATTTGTAAGTAAGCTGTGACTACGTGTTTGAGGATTTTTTTTTTTTCAACCCCTGGCTGTGTTTCCAAGTAGCAATAGAAATCTTGGAAAGCACCTGAGCGACTTCCCCCAAAATTCTATAAAAGCCACTAAACTGCGCAGGCAAATTTGGGCACGCAACCACTTTGCACATGTAATTTAATTAATGAGCTAATTAGTGCTGATAATTGGCTTGACAATTATTAGTGCTTTATGGATTTAATTAAAATGTATGTGCATAAATTTAGACACGGGCTCACGCACAGGTCCAAAAAAAGGGGCGCAGGCAAGGGAGAGTCATTGGCGGATCAGGGACACCCACGATTTATACGTTTTGGTATATAGAATAATGGGGTTCCATGCCTAATATAGGGGTCCTTTTACAAAGGCGCGTTGAAAAATGGCTTGCGGTAGTGTAGGCGCAGGTTTTGGGCATGTACCAATCCATTTTTCAGCGCACCTGTAAAAAAGGCCTTTCCCCCCCCCTCCGAAAATGGACATGCGGCAAAATCAAAATTGCCGTGTGTCCATTTGGGTCTGAGACCTTACCGCCAGCCATAGACCTAGCAGTAAAGAATTTTGGGCGGTAATGGCCTACCCGCGTCAGATGCCACTTGGCACGCGTCCGCTATATGGGCCAGAAAATAAAAAAATATATTATTCAGATGCGCATAGCGGATGTGCGCCAAAATTGAAATTACCACAAGGGCCACGCAGTAACTGGGCGGTAACTCCAATATGGCGCGCATTGGGTGCGCGTAGACACCTACGCAGCTTAGTAAAAGGGCCTTTGGGTGCGGGGATTGGTTGTGTCTAAATGTAATTGCGATTTCTATAAAGAGCGCCTAACTTTAAGCTCTCTTTATTGGTGCCAATGTTCGTGGGACCGTTTATAAAATGTAATCCTTTGTGTACAAAATGAGGAAATAATTTCAACCAAAAAGCTTGATTCTAAAATAAAACGCACATACTCGTTCGTATGTTCGGGTAATGCTGATGGTCACCACTTGGCAGTGGCGTAGCAAGGGGGGGGGGGGGCGGTCCGTCCCGGGTGTCAGCTCAGGGGAGGGAGAGCTCAGGGGGGGTGCTCTCTGCCAGCTCCCCCCCCTCGGCAAATCGACATCCCCCCCCCCCCGACCAGCTCCCGCACCCTACCTTTAAAAAGAATATCGGGAGGCGAGGCGCAGCGCCTCGCGCCTACCCTGCACGTAAAAGAAATGTGGACCGTCAGGTCTTCCCTCGCTCTATCTGTCCCGCCCGCTGACGCAACTTCCTATTTCCGCAAGGGCGGGACAGACAGAGCGAGGGAAGACCCGACGGTCCACATTTCTTTTTCGTGCAGGGTAGGCGCGAGGCGCTGCGCCTCGCCTCCCGATATTCTTTTTAAAGGTAGGGTGCGGGAGCTAGTCGGGGGGAGGGGGGTGTCATCGTGCTGCACCCGGGGGGGGGGGTGCAACAGCGAACCTAAAGGCCCCGCCCCAGGTGGCAGCCCCCCCTGCTTCGCCACTGCCACTTGGTCAGGATGTTCAACGTCAACCCATAATTACAACCAACAATTGCTGAACATGTGGATTTGTTTTAACTTGTGAATATCACACACAGATCAAAATTACTGCTAGCAGTTCCGTAGTGTCTATGTTAAATAGGGGGGAAAGTCTCAACCACTGCGGCAACACATCTCAATCATTGATTGCACGCAGAAAAAAGTCATCATCAACTGAACCCCCCCCCCTGTAGATTAGTGTCTTCTTTATTATTTAAGTTCTTTCTTATCTGTTTCTGCATCAGGGACGTATCTGCGTGGGGCCAAAGGGGCCTGGGCCCCTGCAGATTTCGCCCTGGACCCCTCTACCGCCATCAACCCTCCCCCGCTGCCGTTGTTTATCTTTGCTGGAGGGGGACCCCAACCCCCGCCAGCCGACCCGACGTCTTTAAAGTTCTTCTTCGGCCTCCGTGGCCGTGCTGTAGTTGATAGCTGTTTAATCCAGTTCGGAGTCTGACGTCCCAGCACGTTGTACGTGCAGGACAACGTGCTGGGACGTCAGACTCCGAACTGGATTGAAAGGCGGCAAGCGGACCTCGGCTGGTCCCCTGCCAGCAAAGGTAAGCAACGGCAGCGGGGGTGGGGGGGTGGGGAGGGTGGAGAGTCGTCGGTGGGGGGATCTGGCAATGGCGGGGGGTTCTGGCAATGGCGGCGGCAGGGGAGGGGGGGGTCGTTGGGGGGGGGTAAATGTGCCCCCTCCCTCTGGCTCTGGCCCCCCCTACCGCCGGAGTCCAGATAAGCCCCTGTCATGCATCACATCCTCATCCTCAAAGTTCAAAATCCTTTATAGAATCAAGGGATTAGATAAACAAGTGAACTTATCTTTATAAAGTAAACTCCAGCTTGCGTGTTGATTCCAACAATCCCGTTTCACTATTCTTCAGGGAACCATATCGCAAGACATCTGTTAATTGCTGATGCTACACCACTGGGTGGTGATTTTTTTCTGCGTGCAATCAATGATTGAGATGTGTTGCCGCAGTAGTTGAGACTTTCCCCCCTATTTAACATAGTAGATGACGGCAGAAAAAGCCCTGCACGGTCCATCTAGTCTGCCCAACAATTTAAACTCATATGTGCTACTTTATGTGTATACCTGACCTTGATTTGTTTCTGCCATTTTCAGGGCACAGACCGTAGAAGTCTTGCCCAGCACTATCCCCGCCTTCCAACCACCAGCCCCGCCTCCCCCCACCGGCCCTGCCACCCAATCTCGACTAAGCTTCTGAGGATCCCGTCCTTCCAAACAGGATTCCTTTATGTTTATCCCACGCATTTTTGAATTCCGTTACCGCTTTCATCTCCACCACCTCCCGCGGGAGGGTATTCCTCATATCCACCACCCTCTCCATTTTTCTTGTCTGCCCCCCTTCAATCTCATTTCATGTCCTCTCGTTTTACCGCCTTCCCCTCTCCCTCTACTACAGGGCTCCAAGATCCCAGCAGACCCCAAAAGGTCAATCAATTTCTCACAGCTCATTTTCAGGGATGGGGTAATGGCTCTCCCAAGTCTTTCTGGCTAGTACTTTTTACAGACTTTTCCTCCAGAACTTATCCAAACCTCTTTTGAATCCCACTATGTTAGTTGCCTTGACCACATCCTCCAGCAACAGATTAGTACATAAGTACATAAGCACTGCCACACTGGGAAAAGACCAAAGGTCCATCAAGCCCAGCACTCCGTTTCCGACAGCGGCCAATCCAGGCCCCAAGAACCTGGCAAAACCCCAAAATTTAATAACGATCAATGGACTTTTCCTTCAGGAATCTGTCCAGATCCCCTTTAAACTCAGCAAGGCCAGCTGCCGTCACTACTTTTTCTGGCAATGAGTTCCAAAGTCTAACCATGCGCTGAGTAAAGAAAAACTTTCTCCAATTTGTTTTAAACCTACCACATTCTAATTTCATCTTGTGTCCCCTGGTTCTATTATTGTTAGAAAGCGTAAACAAACGCTTCACATCTGTCCGCTCTACCCCGCTCATTATTTTGTAGACCTCTATCATATCACCTCTCAGCCGCCTTCTCTCCAGGCTAAAGAATCCTAGCCGTCTTAACCTCTCCTCATAGGGTAGTCGTCCCATCCCTTTTATCATTTTTGTCGCCCTTCTCTGCACCTTCTCCAATTCCTTTATATCTTTTTTGAGATGAGGCGACCAGAACTGAACACAATACTCCAGGTGCGGTTGCACCATGGAGCGATACAACAGCATTATAACATCCTCGTGTTTGTTTTCCATCCCTTTCCTAATAATACTCAACATTCTGTTCGACTTCTTGGCCGCCGCAGCACATTGAGTGGAAGATTTCAACGTCCTATCCACGATGACTCCCAGATCCCTTTCTCGGTCCGTAACTCTTAAAGCGGAACCTTGCATGACATAGCCGTAATGCGGGTTCCTCCTTCCCACATGCATCACTTTGCACTTGTCAACGTTGAACTTCATCAGCTTAACTATGTGAAAAACTTTCTGTAATTTGCTTTCAATGTGCTGGTCATTAGTTTCATGGACATAGACGCTACGGAACTGCTAGTTTGGTTTTTTTTAAGGATTTGTTTTAACAGCCATTTTAAAAAGGCCAACCATAATGGCTGCATATTGACCTGATAATATTTATACCCTAGATGAGAGAAGGAAAGGGGGGGGGGGGGTAGGATACAAATAATACACTCGAAACATTTTTTTCAGTGGAAATCTGCTCCTCTAGGGAATCCTTTCCTCCAGTGGCGTAGGAAGGGGGGGGCAGTGGGGCGGTCCACCCCGGGTGCACACCGCTGGGGGGGTGTCAGCTCCGCTGGTTCCCTGCTCCCTCTGCCCCGGAACAGGTTACTTCCTGTTCCGGGGCAGAGAGAGCGAGGAACCAGCAGAGCCGACGCAGCTCCCAGCGACGTGCAGTTGGGGCGGATTGGCCCTCCCGCCCGCTCCCCGCTTTCCTATGCTAGTAAGAATGCGCTCCAGGGGGGGTGCACGCCGAGGGGGAGGGTGCGCAGCGGCGACCCGCCCTGGGTGTCAGCCGCCCTCGCTACGGCACTGCTTTCCTCCCAACTCCCAATCTCTGCACCTATTAGAGATAACCCCCTCTGCATCTGTCTCTGGATTGCTACCCAATCAATAAAATGCATTTCTCCTTCTCCAGGAAATGACCTTCATCCTCCTGAGCAGTTATAGCAGAGCCCCCTCTGGTTCCCTATAAACAGCTGCTCCAGTCTGCCAGTCCTCACTCCACTTGAGATGCTTAAGGCCACCATTAATGTAGAGAAGGGATTCTCAGCCCAGCCCTCATAACAGACCGAGGGGTCCTTTTACTAAGGTGTGCTGAAAAATGGCCTGCGGTAGTGTAGGTGTGCGTTTTGAGCACGTGCAGATCCATTTTTCAGCGCACCTGTAAAAAAAATGCCTTTTTAAAAATTTTTGCCGTACGTGTAGCAAAATCAAAATTGGTGTCCGTCCTTGTTGGGTCTGAGACCTTACCGCCAGCCGTTGACCTAGCAGTAAGGTCTCACGCGGTAACCGGGCGGTAATGACCTGCACACGTCAAGCGCCACTTGGCGCGCGTCCGATACACATGTCTGAAAATATTTTGGATTTGTGTATCGGACGTGCACCAAAAATGAAATTACCGCAAACGCCATGCGGAAGCCGGGCAGTAACTCCATTTTGACACTCGTTTGGCTTGGTAAAAGGGTCCCCCAAGTAAGTCTGGTTTTCAGGATATCCACATACACTGCCTTCATTCTATGTAAATCTATCCTTTACATATTCATTGAGGGTATCCTGAAAGCCTGACTAAGCTAGGTGTGACCCTAGTTTGAGAACCTCTAGTATAGCAAATGGAGTATAGAGTTAACTCTTGTCACTTCTCCTCACCTTTGGTCCTTCAGGATTCTTCTGGAGCTCAAGACACTAGTAAATCCTATAAACCCGGGAACTCTGTCCTTAGTTTATTTATTTGTTACGTTTATACCCCACATTTTCCCACTTATTTGCAGGCTCAGGGTGGCTTACAGGTAACCGTAAGGCATTTGCCGTTACGATTGGTAACAAATACAAGATTGTGTTGTGGTCAGATGAGGTAGGATGTGATTCAGGCGTCATTGGGTTGAGGGGAATGATGATAGTAGGTTGTCCAGTACGATCCTTGATTATGTTGTGTTGCTGGGTGTGGGGAGTTATGTTGGATCGGAGGGATAGGCTATTTTCCAGCCTTCTCCTCAGGATAGGAACTAAAAGAGAACCTGAAAAATATCCTAGGGCTCAACCCTTTTGACAAAAATACCTCCTGTTCGGCACTGTCTGGAAAACACTCAACCACATTACAGCTCTGTGGGTATAGAGGCACCAAGGGTACTTGTAAAGGACGCATTTGGTATACTCTTACAGTTATTCTTATTTTGATGTGGCAGTTTTCCCCACCCCCTTTGGTGGACTACAATACCCATGAGCTTGCCTTTGTAAATCCTTGTGTTGGGGGGAGGGGCTAGAGGCAGGACTTTTTTTCCTTCAGGAGTAGGGAGAGAGGATTGGGACTGGGGAGGAATGGGAATCCCTGATGCTGCTACCTTGGGGGGGGGGGGGTGGTATTGGGAAGCCCCAATGCTGCCACCACTAGCAAACTGGGCACCAGCCAATATTCTGACCAGTGGCAGTTTAGCTTGATGGCTAAAGTTAGAACATCCTCTCCTGCTCGGTTACAATCATTTTCAATATTGGGCGATGTATCTTTATAGTGAGTGGGAGGGAGGAGCAAGGGTAGCGCGGAGAAAACGTCCAGCCGCTGTTTGGATAAGTTTAGGACCCCCCCCCCCCCCCCAAATAGTAAACAGATGACAGCAGTGGTGGTTACAGCTGCTGCCTGTGAATATTAACCAGTTTGCTTCTGTTAGGAGAATTCAGCTTTATTTGAGACGGTTTCTTCTTGTCCCTGACGGTGCCTATATTTAATCGGAATTAGTTTGCCCATCCTCGATTTTTGTTCAGTGCATACTTTATAAAACAATAGCCCAAGCTCTGTTGGGTTATTAGCAAAATTCGCCTTTTCCTCTCTGAGCACACCACCCGAACTCTCATCCACTCTCTCATTACCTCTCGCCTTGACTACTGCAACCTACTCTTCACCGGCCTCCCACTTAGCCATCTATCCCCCCTTCAGTCAGTTCAGAACTCGGCTGCACGTCTTATCTTCCGCCTGGACCGATATGCTCATATCACCCCTCTCCTCAAGTCACTTCACTGGCTTCCGATCAGGTACCGCATACAGTTCAAGCTTCTCCTACTAACCTACAAATGCATTCAATCTGCAGCCCCTCCTTACCTCTCTACCTTCATCTCCCCTTACGTTCCTACCCGTAACCTCCTCTCAGTACCCTTCTCCACCACCGCCAACTCCAGGCTCCGCCCTTTCTGCCTTGCCTCACCCCATGCTTGGAACAAACTCCCTGAGCCCATACGCCAGGCCCCCTACCTGCCCATCTTCAAATCATTGCTCAAAGCCCACCTCTTCAATGTCGCCTTCGGCACCTAACCACTACACCGCTATTCAGGAAATCTAGACTGCCCCAACTTGACATTTCGTCTTTTAGATTGTAAGCTCCTTCGAGCAGGGACTGTCCTTCTTTGTTAAACTGTACAGCGCTGCGTAACCCTAGTAGCGCTCTAGAAATGTTAAGTAGTAGTAGTATTGCATTGCAATATTTTATCTTTCTTCTGAAGTCATTTTCATGGAAATGGGATGCTTGTCCCTTAAACGCTGCCACCTCTCCAGCTTCTGTCCTCGCTGGTACTAATAATTCCTTAATTTTGACATCGTGATTAAGTTCCACGCCAGTGCAACTATTGTCTCCAGCAGAGAATTGTTAAGATAAGCAGTGCACAGAGCTGTGACTTCAAGGAGACAAGCCTTGCTTCGAATTGCCCTTTTCTCGCTACTGTACTCCCTGAACGCTATTTTTCATCCAAGATTTTTCATGTGGCAGCACCGGCTCTTCAAACGTTTATCGACTGCATGTTATAGCATATTGTATAAAAATTAAGTGCTTTTTCTATGGCATAAAACTATTTTAGGCTTCAATTACTAATGATCCTGTCTCGGTAACACATTTTATTTTTCAATAAAAGTTACAGCAGCCTTTTATTGCAAATCTTAGATGCAAGCCCTACTGGTTGTCTTATGGATTGTGTTCCTTTCATATTGAAATAGAGCTTTCCTGAAACATCACTGGCTTTATGAGGTGTGAACCCTTACAACTCAAGCTTGTGCAGGCAGCCCCCTCAGGCCCCTCCTTCTCTGAATCCGCTTCATTAAAAGATCTCTCTGTATACTTACAATAAGAAAACACACTTTACAAAGTTATAGCAAATCTACGAGGTTTTGTAGGTCAATATTCAGACATTTTTGATGCATGTAAATCTATTTATTTATTTATTATATTTGTATCCCGCACTTTCCCCACTAAAAGCAGGCTCAATGCGGCTTACATAGTAATAGGTAACACAGAATTTTGTTATGTAAAGTAGGAAATTAAGTATAACATAATAGAAGGATGGATGGGTAGTAAATGGATGGGTAGGTAGGTAGGTAGAGACAGGTGATAGAGAGAGGAGGGTAAGGTGGGAGATAGATTCTGGGTCAATGTCGTTTTCTCTTCAGTATATGTAAGGTAGATGGGTTCATAAGATTAATCTGGGTCTTTTGGGTAGGCTTGTTTGAATAGATGGGTTTTTAGTGCTTTTCTGAATGGTAGGTGGTCATGGATTGCTCAGATAGGTCTAGGGATAGCGTTCCATAGACGGCTGCCCAGGAAGGAGAAATTGGATCCATAATAAGTTTTGTACTTGAGACCTTTACAGCTGGGGTAAGTGCATTGATTATTTTCTGTGCATGTAAAATTTTCAGAATGAAAATCCAAAAGCAAATGCACATCCCTGATATAATCATAAGTACATAAGTATTGCCACACTGGGACAAACCGAAGGTCCATCAAGCCCAGTATCCTGTTTCCAACAGCGCCCAATCCAGCTCACAAATACCTGGCAAGATCCCCAAAAAGTTCAACACATTTTATGCTGCTTATCCCAGAAATAAGCAGTGGATTTTCCCCAAGTCAATTTAATAATGGTCTGTGGACTTTTCCTTTAGGAAGCTGTGCAGACCTTTTTTTAAACCCCGCTACGCTAACCGCCTTTACCACATTCTCTGGCAATGAGTGATCTTAGGTGAAGGGGAAAAGGAATTTCTAATCAAGTTTTATTTTTGAGATGTCTGTTTTGATTTAAAAATATTGTCCTTGTCTAGAGAGGGGACTGCAAGCAACTTCTCGAATGCGGTTTGAATTTTAGTGCATTCTCAGCTGTGTTTAATCCAGAAGGTGGACTTAACCTTATTGCATCTTCCATTCGTTTCTGGTTTGCATTCTCCCATGATTGTTTAGTGTGGAATAGTGTTTAGTAATATTTCCTCTAATCTTCCTCTGTAACGTGTTTCTGTCATTTTACTTCCAGTGAGCCTCTTTTTCATTGGATTTATAAGAGTATTAAATTTTTTTTGTTACATTTGTACCCCGCGGTTTCCCACTCATGGCAGGCTCAATGCAGATTACATGGGGCAATGGAGGGTTAAGTGACTTGCCCAGAGTCACAAGGAGCTGCCTGTGCCTGAAGTGGGAATCGAACACTCCATTTGTGTTTAGACATTTCAGGTCGCTGTGAGCATATGCTGTGCTAGTCATGTCTGTCCTAAATCTAAACCATATGGAGAGATTTCTGAGCCTAATAAGATATACATGAGTATACAGTAATCGGTGGTATTATCCTTTTCTTACTTGTTTACATGCAACACGAGTCTTAAAAAGCTATGTTGGAAGCTTAATGACAAGTGTGAAAATACATTGAATTCTCCTGAGGGACAACAAACAGCTTCCATTCGTCTTTTTTGTTGGATTATTTGTAGTAAATAATTAGCAGATTTTAGTACACACAGCTTCAGCTTTAGAAATGTTAATTTCTTTCTTCATCTCTCTCTCATTCACCCCTGAATAATTCACTGCTGAGTCACTTTAAAGTTGAAGTAACAAAACATCTGTTTACTCACAGTTTGTAGTTAGATTATAATCAGACAGGCTTATATATACATATTACTATACATTTGTATTATCAGCTCTTTCCATGTGCTTAGATGGTAATGGATGCTCACACCACCATAGATCCTCTCAGGTTAGGAGAGATCATGAGCTCCATGTGCTCCATGTGCTGCATCTGCTGCATCTAACCCCCACAGGAAGTTGCATAGCTGTGTGACCTCTCTAAGTAATTCACATCAGAGGTCACAGAGTAATCACAGAGAAATAATAGGTGACAGGCAATGCATGTAAAATACAATTACATTCCAACAAACCCCTTCTCATGCATAACTGTCATGCAATTATTTATTCATACAAAGTCCAAGCTTTATACGCAGATTCACAAAATGTTCTCTGGGTAACGGTTTGGTCATGATGTCAGCTGTCATCTCACTGGTGTGACAATATTGTAGACTGATGACCCCTTCTTTCGCCAACTCTCGCACGTTGTGGTATTTCGTTGCGATGTGCTTGGTGCGTGACTGAACCTTGTCATTCTGTGACAGTCGGATGCAGCTCTGATTATCTTCCATTATCTGGATTGGTCTCTTTTCAGCTATTCCGAAATCCAGTAAAAGTTTTTCAATCCACATCAGTTCTCTGCACGCTTCCGATGCAGCCACATATTCAGCTTCTGTAGAAGACAAACTCACAATACTTTGTTTATGACTGGCCCATGAAATTTGTACATTTCCATACATAAACACATATCCACTTGTGGATTTATAATCAGAATGATCCCCTGCCCAATCTGAATCACAGTAACATATTAGTTTTGGATTACTATTGGCTGAAATCTTTAATTTACAATCAATGGTACCCTTTAAATACCTTACCATCCTTTTAACTGCAGTCCAATCTGATTTGGTAGGTGAGCTGACCCTTCTGCTCAAAATTCCTACTGCATTTGCTATATCAGCCCTGTATGTGGTAGCTAGATATAAAAGCTTACCTATGGCTGATCTATATTTGATGTTATCTGGTAAAGGTTCTCTTACTGTTTCATCCTTCAGAAAATCAGTGATCATGGGAGTGCTTACAACTTGGGCATCTTGCATACCTAAACTTTCAATAAGCTCATTTATTTTCTGCTTCTGGCTTAGAAGATAAGAACCATCATTTTGTTTCTCAATTTCTATACCAAGATAGTATGACACATTACCCAGTTCTTTTATCTCAACATTGAGGTTTAAACATTTTACAATGTCCTTGTACTCTTGCTCACTTTCGCTTGCAATGAGCAGATCATCAACAAAAGCTAAAATGTATGCATATTGTCCATTTGTGCACCTAGTGTACAAACATTTATCTGCTTCACCTTGCTTAAATCCTAAATTTGTCAATATTTCATGCAATTTATCATTCCAACATTTTGCACTTTGCTTTAATCCATAAAGACCTTTGTTTAATTTACACACTAGCTGTCTTTGTTTTGTATTTATGAAACCTGTTGGTTGTTCCATGTACAAGTCTTCAGTTATTTCTCCATGAAGAAACGCTGTTTTCACATCAATGTGGTTGACTTGCATGCCTTTTGAGACTGCAATGCTCAGAAGTGTTCTAATTGTCGTGTGTTTCACTACAGGTGCAAACACTTCATCAAAATCTTCTCCATATTTTTGAAGATATCCCTTTGCCACTAATCTGGCTTTATACCTTTCCACTTTTCCTTGTGCATTCCTTTTTAACTTGAATACCCATTTGCATCCTATAGCTTTCTTGCCAGGAGGTAATTTTGTAAGAATCCAAGTATTATTTTTATCCAATGCATCAATTTCTTCTTGTGCAGCTTTACGCCATTCAGCAGCTTCTTCTGCTGGCATTTTCTCAATCTCATCCCATGTTAAGGGCTCTTGAGCTTCTGCTGACTTTGTTAGGTAAGACAGTCTTAGGGGTGGAACACCTTTGTTTTCCCTGGATGAGCGTCTGACAACAGGTTGGTCTGACCTTTCCGCATCCTCTAAATCTGAGAGTTCTTCTCCAATTGATTCCCCTTCTCCAACTGTACTGTCTTCTTCAATGATCCTTTCTGTGTCTGCTTCCTCTGCCTGTTCCTCGTTAGATACAGATGAGTTGCTTTCAGACATCTGCCTTGGTATGGCATTTATATACACTGGCATGTCTATTATGGTTCTAGTTTCATATTCTGGATGATAAGGCTCATCTGGGATAATCCAGCCTTTATCAACCCTTTTGTTTTCATCAAAATATGTAACATGTCTTATGCCAACAATGCCAGTTTTCAGATTCAAAATTCTATATCCTTTGTGTCCTGGAGCATAGCCAACTAAAATGCCCCTTTCTGTTGTGGAATCCAGCTTATGCCTTCTTTGCTTTGGTACATGAGCATATGCTGTACTTCCAAATGTTCTTATGTGTGACAGGTTTGGCTTCCTACCATGCCATGTCTCATGTGGTGTGCGCTCAGCGCCTTTAGTTGGCATTCTGTTTTGTAGGTACACTGCTGTGAGAATTGCTTCCCCCCATAGTCTTTTAGGGAGATTGCTATCTGACAGCATACATCTGGTCATTTCCACAAGTGACCTAAATTTTCTCTCTGCAACAGAATTTTGCTCTGGTGTATAAGCTACTGTTGTGATATGCTGAATGCCTTCTTGTTCTAGAAATGTGCGCATGCTTTGTGAAGTGAACTCACCACCATTGTCGGTCTGAAGAACCTTTGGTTTTCTTTCAAATTTATTTCTCACCATGGCTACGTATTTCTTCAGCATGTCTGTGACTTGACTTTTTTCTTTCAGCAAATAGGCCACACGGTATCTAGAGAAATCATCCAAGAATATTAGCACAAATCTGTTATTTCCCAATGATGGGATATTAAACGGTCCACATAAGTCACTGTGTATTAAGTCCAGCACTTTATTACTCCTATTTCCTGTGTATGCAGGAAATGAGGGTCTCACACCTTTTTGAGTAACACAGTCTATGCATTTCTCCATTTTACCAGCATCTGCACTTATCTGAATGCCGGTGGCCAGTTGCTTACTGTAAAGATCCTGGATCACCTTAGAATCACGATGTCCCAGGCGGCGGTGCCAGATTTCCAGACTACATTTACCATCATTCTTCCTTACTTGCGCCATATGTGAGGCTTCACCTGAAATGTTCAGCTTATAAACATCATTATGCATAAAAGCTTCAGCATACACTTCATCATTTTTAGAGATTGTGCACTTACTGTTTTCAAAATGAATCACAAATCCCTTCTTATCTAATGTAGATACACTAAGCATATTGCAAACTGCTTGGGGAATATACAAGACATCACTTACAGGAATTTCTTTAACTTCATTAGACACTTTGCATTTTAAGAATCCAATACCCTTTGCTTGGATCTTAGCAGTCCCTGCGTTTGCAGTTTGAAGAATTCCTTCCTCTGGACACATTTCCTGAAAGAAATCCTTACAATTGGTTAAATGGCATGTGCTCCCCGAATCCAAAATCCAAGTACTTTCATTTGAATTATTATTTACCATAGTCAAAGATTTTTCTGTCATTAGAAAGCCCTTGTGTTTATCTTTGTCCTTCATACATTTCCTGGTTTGAAAATTCTTTAGTTCCATTGGCTTAGGTGAGCTAGAGGGAGTGTTTTGTGTTTCCTTACACCATTTAGATACATGTCCCTCCTTTCCACATGAGTAGCAAATCAGCTTGCCCTTGGGTGGAGTTTTCCCATAGCTCCGCCTTCCTCTGTTCTTTGCCAAGAAATTTGTTTCATTTCTCTCTGACTGACTTTGAGAACACATCTCCTCAGAATCATTTATTATGCATTCCTGCCTTAGTTTTGATGTTGTCTGTTCAAAAGATTGCCCTTCAATGGCCTCATTTACAGACCTAAAAACATCAAACTTCTTTGATAGTGAGGTAAAAAGAAATGCTCTTTTCAATGCATCACACATGGGAATTCCAGAAAGTTCTAGCTTTTGAAATGAAGACATAAGATACATAATGTGATCATTACATTTACCTTTATCCCTTAATTTGGTTTCATTCAACTCTGCCAGCCAAATTGGTTGCTGCTTTGCATATGTAGTTGCATACATAGTTCTCAGTTTATATAAAATGTCCTTTGGTGTATCTTTTCCCTCCACCAACATGGCCTGTTTCTCTGAGAGAGCTTCCAAAAGCATGCACTTCACATAATAGTTTGCATTGTCCCATTCAGCCATATTTTCAGCTGTTCTGTCTTGGTCTAAGCATATATTTAATCTTTTTGCTCGAAGGAAACATATGAATCTTAATTCCCATTGCTGATAATTAAACTCAGTTAATTTAGGCACCTTGAGAGAATAGAAAAATGGTGAATTTCTTCCCTCAGCCATTTTCTTAGCCTTCTGTCTGCTGTGTGGGGGGAGAGAGAGACAGACTGAATCTTTCCTTTAAAACTTAAGAGAAAAATGTGGCCTTTTTTACTGCCTGGTAATATTTCTCTTCTTTTTCAATTCCTGGACCCTGGGCCCATAACCCTTTTGTTGGATTATTTGTAGTAAATAATTAGCAGATTTTAGTACACACAGCTTCAGCTTTAGAAATGTTAATTTCTTTCTTCATCTCTCTCTCATTCACCCCTGAATAATTCACTGCTGAGTCACTTTAAAGTTGAAGTAACAAAACATCTGTTTACTCACAGTTTGTAGTTAGATTATAATCAGACAGGCTTATATATACATATTACTATACATTTGTATTATCAGCTCTTTCCATGTGCTTAGATGGTAATGGATGCTCACACCACCATAGATCCTCTCAGGTTAGGAGAGATCATGAGCTCCATGTGCTCCATGTGCTGCATCTGCTGCATCTAACCCCCACAGGAAGTTGCATAGCTGTGTGACCTCTCTAAGTAATTCACATCAGAGGTCACAGAGTAATCACAGAGAAATAATAGGTGACAGGCAATGCATGTAAAATACAATTACATTCCAACATTTTTAAAGTATGAATGATTCCCTCACTGTCAAGTTTCTTAGATTAATACACAGGGGCAGCTGTCTTCAATACTGGGCTTACTGGAATTAGATAATAGTAGAATTAGAAAAGGTGCAGAGAAGGGCGACGGAAATGATAAAGGGGATGGGACGACTTCCCTATGAGAAAAGCGGCTAGGGCTCTTCAGCTTGGAGAAAAGGAGGCTGAGGGGAGATGTGATAGAGGTCTATAAAATAATGAGTGGAGTTGAACGGGTGGATGTGAAGCGTCTGTTCACACTTTCCAAAAATACTAGGACTAGGGGGCATGCGATGAAGCTACACTGTGGTAAATTTAAAACGAATTGGAGAAAATGTTTCTTCACTCAACGTGTAATTAAACTCTGGAATTCGTTGCCAGAGAATGTGGTAAAGGCGGTTAGCTTAGCGGCATTTAACAAAGGTTTGGCCGGCTTCCTAAAGGAAAAGTCCATAGACCATTATTAAATGGACTTGGGGAAAATCCACTATTTCTGGGATAAGCAGTATAAAATGTTTTGTACATTTTTGGGATCTTGCCGGGTATTTGTGACCTGGATTGGCCACTGTTGGAAACAGGATGCTGGGCTCGATGGACCTTTGGTCTTTCCCAGTATGGCAATAGTTATGTACTGGTGCACTAACACCCTCATATGAATTTCGCAGGTGGCTTCTTTTCTTCATATTTCACGCACCTTGTTTCCTATTGCTTAGCCCTTCGCAGGCCTTTTTGGCTGTTTTGCACATTGCCTCACCTGTACAGCGTCTGTGGGGTCCTTTTACTAAGGTACACTGAAAAAATGGCCTGTGGTAGTGTAGGCTCGTGTTTTGGGTGTGCGCAGATCCATTTTTCAGCGCGCCTGCAAAAGAATGCCTTTTTAAACATTTTTGCCGAAAATGGACACGTGGCAAAATAAAAATTGGCCCGCGTCCATTTGGGGTCTGAGACCTTACCGCCAGCCATTGACCTAGCGTTAAAGTCTCACGCAGTAACCGGGCGGTAATGACCTACGCGCGTCAAATGCTACTTGGCAAGCGTCCGATGCATGTGTTTTTCGGACGTGTGCAAAAAATGAAATTACCTCAAGAGCCACGCGGTAATTCCATTTTGGCATGTGTTGGGCATGCGTAGATGCTTACGTGGGTTAGTAAAAGGGCCCCTCTTTTTCTTGATACCCATATGCATCTCTGTAATGTCCTAAGATTCACCCAAAGGTTACCCTATGAGGTAGAAGAACATTTAAAGCCACCTAATTACATGGTTAGTCTGTTTCAGTGTTTGACACGTCCTACAGTGACGATCCTAGGTTGGCTGCCACCCGGGGTGGATCACTGATGCGCACCACTCCCGGGTGGAGCACGACCCCCCCTCCTGGCGCAATGACCCTCCCTCAGCGCATCAACCTCCCCTGCCCCCCGGGTGCATTCTTGGCTGCTGGGAGCAGCCGCACGGCTCCCGGTTCAGCTGGCTTCCTGCTCACTCTGGCCCGGAACAGGAAATAACCTGTTCCAGGGCAGAGGGAGCAGGGAACCAGCGGAGCTGACAGGCGCGCGGCTGCTCTCTGCACCCCTCCAGCGGCGTGCACCCGGGGCGGATCGCTCCCACCGCCCCGCCCTTGGAACGCCGCTGACGTCCTAGCAAATATAGATTTGACTGCAGAGTTTAATATGGAGCAGTTTCTAATTGAGAGGAAGTGCTCTCGTACGCACTGTCGGGTAGAAATCATTCTCTGCTCTGAGAGCAGGTGCTTTCCCAGAGAAAGCAGATTTAGTGTGATGTAACCTCTTTGCTATCAAGCTGTTGTTGCATTGTACATTTACTTATTTTTGTTTGTTTATTGTGATTTACTAACCGCTATTATGAAGAGATTCACCCAAGGTGGAGTACAGCAGGTACAGTTTAACGTAAAACTTACAAATTTGTTAACAGCATAACAAACATAAAATAACCAAGAATAAACATAAATGCAATAAATAAGGTAAACTTGAAAAAAACCTAATAATAGAACAACCATGAAACAGTAACAAAAATATACACTGGAATTCAAATATCAGAGATACAATACAATGTTAGCATAATACTAATGATACCACCTAATAAGCAGCATTAGAACATTCAACTAACGTAGATATGATGCTAAAGATTTTCTACAATATAGCTGAGGGACCAAGAACAGATATATAGATTCTTTATAAGGACTTTCCAGTTTCTAGAATGACTGGTGTGTGTGTATTGTATTAGGCTGTTCAGTGAGTATGTTTAATGTGTAGCAGCCCCTTCATTGGTTTATGCTGAGGTGAGTATGTAATCAAAATGTGGTGTCTACAGCCAGTTTGAGTCCCCTTTTCCCCTAACTTTAATTCATAATGCACAGGTCCTTCTGTGGTGAAATTAATCTTTTAGCAGAAATTACAATTATTGATATAGACAGCTAGAAAACAGAGGAAAGTTGGGATTTAAGATTTAAAAAAAACTCCCTTCAAGGGCAGTGAATGAGGTGCAGAAGAAGAAAATGATGATGCGTATTGTCCACAAAATTGGGATAAAGTAGTTGTAAAAATGGTCATAAGTACTGCCACACTGGAACAGACCGAAGGTCCATCAAGCCCAGTATCCTGTTTCCAGCTGTGGCCAATCCAGGTCACAAGTACCTGGCAGAAACCCAAAGAGTAGCAACATTCCATGTAGGACCTTAAAGAGTAGCAAGATTCTAGAATTCTAAAGAATAACAAGATTCCATGCAGAGTTTCGAAGTGTAGCAACATTCCATGTAGAACCCCAAAGATTAGCAATATTCCATTCAGAATCCCAAGTGCATAAGTATTGCCATACTGGGAAAGACCAAAGGTCCATCAAGCCCAGCATCCTGTTTCCAACAGTGGCCAATCCAGGTCACAAATACCTGGCAAGATCCCAAAGAGTAGCAACATTCCATGTAGAACCCCAAAGAGTGGCAAGATTCTAGAATTCTAAAGAATAACAAGGTTCCATGCAGAGTTTCAAAGTGTAGACACATTCCATGTAGAAGTCCAAAGACTAGCAAGATTCCATTCAGAATCCCAAGTACATAAGTGTTGCCATACTAGGACAGACCGAAGGTCCATCAAGCCCAGCATCCTGTTTCCAACTGTGGCCAATCCAGGTCACAAATACCTGGCAAGATCCCAAAACAGTAAAATACAATTTATGCTACTTATCCTAGAAATTAGCCGTGGATTTTCCCCAAGTCCATTTTAATAATGGCTTATGGACTTTTCTTTTAGGAAGCTATCCAAACCCCGCAAAGCTAACTGCTTTTACTACATTCTCTGGCAACAAATTCCAGAGTTTAATTACATGTTGAGTGAAGAAATATTTTCTCCAATTCATTTTAAATGTATTACTTTGTAGCTTCATGGCATGTCCCCTAGTCCTAGTAGTAAACCAGCAATTCACGTCTACCCCTTCCATTGCACTCATTATTTTATAGACCTCTCTCATATCTCCCCTCAGCTGTCTCTTCTCCAAGTTGAAGAGCCCTAGCTGTTTCAGCCTTTACTCATAGGGAAGTTGTCCCATCCCCTTTATCATTTTCATCACCCTTCTCTGCGTCTTTTCTAATTCCACTATCGTTTTTGAGATGCGGTGACCAGAATTGAACACAATATTCAAAGTGCAGTTGCAAAGGCATAATAACGTCCTCGTTTTTCCATTCCTTTCCTAATATTACCTAACAGTCTATTTGCTTTCTTAGCTGCCGCCACACACTGAGTCCTTAATTGGCTTAACGAATCTAGGTCTCCCTGGAACAGTCTCTTCCTCAAATTCCAACATTAAGCTGCTTCCATCTCAAAAATGTAATCTGCTAAAACACTCCTAACTCAGCTGTTAACAGTCCTTTCTCGCTGTGCTTTATCCTCTGTTTACTTCTCCTTGGGTGCTTCTTGGGGCAAAGGTTAAGCTCTGAGGTTCTCCTGATCTCTAGAGGTGTGTGGACTGCGTAGTTTTGCTTCGTATGGCTTCCCTTAATATGGGATTTTTTTTATTTTCTTTGGATTTTTCCGTGTATTTTTTTCATTACGGGAGCAATATCGTTAAGAGAGCACGCTTTTTCAGAAACGGTGAATTGTTCTAAAATTCAATAAAGAGACTGAAGTTAAAAAAAAAGAGTGAACTTTTCTTTTGGAAAAAAAATCTTTAAAAGTGTAACTCTGAAACAGTGCACACTTTTCACAAATAGTGCACGTGATTTGCAAAGAGTGTACACATATGCAAATAGTGTGCACCTGCTGAATATAAAATAATTATAAGACCTCATCAATAATCAGAAGGACACTGGGGTTAGGTGAATATGAGAAATTAGCTCTCAAAGCAGTTTATTAATTACTCACCGAAAGCAGGATTAACACAAGATCATCAAAGTGCATAAATCAGTCATTTCATTTCTCATATTGGGAGAGCAGCGCTCCGTGACACACAACAGGTGCACTCAGAGTTTACTGTATTCTCCGACTGACTTAACAAATTGCCATTATTTTCTATTAGTCTATACATTTGGCCACCTGCAACTTCATCATAATTGGCACATACATCCAACTATGACCAAGTTTGAGTTTGCTTATCTCCCATCCAATTATGACCAAGTTTCAACCTTACTGACTTTGCTCAACTCCAAGCTTTGCTCAGCCCCCTCTAAATTCAACTTTTCTGCACCTGGCTTTATCTTTGCCCAGTTATCTCTTATCGAAGTTTCTCAAAATGCCTATGTCCAGCTGTATGTTACACAATCCTTGCCAAGCTTCATTAACTTAGTCGGGCTGTCACATTTCTTGTATTTCCTGAAATCCAGTGAAATATCAGGTCTGAGAGCTCCTATGATTTTACAGGCCTAGTTTGCTAGAAAGCCTGAACCTGTTTTTCACTGCAGCCAATTTGTGACAGTTACCTACGTTGCACACACTATTGAGACAGTGTGCCCTTTTTCCAAAAGTGTGCGCTGTTTGCAAATTATGCATACTCTTTTGGAAGACCAAAAATATAGGGACAGGCTTAACAACCTCAATATGTATATGCTGGGAGAGAGGAGATATGATAAAGACGTTTAACTGTCTCAAGGACATTAATGTACAGGAAGTGAGCCTTTATCAGTGGAAGAAAAACTCTGGAATGAGGGGGCATACGATGAAGTTAAGAGGGAATAGGCTTAGGAGGAATCTAAGAAAGTACTATTTCACGGAAAGGGTGGTGGAAGCCTTGACTGGCCTCCTGGTGGAGGTTGTGGAGTCGAGGACTGTTCATGGGATAAGCATGTGGGATCGCTTAGGAACAGGAAGAATTAGGGGTTACAGAGGATGGGCAGACTGGATGGGTCATATGGCCTTTGTCTGCCGTCATGTTTCTATGTTTCTATTCCACCAATGCCTAAGAGCCAACCTCATTAGTGATGTCACAATGGCTCAATTGTCCCATTCTTGGCTTACTTTCCCCCCTTAGTGTGAAGAGTTTCAGTCTCTGGTAACCAGAACTGATATTGTGATGTTGTAATGCTTCCTTCCACCAATAAGAGCCAACCTCATCAGTGATGTCACAATGGCTTAATTGTCCTATACTTGGCTCACTTCCTCCCTTAGTGTGAAGAGTTTCAGTCTCTGGTAACCAGAACTGATATTGTGATGTTGTAATGCCTCCTTCCACCAATAAGAGCCAACCTCATCAGTGATGTCACAATGGCTCAATTGTCCCATTCTTGGCTTACTTTCCCCCCTTAGTGTGAAGAGTTTCAGTCTCTGGTAACCAGAGCTCATATTGTGATGTCATAATGGGAATAGGCTTAGGAGTAACCTAAGGAAGTATTATTTCACAGAAAGGGTGGTGGAGGCGTGGAATGGCCTCCCGGTGGAGGTGGTGGAGTCGAGGACTGTTCATGGGATAAGCATGTGGGATCGCTTAGGAACAGGAAGAATTAGGGGTTACAGAGGATGAGCAGACTGGATGGGTCATATGGCCTTTGTCTGCCGTCATTTCTATGTTTCTATCTTAGAAGATGGGCTTGGACAAAGGCAGGTAGTACAAGTGGTAGATAAGTGTATTTTCAATTGTGACTTGTGAAGCATTTAAGATTGTATTTAGATGCAGATTTTGTAGCATTTGTATCCCACATTTTCCCACCGATTTGCAGGCTCAATGTGGCTTACATTTGCCGTAATGGCGGTTGCCATTTCCGGGTAACAGAGTACAAAAGTCGTTGCATTAAGGTGCATACATACATGGTTAAGAAGAATACATTGTGGTAGTGCATATTGATTCCCGCGTGATAGATAGGTCATCGACTGTAGAGAAACCATAATCAACATAAGGGTTAAAGTGAAAGGGGGTAGTCAGTCAAGTGATAAGATCTATTGAGAAGTGTGGTGTAGGCACTTGCTGCTTTGTAGACTACTGTAATGCATTATCTAGAAAGTACTATTTCACGGAAAGGGTGGTGGAAGGGTGGAATGGCCTCCCGGTGGAAGTTGTGGAGTTAAGAACTGTGTCAGAATTTAAGAAGGCATGGGATAAGCACGTGGGATCGCTTAGGAAAAGGAAGAGTTAGGGGTTACAGACGATGGGCAGACTGGATGGGCCATTTGGCCTTTATCTCCCGTCATGTTTCTATGTTTCTTAATGACCCACAATAAAACACCGCCCCCTACTGGTAGCAATGCAGCTGGAGGACTCCCGCTCAGCTTAGAGGGAACAATGGTTTATGTCCCTTTATAAAATCCCAATACATATCCTGCAGAAATCACACCTAGATTGAGGTTGCGGACATCTGTGCCCACTTGGGAGCAGGCCTCAATGTTAGCACATTGTATAACAGTTATGGTGCCAACTGTAAGTCTATTCCAGTGGTTCCCAAAACTTATCCTGGAGGCACCATAGCCAGTCTGGTTTTTGGGATATCCACAATGAATATTCATGAGAGAGATTTCCATGCAATAGAGGCAGTACGTGCAAATCTCTCTCATGAATATTCATTGTGGATATCCCAAAAACCTGGCTGGGGTGCCTCCAGGACCAGGTTTGGGAACCACTGGTCTATTCTATTAAGAAAAGTAGGTGCCTGCTTTTCTTTACTGATCATTAGCTCCAGGGGCAGAGTTTAATGACACATTGAGTGAAGAAATATTTGCTCCGATTCGTTTTAAATTTGCTACTTTGTAGCTTCATTGCAGGCCCCCTAGTCCTAGTATTGCTTACGCTTTCCAAAAATACTAGGACTAGGGGACCTGCAATGAAGCTACAAAGTAGTAAATTTAAAACGAATCGGAGAAAATATTTCTTCACTCGTGTCATTACACTCTGGAAATCGTTGCCAGAGAATGTAGTAAAAGCAGTTAGCTTTGGGGGGGTTTAAAAAAGGTTTGGATAGCGTCCTAAAAGAAAAGTCCATAAGCCATTATAAAATGGACTTGGGAAAAATCCACTGCTAATTTCTAGGATAAGTAGCATAAATTGTATTTTACTGTTTTGGGATCTTACCAGGTACTTGTGACCTGTATTGGCCACAGTTGGAAACAGGATACTGGGCTTGATGGACCTTCGGTCTCTCCCAGTATGGCAATACTTATGTACTTATGACCATTTTTGCAACTATTTTACCCCATTTTTGTAGACAATACGCATCATCATTTTCTTCTTCTTCTTCTGCACCTCATTCACTGCCCTTGAAGGGAGATTTTTTTTTTTTAAATCTTAAATCCCAACTTTCCTCTGTTTTCTAGCTGTCTATATCAATAATTGTAGTTTCTGCACTACAGAAGGACCTGTGCATTATGAATTAAAGTTACACACACACACACACACACACACACACACACACACACACACACACACACACACACACACACACACACACACACACCATTCTGGAGACTGGAAAGTCCTTATAAAGAATCTATATATCTGCTCTTGGTCCCTCAGCTATATGATAAGCTGTATTGTAGAAAATCTTTAGCATCATATCTACGTTAGTTGAATGTTCTAATGCATGTTCATTTATTTATTAGGATTTATTCACTGCTTTTTTGAAGGAATTCACTCAAGGCGGTGAACAGTAAGAATAGATCAAACATGATTAATAGACAATAAACCATTATTAAGATGAACTTGGGGAAAAGCCACAGCTTATTTCTAGGATAAGTAGCATAAAATGTATTTACTGTTTTGGGATCTTGCCAGGTACTTGTGACCTGTATTGGCCACTGTTGGAAACAGGATGCTGGGCTTGATGGCCCTTTGGTCTGTCCCAGTACGGGAATACTTATGTACTTAGGATTCTGAATGGAATCTTGCTAGTCTTTGGGGTTCTAAATGGAATGTTGCTACACTTTGAAATTCTGCATGGAATCTTGTTATTCTTTAGAATTCTAGAATCTTGCTACTCTTTGAGGTTCTACATGGAATGTTGCTGCACTTTGAATTTGGGGTTCTACATGGAATGTTGCTACTCTTTGAGGTTCTACATGGAATGTTGCTGCACTTTGAAATTCTGCATGGAATCTTGTTATTCTTTAGAATTCTAGAATCTTGCTACTCTTTGGGGTTCTACATGGAATGTTGCTACTCTTTGGGTTTCTGCCAGGTACTTGTGACCTGCTGGATTGGCCACTGTTGGAAACAGGATGCTGGGCTTGATGGCCCTTTGGTCTGTCCCAGTACGGGAATACTTACAGTATGTACTTAGGATTCTGAATGGAATCTTGCTAGTCTTTGGAGTTCTAAATGGAATGTTGCTACACTTTGAAATTCTGCATGGAATCTTGTTATTCTTTAGAATTCTAGAATCTTGCTACTCTTTGGGGTTCTACATGGAATGTTGCTACTCTTTGGGTTTCTGCCAGGTACTTGTGACCTGCTGGATTGGCCACTGTTGGAAACGGGATGCTGGGCTTGATGGACCTTCGGTCTGTCCCAGTATGGCAATACTTATGTACTTGTAACGTATTTAAATTTTGGCATGATCAGTTACACCATCCCTATACTATGCCTCGATGTATGCATGAATCCGCCTAAATTAAAGTGTGCCATAATTTACATGTGCACATGTGCATTCTACCAAACTCCACCCATGTGCGTGTTCACTAGGAATTAAGTGCCTTCCAAGCATGGCATGCACTTTTTCCACTAGTGGGTATTGTAGAAGAGGGTCCTTTAGATGCATAAATGACTTGAATATCACCATTTCATTTGTGCATGTTCCTGCTGCTTTAAACTAAATACCTGCTTTTAGAATTACTCTATAACCCCCCCCCCCCCATTCTATAAAAGTTGCTAAAAGTTGTGCACCTAATTTGCCCAGGCAATTTAATTGAACAAACTAATTAGCACCAATAATTGACTTGTTAACAAGGGATCAATGTCTCCCATTTTATGTACTATCTAACTCAAGCCTCTGCTTGAGCTGCTTTGATCAAGTGGCATAAAATTCTATATCTATGCAGATGATGTGCAACTGCTCAAGCCCATCAAACCAGATCTACTCACAGTTTTGAATAAACTGACTGCCTGTTTAACGGCAACTCAAGAATGAGCAAAAAACAAGAAACTATGCCTGAAACGAAGCAAAACAGAGATTCTTTGGGTACCTAACACAAGTGGACAAGTACCTGACTTCAATGTACCTTTTGGCACATATGAACATCCTCTAAAACCACAGGTCAGAAATCTTGGGATACTGCTTGGACTCATCACTCACTCTGAGCCCGCAAATTCAAACAACCTTTCAAAATTGTCTCTATCACCTGCAGAAACTACGAAATCTTTCTCCATATATTGACAACATGAGTCTGACCACAGTGATCCATGCCATGATAACGTCATGACTAGACTACTGTATTAAAAATAGTTGAGTGGTCAAAACTACGAGAAACCAACGGTTTTGAATGTAAGGAGTATCCTTGGCAGGGTGTACCATTGTAAAGCGAACTGCCTACCAAGTCAGCCAATGAATAAATGAACTTCCTACCGGAAAGTGACATAAAGTAAGAGTTGGGCCAGTACTTCGGCAGCTGGTGGTGTCTGTTTTACTTGATCCTTGTTGTGTATGTTCTTCAATGCCCAATGAACTTCGTACAGAAGTCTCTCTTACCCTGAAAACCCTTCCTTTACATTTTGGTGAATGGAATCAACATCTTGATTACTACAAGAAGTGTTGTGCATAAAACAGTGATTTGTATTTGTTAATGGGCTCTCATTAATTAGGTGTAGACTTTTACAGTCGACGTGCATGTAGGTGGAGCGGAAATCTAGACATGATGATATTTCACCATCTCATGTGCAACTTTCTTTAAATCAGTCACCTTACTTTCGAACTCTTCTTACTCTCTTAACCTTATCTATATGTTACATCTTGGCTTTACCCTTCACTATCAATTAAAATGTTCTATTACGTATTGTGTTGACATTGTAAGTAGTATACTATGCCATACTTTGTACTGTTATTCGAATATTTTTACTGCTGTAATTGCCTGTTGCTCATGTTTGATCTATTCTTACTGTACATCACCTTGAGTGAATTCCTTCAAAAAAGGCGGTAAATAAATAAATGTGACTTCAATATGATGATATCAAAGAAGGAGATAGGGTTACTCATATATCGAGACATCGGTACAATGGATGCTGAATAAGGATGTATCCAATGAAAACCAGCCAGAACACTTGGTATTGCACAGGATACTTTGTGGCAGCTATCTGTATATGTGAATGAGACGGTAGGTATTAACCTGTAGAAAGGAAGCCTCAATAGATGGCATTTTTCATGGACTTTTAACTGCATGCATTCATTTTAACATGGTGGCATGCTTGAGAATCTTGTTCACCACTGATCGGCTTCTAGAATTACTGCATGGCTGGATGAAAGGAGGTGTGAGGTGCCCATTAATTTCTGAGCACTGGAAAGAGTATCTAAACTTAGATGTGTGAAATGGAAAACATTCAGTGAGCACATTCTCAGCCGGAACATTCTGGATTCATGTCCAGTATGTTAGATAACTGTATACAGTTTAACCTGAGAGTTATGCTCCTTCTGAAATGATTTGAGTCTAAAATGATTGCTACGCAATCTTCCTAATTTCTGTTTTCATCAATCTATTGTATATTTTGTGTAGCTAGCAAGGGTTTAGCTTTGCCCCTGGGTGGTTGCTTAGTGCATATCCAGAACCAGAGTAACCCCTGTACATAAATCAGATTTATAGGCTGGGTCCAGGACTAGAATTGGAATCCTCTGGGAGTAGCTTCATTCTTTCTCCACATTGTCCACTCAATCAATAAATCGGGCAACTTCAAGGTGGTTGTTCCGAACTAACTGTTTACTTCAATAAAGTGTCTAGAGCAAGCAAATAACAATATGGCAGAGGCGGGTACAATACAAAGGGCAAACCACTAGCAAATTAGTAACGTAGTAAATGTTGGCAGAGAAAGAAGACCTGCCCAGTCCATCCAGTCTACCCAACAAGGTGGCCAGAGTTGAGTCTGTCACTCTTCACAGGTTCCACTTCTTCATGATTATACTCCGGTTTACTTAATCTCCGTCTCTTCCTGCCAATTTCGGGGCACAAACTCTAGAAGTCTGCCTGGCACTAGTCCTACATCCCAACTACAGCAACTGCCATCGAAGCCCACTCCGGTCTTGATCATGATTTGTTTTTTGCCATTTACGGGATCCAGACCATAGAAGTCTTCCTGGCATTGGTCTAACTTCCCAACCTGTGAAGCTGCCATCAAAGCTCACTCCAGTTTTGAGGTTATTTAAGTTTGATTCCATCCTTTTTTCTTTATAGTGTTCCTCTGAGTTTAGGTTAAAGGTTCTTGAATTCCATCACTGTTTTTGTCTTGACAACCTCCCACATTTATCAAGGTCTCTGATGGTTGACACCCTTAGTTCCTAAGCTCAGAGAAAGCCCTACTTGCCTTTCTTTAAGGAGATTACAGTGGGTAGCAGGATTTCAATACAGTTCCATTCAGAATATTCACCTACAGTTCAGATGATCACTGCTAAAAGGCTCAGGGACTCTGAGGCTCTGTTACATAAGTACATAAGTATTGCCATATTGGGACAGACCGAAGGTCCATCAAACCCAGCATCCTGTTTCCAACAGTGGCCAATCCATGTCACAAATACCTGGTAAGATACCAAGAAAGTACAAAACATTTTATGCTGCTTATCCCAGAAATAGTGGATTTTCCCCAAGACCAATTTAATAATGGTCCATGGACTTTTCCTACAGGAAGCTGTCCAAACCTTTTTTAAACTCCGCTAAGCTAACCGCCCCCCCTACCACATTCTCTGGCAACGAATTCCAGAGTTTAATTACACGTTGAGTGAAAGATTTTCTCTGATTCGTTTTAAATTTACCACTCTGAAGCTTCATCGCAAGCCCCCTAGTCCTAGTATTTTTCAAAAGCATAAACAGACGCTTCACATTTAGACCACTCATTATTTTATAGACCTCTATCATATCTCCCCTCAGCCACCTTTTCTCCAAGCTGAAGAGCCCTTGCCGCTTTAGCCTTTTCTCATAGGGAAGTCGTCCCATCCCCTTTATCATTTTTGTCGCCCTTCTCTGCACCTTTTCTAATTCCACTATATCTTTGTTGAGATGCGGCGACCAGAATTGAACACAATATTTGAGGTGCGGTCGCACCATGGAGCGATACAAAGGCATTATAACATCCTCATTTTCTCCAGAGCTGTTCGTGTGGTTTTCTTGTCTTAAACCCAAAAGCGCAAGTGCAGAAAATTAACCTGTAAACAACACGTTTGTAATAAGCCTCTGGTCCCTTCTTAGCTCTGCTCATAAATCTGAAACAGGTAAGCTTTGCATTGAGAAATCTGTTATCGCCTTGCCACTGTATTTCCAGAACTGAGAATGATGTTATTACCTTATGAATATTAGTTTGCTAAATGAGTTGCCTGCAGAGAAACCTTTATTTGGGTTTGAGAAGTGCCTGTTGTTATAAACAGAAAGTCCGCGCATACTAAATAGAGGAGACCTTTACCCCTTGTTTATCAAAATATTTGTGATCTGTTCCTTTGTAGCTAAGTAAGAACGTGACTGAATCATTAATGCTTGTAGGTAGCTTAGTCAAAGTTTGTAAATGTGTGTTTTAAAAGTCAACTGTAGGGCACCAGGGAAATTAAATAAATTGTATGATATAAGTACATAAGTACTGCCACAATGGGACAGACCTAAGGTCCATCAAGCCCAGCATCCTGTTTCCAACTGTGGCCAATCCAGGTCACAAATACCTGGCAAGGTCCCAAAAAAGCTCAACTTGTATTACCATAATTTATTCTTCCTTAATATATATCTATACCATGATCTGTTCACGGATGTTATGTTACATGTATGTTACCATGTATGTATGCAACTTAACACATTACCATTTGTAATTCTGTTACCCGGAAATGGCAACCGCCATTACAGCAAATGTAAGCCACATTGAGCCTGCAAATTGTTGGGAAAATGTGGGATACAAATGCTACAAATAAATAAGTAAACACATTTTATGCTGCTTACCCCAGAAATAAGCAGTGGATTTTTCTGAAGTCCTTGGACTTTTCCTTTAGGAACTCGCCCAGACCCTTTTTCAACTCCGCTAAGCTAACCGCCTTTACCACATTCCCTGGCAACGAATTCCAGAGTTTAATTACACGTTGAGTGAAGAAAACCTTTCTCCGATTCGTATTAAATTTACTACTTTGTAGCTTCATTTCATGCCCCCTAGTCCTAGTATTTTTGGGAGAGAGTGAACAAACGAATCATGACTACCCATTCCACTCCACTCATTATTTTGTAGACCATCAGACTCACAGAAACAGAAGCCTGCGCAGCCGCGTTGCTGATCTGCAAGGGCAGACTTCTACATGGAATGTTGCTAGTGGAATAGCAACATTCTATCTAGAATCTCAGATAGTATCATCATTCCATGTAGAATCTCAAATAGGGAAAGGGAACTGGGACTTGACATACCGCCTTTCTGTGGTTTTTGCAACTACATTCAAAGTGGTTTACATATATTCGGGTACTTATTTTGTACCAGGGGCAATAGAGGGTTAAGTGACTTGCCCAGAGTCACAAGGAGCTGCAGTGGGAATCAAACTCAGTTGCCCAGGATCAAAGTCCACTGCACTAACCACTAGGCTACTCCTCCACTCATTCCACCAATAAGAGCCAGCCTCATCAGTGATGTCACAATGGCTTGATTGCCCGATACTTTGCTCACTTCTGATATTGTGATGTCATAAGGGGAAGGGAAATGGGACTTGATATACCGCCCTTCTGTGGTATTTTGCAACTACATTCAAAGCGGTTTACATATATTCAGGTACTTATTTTGTACCAGGGGCAATGGAGGGTTAAGTGACTTGCCCAGAGTCACAAGGAGCTGCAGTGGGAATCGAACTCAGTTCCCCAAGTCCACTGCACTAATCATTAGGCTACTCCTCCTGGAGTTGATGCAGTAAAGCGTCTGTGGCAGGGTGGTTGGGTTGGAAGGAGAGAGCGGGTGCCGGTAGACACTGTCCTCTCAACCAACCCATCTACGTTGCCCCAGATCTAGTGAACCTTTTCCTGTGGTAGCTGCGTGGCCAAAAAATTTTGCATGCCACAGAATAGCTAAATATTGCATTACCATTCCTTTTTAATGTTGTATGCTGTCAGGGTTTCTACACAAGTGAGCACCCACTCTGAAACCTTTTCTGCACGGCTGTCCCCCAGTAAAAAAAAAAAAGTGTTAAACCCACGGTAGCCGTGCAGAAAGCATCAGCCCCTGAGTTACTTTTCCCTCTTTGCCTATTTTTATTGTTTTGACCCCGTGCTTTTGCTTGAAGATGATTTTTTTGTAAAGTAAGCTTTGGTTCAGAATTCCAGCTCTGGCCTCGACTGAATTATTAAGTGCCTACAAAGAATAGAGAATGTGGATTAATTTTATAACAGTGCCCCGATTACACTGGTTCCAACCTTGGACACAAGTACAGCACCAGAGAGAATAACTCTGCAAGTCAGTGATACGTCCCTGAAGGTGTGTCCTCAGCCTGCCAAGCAGTGAAAACCACTCCAGACCGGCTGGGGTTAAAAATATAACTGTTTTAAATAAATAACAGTCATAAAAAAGCTTTTCGATAGAAATTATGGACTTGCCAGAGAATGTGGTAAAGGTGGTTAGCTTAGCGGAGTTTAAAAAAGGTGTGGCCGGCTTCCTAAAGGAAAAGTCCATAGACCATTATTAAATGGACTTGAGGAAAATCCACTATTTCTGGGATAAGCAGTACAAAATGTTTTGTACATTTTTGGGATCTTGCTGGGTATTTGTGACCTGGATTGGCTACTGTTGGAAACAGGATGCTGGGCTCGATGGGACCTTTGGTCTTTCCCAGTATGGCAGTACTTACGTACTCATGTACTTATGCTTGTGACTGATATGGAAGACTGGGGAATGGGGCCGTTGGTTGGAGTGGAGACCAGAGGAGGTGGTTCTCCGGTGTCAGGATTAAATGCCCATCGACTGAAAGAACGAAAAATTTGAAGTCAGCAGGGCTGGATGGCCCAATTTCATCTTCTCCTGCCCTCATTTTCTGCCAGGGTGTCCAGACTCCTATTAAGGACAGGACTGCAGTGTTTGCCTTGCTCTGTTGCGACCGGATCCAATTTATTTGATGGCAGCCTGATACTTTAGTGCATGTTTGAGCAAGAAATTGAAATGTCTGTAAGCTGAACTCCACGTCTGGCATAGACTGGGTACAATGAATAACACTTAGTCCCACACCATTCCTAACTGTATGATATGAGATGGTCTCTGCCCTGTCACGCAACAGTTGCTTCTTTCATTTACATTTGTACCCTGCGCTTTCCCACTCATGGCAGGCTCAATGCGGCTTACATGGGGCAATGGAGGGTTAAGTGACTTGCCCAGAGTCACAAGGAGCTGCCTGTGCCTGAGGTGGGAATGGAACTCAGTTCCTCAGGACCAAAGTTCACCACCCTAACCACTAGGCCACTCCTCCACTGTTGCTACTATTTGAGATTCTACATGGAATGTTGCTATTCCACTAGAAGTCGGCCCTTGCAGATCACCAATGTGGCCACGCAGGCTTCTGCTTCTGTGAGTCTGATGTCCTGCACGTATGTAAAATGTCAGACTCACAGAAACCTGCGCAGCCTTCTACATGGAATGTTGCTAGTGGAATAGCAACATTCCATGTAGAATCTCCAATAGTAGCAACATTCCATGTAGAATCTCCAATAGTATCTATTTTATTTTTGTTACATTTGTACCCTGCGCTTTCCCACTCATGGCAGGCTCAATGCGGCTTACATTGGGCAATGGAGGGTTAAGTGACTAGCCCAGAGTCACAAGGAGCTGCCTGTGCCTGAAGTGGGAATCCAACTCACTTCCTCAGGACCAAAGTCCACCACCCTAACCACTAGGCCACTCCTCCACAATCTCCACTTGTCAGGACCTCAATTGGAATTCTTTAAAAATGCAACCGGGTCCATTGTTTTCATCCAATTTTTATTTGCTTTGCTGTGCAGTTCTGGGCTTCCTGTTGTTTGTACTTTCTTGTTTTCTTTGGAAATAAAAGCAGGGAGTTAAGTAGACAGCTATTGATTTCTATCTAGCTGTAGGGCTGCTCTGCATGATTTAAAGCAACCCTTGGTGAGGAGAGGGAGTGGGAGTCTTCCTTACTAACCCTTTCATGAGAATGACCTGTCGATGTGCAGCAGGTCCAGAAACTTTGCTAACGCTGTATTATATATAATATATTTTAAAATGCTGTGAGTTGCGAAGGAGGTTTCACTTTTCAGCGTTTCATCCCTTCACATCCTGGGTTATAGATCAAGGGAAGGAGTTTTCAACTTCACTGCTCCGTCCTGGTATTTGGCAAAGATTTGTGGCCGGTTACTGGCCGCACATTGGCTGCAAGCCCAACTTGAACAGTGACTGATAGGGTGAGAGGTTTGGATGGTTCCTGGAAGAATCGTTTTGCAGCTCCCATAGAGCTGCAACAAAGACCCAAGATGAATTTCTCTTAATGCATTTCCTAAATAATGTATCTACGGCACAGCATTACCCTGAAAGGTTCTGCATTTCTAAAGCTTGAACATTCGCTTTTGCATTATCCAAATTGTACAAAGTCATTCTCTCTGATTTGATCTATTTTTTATTTATTTATTGCATTTGTATCCCACATTTTCCCACCTCTTTGCAGGCTCCAATGTGGCTTACAATACATCACGGATGGTGGAAATGTATAATAAAATAGACATTTAGTATTATAGAAGGATCTTGGATAAACATGATAATAAAAAAGCATGAGGTTTGTATCACAAGCTAATATTACAAGACAATACTGGATATATGTAACATAGTAACATAGTAGATGACGGCAGAAAAAGACCTGCACGGTCTATCCAGTCTGCCCAACAAGATAACTCATATGTGCTAATTTTGTGTATACCCTACTTTGATTTGAACCTGTGTTCTTCAGGGCACAGACCGTATAAGTCTGCCCAGCACTATCCCCGCCTCCCAACCACCAGCCCCGCCTCCCACCACCGGCTCTGTCACAGACCGTATAAGTCTGCCCAGCACTATCCCCGCCTCCCAACCACCAGCCCCTGCTCCCACCACCGGCTCTGGCACAGACCGTATAAGTCTGCCCAGCATTATCCCTGCCTCCCAATATGTGGAGGGGTTCACATTTGTTGATCTTTGTGGTATGCCTTGTTAAAGAGATGGGTCTTCAGTAGTTTGCGGAAGTTGATTAGTTCATAGATCGTTTTTAAGTTGCGCGGTAGCGCGTTCCAGAATTGTGTGCTCAGGTATGAAAAGGTTGACGCATGCGTTAATTTGTATTTTAGACC
This sequence comes from Microcaecilia unicolor, assembly GCF_901765095.1. Taxonomy (NCBI): domain Eukaryota; kingdom Metazoa; phylum Chordata; class Amphibia; order Gymnophiona; family Siphonopidae; genus Microcaecilia; species Microcaecilia unicolor. The sequence continues at coordinate 369,000,527 of NC_044034.1, forward strand.
CTTACAGTTTGGGAAGTGAAGGTTGAGGAATGTGCGGGATGATTTTTTAGCGTTCCTGGGTGGTAGATCTATCAGGTCTGACATGTAGGCTGGGGCGTCTCCGTGAATGATTTTGTGAACTAGGGATTAATGTGGGTTGTGTTTTTCTGTACAGTCACTATACAAATAAAATGAGTTCAGTGGCCATACGCAGGATGCACAGAGCGATGACTTTCACCGAGAAGCTGTATCATTTGTTGTCCGAGCATGTTCCGTTGAGCACTGCGTACTAACACAACCTGACATTCAATGCAACTATACAACACAGAACAGAGTCTCACTGGGCCCAGTATTCAGTTGGCGGCGATCAGTGTTTTGCTGACTGCTGCTGGCGTTAGACCTGGAAATTCAATGCCGGAGCACGTCCGGCCATCGGCTTTGAAGTTCTGAGTTTGCAGAGCCGTCTAACACGTAGCTGGTTAAGTACGATATTCAGCACTTAGGCCTAAATTCTGTATACCGGAGCCTGCTAAGTTGAACTTTTTTCTGTGCACATGTAGTAAGTAAATTGTATATTTTTCAGTGTTATTATATGACATTAGCCTTGAAGATTATTGCCTTAGTATATTCCTCTGTTTTTTGGCTACAATGTTTTTTTTTCTCCGAGCTGAAGTTGTTTTCCGTGATAAGAGCCGTTTTAAGGGGAAGACCATCTCCGTAGGTGCCGATGGCTGTTGAGGTTTTCTTTCTTTGATATATTATTTATAGAAAATCTCATGGGTTAATCTTGAGAGGCAAATTAGGTAGTATTGGTTTCATAGTATACTACTTACAATGTCAACACAATACTGTGAACTGGTCACCCTTCCAAGACCTGGCCAGGGCTGACCCTGTTTAGCTTCCTCTTCACCTTTCACAAGTGTTGGTGAGCATTTGTGAAAGGTGAAGAGGAAGCTAAACAGGGTCACCTTTCACAAATGTTCACCAACACCAGGCTTCTTATAACTAAAGGGTTTTATTAGTTGCCACTTAACATTAGCTTCATGGCTTATTCCTTCTTCAATTCAAACATTTCTTCTTTAACTCCACCATAACCATAAAGGCATTTACTCAGATTCTTCTAATTAAACCCTTCTCAGACTTAAAGCAGTTCCTCAAACTTTCACAGCTCAAACAGCCAAACAAAAGCATTTACTTTTCTTTTTCAGAGGGTAGTGCAGCTGTCACCTTTTCAGCAGAGAGTTTCAAAAGTCCACAGAGTTCAGCCAGTACCTTCAAGGGAATCGTCTTCCTCTGGCTCCCAGGCCTCCAGCTCCTCTCTCTTCTCTTTCCTTTCCAAACTCAGGCAGGTATAAGGTGGTTAATTAGCTTCTCCACCCCTATAGGCTCTTCCCCCTACTTCTAGGCAGGACCCAGCCCATAACAACTTCCACCTGCTTCCACCCCAGGACTCTCCCTGGTCCTAGCAACCTCTACCTACCTGGACATTCCCCCTACTGGCTCCCTCTAGTGACTCCTCAGCAATGACAAGACCTGGACATTTTCCCCTCATTTCTATGGGACCAGAGCCCTCTAGTGGCCTACCCAGGATAGGACAGCCCCTTATTCTTCACAATACGTAATAGAACACTTTAATAGGCAGCGTAGGGTATAAGCAAAGATGGAACAAAAGGTTTGGACGGCTTCCTAAAGGAAAAGTCCACAGATCATTATTAAATTGGACTTGGGTAAAATCCACTATTTCTGGGATAAGCAGCATAAAATGTTTTGTACCTTTTTGGGATCTTGCCAGATATTTGTGACCTGGATTGGCCACTGTTGGAAACAGGATGCTGGGCTTGATGGACCTTTGGTCTGTCCCAGTATGGCAATACTTATGCACTTAGGATTCTGAATGGAATCTTGCTAGTCTTTGGGGTTCTAAATGGAATGTTGCTACACTTTGAAATTCTGCGTGGAATCTTGTTATTGTTTAGAATTCTAGAATCTTGCTACTCTTTGGGGTTCTACATGGAATGTTGCTACTCTTTGGGTTTCTGCCAGGTACTTGTGACCTGGATTGGCCACTGTTGGAAACAGGATGCTGGGCTTGATGGACCTTTGGTCTGTCCCAGTATGGCAATACTTATGTACTTATGTACCACTCTGTATTTCTCATTCTGGAAATGGCGATCGCCATTACGGCATAATGTAAGCCACATTGAGCCTGCAAATAGGTGGGAAAATGTGAGATACAAATGCAATAAATAAAAATAGATAGGTATGACTAAGAGGAGTTAGAAAGTAAGGTGACTAATTTAAAGAAAGGTGCGCATGAGGTCAGAGAGATGGTTAAATATTACCTCAGCTAGGGTAGGAGTGGATACACATGTCCTGCTGCAGTACGTGTAGCCCGTGCCACTCCTTGTGTGTGTGAGTGGGAATAAGGGGTCCTTTTACTAAGCTGCATAAGCGTCTACGCACACCCAATGCACACCAAAATGGAGTTACTGCCCGGCTACCACATGGCTCTTGCAGTAATTTCATTTTTTCCGCATGTCTGATAGGCGCGGCCGAAAAATTATTTTTATTTCAGATGCACGCCAAGTGACATTTGATGCATGTAGGTCACCGTGTGAGACTTTACCGCTAGGTCAGTGGCTGGCAGGAAGGTCTCAGACCCGAAATGGACGCACGGCAATTTTCATTTTGCCACACGTCCGTTTTCGGCAAAAATTTTAGAAAGGCATTTTTTTTTACAGGTGCACTGAAAAATGACTCTGAATGCACCGAAAACAGGCGCCTACACTACCGAAGGCCATTTTTCAGTGTGTCTTTTTAAAAAGGCCCCTAAGCTAGTTACTTCTTCCATTAAAGGCCTCTATCATATCTCCCCTCAGCCGCCTTTTCTCCAAGCTAAGAGCCCTAGCCGCTTTAGCCTTTCCTCATACGAAAGTCGTCCCATCCCCTTTATCATTTTCTTCGCCCTTCTTACCTTTTCTAATTCCATCATATCTTTTTTGAGATGTGGTGACCAGAATTGCACACAATAGTCGAGGTGCGGTCGCACCATGGAGCGATATAAAGGCATTATAACGTCCTCATTTTTGTTTTCCATTCCTTTCCTAATAATATTTGCTTTCTTAGCTGCAGCAGCACACTGAGCAGAAGGTTTCAATGTATCGTGAATGACAACACCTAGATCTCTTTCTTGGTCTTTGACTCCTAACGTGGAACCTTGCATGACGTAGCTATAATTCGGGTTCCTCTTTCCCACATGCATCACTTTGCACTTGCTCACATTAAACGTCATCTGCCATTTGGATGCCCAGTCTCCCAGTCTCGTAAGGTCCTCTTGTAATTTTTCACAATCCAGTAAGTTCATGGCAATTCTGACCTGCTGATTAGCGCAGAAATGCCCGTTCTCCACCTCCAGACATGCTTCTTCAGCCAAACAGAGCCGCCAAGAGGGGGGGCAAAATTCCCCGGGCCTGGGCCGGCAAGGGGGGCCCGGCGCCTGGGTCAGGCCACCGGCACTGCAGTCCCCACTCTCACCTGCCTGCCTCCTCAGCTCCGGGCCCCCTTCATTCAAAGCGGCAGTCGCAGATCGCATCTCTTCTAGCCTTCCCTCCCTGTATCCCGCCCTCGCGGAAACCGGAAGTTACATCAGATGAGGGCGGGACACAGGGAGGGAAGGCGATCTGCGACTGCTGCTTTGAATGAAGGGGGCCCGGAGCCATGGAGGCAGGTAGGTGAGACCACGGACTGCAGCGGCGGGGGGTGGCAGCGGTAGGGGGGCGGAGGCGGGGCGGCTTTGCCCCAGGCCCGGCCTAGTCTCTCAGCGGCCCTGCAGCCAAAAAAGAAAAAATATTTTTTAGTGAGTAAGTAGTACATTTGAAGCTTACCGCAGGACACCTCAGCGTGCCCAGCATAAGCCCTTATAAGCATGTGCTATTGCATACCAAAGGACCCCTTAGTGATCTTAAAAATCAAGGAAGTCGATATAACCTGAACATAGATGTCAACATGACAGGGTCTTCATTTCAAAGTGCCTTTTGAATTAAAGCTAATATTTTGAATTGGATTCATTATTCAATTGCTACTCAATGCAATGATTGTAAATAGGTTTAAATAGGCACATTTTTGGACTTCTTACATAGAATCATACAGTAGATAAGGGCCAAATAGCCTATCCAGTCTGCCCTTTTTCAGTAACCACTAACTCTTCCCTTTCCTAGGGGATCCCACGTGGCTGTCCCACATTTTATTAAATTCCGACAACAGTCCTTGTCTCCACGACCTCCACTGGGAGGCCATTCCACACATCCACCATGCTTTCTGTGAAATAACATTTCCTCCTAAATGTATTTCCTCTTAACTTCATCCTATATAGGGTTACTGTATGTCTGGATTTGAGGACATGTCTGGGCAACCAAGCGGGTTTTGCCAATCTGCCTGTTTGTCCGGATTTCTGGACAAACGGGCAGGCTGGCGGGCGGGCCGTTCAATAGGACGGCCCGCCCGCCAGCCTGCCCGTTTGTCCAGAATTCCGGACAAATGGGCAGATTGCTAGCCTCCCCTCCCCTTACTTACTACTGCCCTGGTGGTCTAGTGACCTCTTCCGCCTTCGGGGCAGGAAAGAGCCCCTCTTTCCTGCCCGGAGCGCTGCCCTGCATGCATCCTTCCTGTTGCTGATCTCGGCGCCAATTCAAAATGGCTGCTGAGAGTTGAAGTGACCTCGCGAGACTTCAACTCTCGGTGGCCATTTTGAATCTGTGCCGAGATCAGGAACAGGAAGGATGCATGCAGGACAGCGCTCTGGGTGGGAAAGAGGGGGCTCTTTCCTCCCCAGACGAGGTCACTAGACCACCAGGGCAGTAGTAAGGCAAGGGGGGGGGGGAGTGACGGGGTGTGTGACAGGGAGGAGGGGAAAATGTGACAGGGGGCGGAGCGAGAGTGTGAAAGGGGGCGGGATGGGTGTGAAAGGGGGCATGGTGGTGTGGGTGGTGAGAGGGGGGGGCATGTGTCCTCCTTTTTGGGAGACAAAATATGGTAACCATAATCCAATGCCCTCTCGTTCCAGAGCTTTCCTTCATTTGAAAAAGGCTCTCCTACTGTACATTACATAGAGGCTTATTTTCAAAGCACTTAGCCTCCCAAAGTTCCATAGAAACCTATGGAACTTAGCCTCCCAAAGTGCTTTGAAAATATGCCTCATAGTAACATAGTAGATGACGGCAGAAACAGACCTACACGGTCCATCCAGTCTGCCCAAGATAAACTCATATGTGTATACCTTACCTTGAATTTGTACCTGTCTTTTTCAAGGCACAGACCGTATAAGTCTGCCCAGCAGTATTCCCCGCCTCCCAACCACCAGTCCCGTCTCCCATCACCGGCTCTGGCACAGACCGTATAAGTCTGCCCTCCACTATCCACACCTCCCAACCACCAACCCCTCTTCCCCCCCCCCCCCCCCCACCTGCTCTGCCACCCAATTTTAGCTAAGGTTCTGAGGATCCATTCCTGCTGCACAGGATTCCTTTATGTTTATCCCACGCATGTTTGAATTCCGTTACCGTTTTCATCTCCACCACCTCCCGCGGGAGGGCATTCCAAGCATCCACTACTCTCTCAGTGAAAAAATACTTCCTGACATCTTTCCTGAGTCTGCCCCCCTTCAATCTCATTTCATGTCCTCTCGTTTTACCGCCTTCCCATCTCCGGAAAAGATTCATTTGCGGATTAATACCTTTCAAATATTTGATCATCTGTATCATATCACCCCTGTTCCTCCTTTCCTCCAGGGTGTACATGTTCAGGTCAGCAAGCCTCTCTTCATACGTCTTGGAACGCAAATCCCATACCATTCTCGTAGCTTTTCTTTGCACCGCTTCCATTTTTTAAACATCCTTCGCAAGGTACGGCCTCCAAAACTGAACACAATACTCCAGGTGGGGCCTCACCAACGTCTTATACAGGGGCATTAAAACCTCCTTTCTTCTGCTGGTCACTCCTCTCTCTATACAGCCTAGCAACATTAACGCCACTGAAGTATTTAAACGTCTGTATCCTATCCCCTCTCTCCCGCCTCACTTCCAGTGTATACACGTGTCCTGTTATAAAGTCAGCCCCACTATGAAAGGTGTAATAGAAGGACAAACACTATTACATTTCTTTTCCATAAAATATTTTGTAGTGGTGGATGCCAAGCCAAGGTTTAATAGAATATCTTGCAACTCTTGTGAAGAATTTACCCTGCTGCAGCTTTCCCTGAGTTGGCAAATTCTACCAAATTAAGATATGTTTGAAGCCAGGCCAAGGTAATGGTGATCTCTAATCCTACAGGAAAATGATGGGTGCCGTAGTTCAGACGGGGTCAGACCAGCTTTGTCAGGCTTTGATGCTAAAGCATTCTGCACAGAAAGATATATGTATGCATTTAAAGTCTCCAGGGCATTGGATTTTTCTTCTTTTAGTAGGAAGTGATGGATGACAGCTGTTAAATTTGAACAGATTATAGTGGGGATTCTGTTTTTTGCAATCTGTATTAAGAGAAATTGGATGTTCAGTGCGTTTGCACAATTTTTCATTTTGTCTGCAGCCTCAGATATGACAGCTGGTTTCAGAAGAGCCTTGAATATAAAGGAAAAGAAAAATCAGACTTCTCCTTCGGTTCTAGTGACGTTCCTAGAAATGGGTTGTAGCCATGGCAGTGTGTTGTGGAGAGGATACTGGGGGCCAGATGCACTAAACCTAACCAGCCAGCAACGTGGTTTTTAAACTAGTTCTAGCCGGTTTAGCAAGCATGGAGTAAAACGAGTCATGCACAAAAGGGTTCTCTGAGCCATTTTCCTGTCATGGTAGCAGCTAACGAAAACGGAATGCAAAGCTACTATAATGAGCTAATTACTATATAATAATTCTCACCTCCATCGTTCTGACTTGCCTGGGACTGTGGCTCATTCCGAGTTGGTCTGCTAGGCTCCGTAGATCAGGCTGACATCACCATAGCCATTATGATGTCAACTTCAGAACCCTTGGGAAAAAAAAACATGCCTCACAGCTGATCCATGTCCAGAGGAGGGTTGCTGGACATGGGTGGCGGAGGGGGGGCAGGGGAGAGAGGAGGGTCGCTGGACATGGGTGGCTGGAGGAGGCAGGGGAGAGAGGAGGTTCGCTGGACATGGGTGGCTGCAGTGGGCGCAGGGGGAGAGGAGGGTCGCTGGACATGGGTGGCTGCAGGGGGAGAGGAGGGTCGCTGGACATGGGTGGCTGGAGGGGGGGCAGGGGAGAGAGGAGGGTCGCTGGACATGGGTGGCTGGAGGGGGGGGGCAGGGGAAAGAGGAGGGTCGCTGGACATGGGTGGCTGGAGGAGGCAGGGGAGAGAGGAGGTTCGCTGGACATGGGTGGCTGCAGTGGGCGCAGGGGGAGAGGAGGGTCGCTGGACATGGGTGGCTGCAGGGGGAGAGGAGGGTCGCTGGACATGGGTGGCTGCAGGGGAGCCGAGGAAAACCTTGCTAGCGCCCGTTTCATTTGTGTCAGAAACGGGCCATTTTTACTATTATAATGTGCCTGCAATGCGATGCACAGCCGTTTCTGACCCCATGCACAAAAGCAGTCCCTACCATTACCGTGGAAATTTTAACGGGAGGTCTGGAGCTCTTGTTCTTCATTGTCACAAGTAGGAGAAGGGGAGAGAAACAAGGCAGGGAAGATGGAGCACAAAAAAAAAAAAAGTACACCGGCTTACACGCAGCTTCTTTCCATGTATGAAAGCCGTGTATAAGAGCCCTGCCGTGCTTCTTTTTCAAATGGCATTTTACTGGCAAGAAATTGGGGGGGGGGGGGGGGCAGTACCGAAATGTAAAGCATAAAAGTAACGGTGACTTACCAAAAATGCAAGGAAGACAAGGGTCCATCAAACAGGTGTGTGGGAAACAGCATCCCCCATGCTAGAAGCACAACAGAGAGCGAGGGGTTAAACCAGTTGGACAGTGTCAGTCTGGGATGTCTTGCCCACTCACTAATGGAGTGGGACACCAGGAAGTTCAGATCCAATCAGTTCACAGCTCTACAGTGATGTCATCAGGGAAGCCCTGCAGGGAGGAGTAGTTGGGACAGCAACCAGCCAATGAGAGTCCGTCTTCAGAGGGATAGGGGTTCCAGGATGTTCGCTGGCCAATAGAAGGAAGCAGCAAGAACAGCTGGGGGTGGAACCAAGCCCTGATCAGTGTTGCCAGGTGGGCGGTTTTCTGCGACCCGCCACGGGAAATTTTTGCCCGCGGCGGGTTGCGGTTTTTTGGGCTTGTTTTGGGTCTTTTGGGCGGTTTTTTAAGAGGTTTTTTCGGCCGCGGGGGGCGGGGTTAGTGATGTTCTGGGCGGGGCCGATGACGGGGGAGGCGGGGCCGATGACGGCAGGGGCGGGGTTGATGACAGCGGGGGCGGGGTTGATGACGCGGGGGTGGGGGTGTCAGGGGCGGGGTTTGACTTTGGGCGGGTTTTGGGCGGGTTTTGGGCTGGTTTGGTTGGGGGAAAAATTTTTCCACCTGGCAACCCTGGCCCTGATGCTGATTCCTCAGAGCCGAGAGCAGCAGCGAGCATATTCCCAGCAGCGGAGAGGCAGAGAGCCCCAACACATCTGTCCATCCAAAAAGAAAAAAACGCGCTTTTGTGCTTGGGGGGAAAAAAAGGGCTACATCCACCTGCTTTCATACACGCAGCTTGTCTGTAGAATGCTCAGAGCAGCCACACATAGCGATTGACTGTTCTGCGCATGCTCCGCTCACCGACTGGCTTCCCCCATATTGCATGCAAATGAACTGGGTCGCAAAAGCAATGAGAAGCTCATTTGCATGCGATTATCCTTGTGAATCCCTCTGTGTTTCCGAATCGGTAAATTTTTACCGATTTGGAAATACAGACGGATTCTTAATGGGACCTTTGTGCATCTGGGCCTGGATTCTTTCATTGGAATAAGAGTGGACAGATAAATTTGACCCTTTGAAGCAAATCAAACAGTTAACATATTGCAGGTTTTCTCGTCATTCATGCCTTTCATTGATCAATGAGATCCTGCACAAATAGTTTACTTAGCGGGGCATAATCGAACGCGAACGCCCATCTCCATGGCGTCTATATCCGAGAACGGGTACATGAAGGGGTGAGACAGACTGTATTTTCAAAAAAAATGGGCGTCCAACTTCCGTTTCGAAAATACAGTTTGTACGGACCAAAATGCCATGGATTTAGTCGTTTCCGAGCTGGGCGTTTGTTTTAGCGATAATGGAAACTAAAAACGTCCAGCTAAAAAAACATCCCAATCCAAGCCATTTGGTCGTGGGAGGGGCCAGGATTCGTAGTACACTCACCCCCCTGACATGCCAGGACACCAACTGGACACCCTAGAGGTCAGTGCGGTGGACTTCAGACAACGCTCCCACATGCATAGGTCCCTTACCATGGGTGCTGAGCCCCCAACCCCCCTCCCCCAAAACCCACTACCCACAAATGTAAAACACTACCATAGCTCTTAGGGGTGAAGGGGGCACCTACATGTGGGTACAGTGGGTTTTGGAGGCCTCCCATTTACCAGCACAAGTGTTACAGGTAGGGAGGATGGGCCTGGGTCCGCCTGCCTGAAGTGCACTGCGGTACCCACTAAAAGTGCTCCAGGGACCTGCATACACGCAGGCCTCTAGGACTTGTTGCTGCTGTATAACCTTGGCATACCAGTTGACCCCTGAAGACTAATGTCTCCGAAAACGTCCTTTATTGGAATAAGCACATTTACTCACAGATCAGAGGTTGTGCCCCACTGGCAAAGAGTCTCCCTGGTACTGAGATTAGCAGTGGGTCAGAGCTGGCAGAATGCTGTACAATGCCCTCTTTCAGCAACATTCAAGGTAAGAACTAAGTGCTGTAACGTGGCTAACACATGAAAGGGATCTAAAACTGGCTTACAAAAATGGCCACTACCTCTTGGACTACCAGAAACAAAACAGGGCACACTCTGACCCAGTAAGCAGAGGGAAAAGCACCATGGGAGTAGAGCCTACCAACTACCAACATCGTGAGCATTTAACACAAGCTAGTGGAATCACGGAGCCCAATACCCTACACCCACCACAATGCATTGCTGATGTGACTCTGCAGTGCCCTTAACAGAAAAGGTGTCACACTCACCCGAGACCCACATCAGAACCAGGGAAAGGCTGTCAGGGGATAGAACACATTCTGCTATCATGGAGGTGGGTACGGCATTTGAGGCTGGCAGAGACGCTGGAAAAAAAAAGTTTGTAAAGTGGGTTTTTTTTGTGGGAGGGGGTTAGTGACCACTGGGGGAGTCAGGGGAGGTCATCCCCGATTCCCTCCGGTGGTCATCTGGTCAGTTGGGGCAGGTTTTTGGGACTTGGACCTGAAAAAAAAGGGTCCAAATAAAGCGGACCAAATTCTCATCAAAAACGCCCTTCTTATTTCGATTATCAGCTAAAGATGCCCATCTCTCCTCGGCCGATAACCACGCCCCAGTCACGCCTTCACCACGCCTCCAACACGCCCCCGTCCACTTTGTTCATTCCTGCGACTAAGTGCAGTTGAAGACGACCAAAATCGGCTTTTGATTATACCGATTTGTTCGCCCACGGGAGAAAGACGCCCATCTCCCGATTTGGGTCGAAATATGGGCGTCTTTCTCTTTCGAAAATAAGCTGGTTAGTGTAATTTGGAAATAAACTGCTAACATAAGTCAGAGAACAGTTAATTCCAGGTGCATATGTGTGTTATGCTTTTTCCAATGTGTGAATTCTTACTTGTCTGGTTAGCTATGCGGAACGGGGTCTGTTAGCATGTGAGGCTGAATGATTGCAATCAACTGACGTCAACCCGATGGTTGTAATCATTCAACATATTTTTCAGGTTTTCGTAGGTGTCTCCAGTAAAGTACGGCATGTTCATATATGGATTGAACAGACTCGGTCAAAAACATTTCTGTGAACCTAATTTTGTCAAGGTCTACTAATGAATAAATTGTTCTCACATCCTTCCGCTGTTGCGATTGTCTTTAGGCAGTAACCTTGTGAAAAGTGTTCGTTTAGCTGGCGATAAAGTTGCCCAGTGCAGCAGTGCTAGGGAAGCTTATTTACTGTGTTTTCTGGATGAATAAGTCTATTTATTTTTATTTATTTATTTTACTGCACTTGTATCCCACATTTTCCCACCTATTTGCAGGCTCAATGTGGCTTACAAAATGTTACAACGATTTTCACATTAATAGAATAAGAATTTCAGAATGTAAAGCAACTAAGGTGCATAACAATATCATAGCAATCATCTTAACGGAAAATAATTTCAAAATTATTACAAATAAAGGTGCATAGGTATATCATGCAGGATTAGAAGTGGATAAACAGATAAAGCATAACAATGATATCAGGGCACGATATAATCATAATATTCATATTATATAATCATATTATATTCATATTATATATAGATAGATATAGATATATTCATAGTCATTTAACTCTTCCTTTGGGAAGAGTCCGTGTTGTAACATGTAATTTAAATGCATCGTGAGGTCCGTTATGAATCGTTGAGGGGCAAAATTTATAAGGTTGTTGGGGTATATGTCTAGTTTGCAGTGGGATTTGGCGGACCTGTTGATCACTTGGGAGATGGTATCATCCAAGAGTGTGTCAAAGATTGTCCAGGATTGATCTACTGGATGCTCATTGGGGGTTGGATCTAGACAGTCAAGGAATTTTACGTAATCGGTGGAATTAATTGGTATCGTGAGTCGTAACTTTACAATTTTCTCATTGAACTATTTCGCAAGATTGTCTGCTGATAGGGTGTCTGTGGTGTTTGAAGTAACTAGTGAGGTATCTAATAATTTGTTCACAAGTTGGAAAAGTTTATGTGCATCTTTGTAATCTGGCCCTATTTTAGTTTTGTAATATGATCTTTTGGTTTGTCTAATGGCATATTTGTATTTCCTTTGTAGTTGTTTCCAAGTGATAAGAGTGGGTTTGTCTTTCTTTTTCTTCCAAGTTCGCTCTAATCTTCAGTTGTTCATTGCTTAAGTGGTACAGAGATACCTAGAACATCTTGTGTTCATTCTTCATCGTGTTTGCTAAAACCACAGAAGTCAGTTACGAAAATTTAACATCTCTCCATTCTTGCTACCATCTCCGTTTTCTACCAGGAATGGTTTCAAATAAATTTGTTTTGCAAACTAAGGAGGGTTGTTATTAATGTGTGGTAAAAATATGGTGCTTTACTGTGCCTTAGTTTACCACAGAAGTCATTAACCTGGGGGATCTCCAGTGCAGGAATAATGCAATTCGTGATAAAATAGAGGGAGTGCTAGAGATGAAACCCAATACCCCTGGCTGAGAAAACAATATATGAGTCCTCCTGGGTGTGGTGAGCAGAGGGAGGAATTCCTTAGAGCTCTGAGAGACAGTTCTGAAGGTGCAGAGCCCATGGAGTATCTGGAGGAGGGAAAAGACGGACTTTTGGAACCCTCAAATAAGCCTTCTGTAATGGATTCGGAGGCTACAGTCAAAGAACACGCCAGTCAGTAAAGGCAGAGCGGGAGGACACAGGTGAATATTTGCTGTGTAGTGGGAGGTGATCCTCCAGCCCAGGTTGTTGAAGGGCTACTGGTCTCAGCAGAGGATATTTAAGTAATTGTCTGCTAATATTCTTGCTGAACTTTTAAGAGAGGCTGTTTGAACTGATTGGGGGGGGGGGTGGGGGGAAAGGACACAGTGTGAAATACTTTCAGAGGCTTCAAGGCTCTTCTCCTGGGCTTGTAACAGTGAAAGCCCAATATTTTTTCTCAGATAATTATTTGGTGAGGACTTCTTGATTTTGGACACTAAAAATAAAACCCCGACGAGTGAAAGTAACTCCTAGGGAATCCTTGCTTGAACCCAGCTGCTACCCCGGAAGTTTACAAAATATATAAATCTATATATATATATATATAATTAATCACAATAACCATCTGGAAGGAAGACATTAGACATTTATCTGATCTCCCCATCAACTTCCAGACAAATATGGAGCCAACCCCATCACATCTGACACTTGTTTTGCTTTAGAGGTGCATCAGGGGTTAATCATTGGGGAAGTACTCATTGATTAACTATGCAAAATCTGGGGGCAGGTGCCTACTTTCCTTTGTAGACTAGATGTCTCTTCATAGAATTTTCCTCACAAAGGGAAATTTGGTAATCCAGGCGCCCACATTTATGTTCTCCTTGTGTGTGTAAATGGCTAAACCAGCACTTGCACACATAAGAGTATATTTGAAACAGAAACAAAGACTAGGGGACACTCAATGAAGTTACATGGAAATACTTTTAAAACAAATAGGAGGGAATATTTTTTTTTCGCAAAGAATAGTTAAGCTCTGGAACTCTTTACTGAAGGATATGGTAACAGTGGCGAGCGTATCTGGGTTTAAAAAAAGTTTCAGATAAGTTCCTGGAGGAAAAGTCCATAGTCTGTTATTGAGATGGACATGGGGGAAGCCACTGCTTGCCCTGGGATTGATAGCATGGAATGTTGCTACTCTTTGAGATTATGAATGGAATCTTGCTACTGTTTGGGTGTTCTGGAATCTTGCTACTCTTTGGGTGTTCTGGAATGTTGCTACTCTTTGGGGTTCCGGAATCTTGCTACTCTTTGGGTTTCTGCCAGGCACTTGTGACCTGGATTGGCCACTGGTGGGAGCAGGATACTGGGCTAGATGAACCTTCGATCTGAGCCAGTATGGTTATTCTTATGTTCTTATGTAAATGCAAAGTGTTGTTCACATGTATCATCAGTCTGGGCATTTGAACTTGTAGGAACAGATTCTGCAACCTATAAGTGCTGGCAATAAACCTGTACAAGCTGCAGATTTTACAAAACTGCATGTCCGAAGGGAACCAATTAATTAGCCAAGATTGAAAACTCAAAATATTGGATTTGTGAGGCAGGTAAGCAAAGTTGCCGTCTCAGTCTTTCCTCCAAATCCCAGATGCCAATAAGCATTTAGGTGACAGTTATGCAAGTCCCGGAGGAGGTAGAAATACAAATATGTGGAAGCATACTTGTGTTTCCATTGCAAAATACAAAATACACAAACTTTTTAGAGATAATGTTATCAATAAATTTTCACGAGTCTATTTTATATATATATTTATTTACTTATTAATAAATTGGGTTTTATTAACCAGCTTCATGCAGTTAGAGTTTGATATGAACAACTTACACTGTTAACAGCGTAACAGTAAAGACTACATCAGCGTAAAACATAGTTAAAACAATGCGGTAAATTTGGAGACGTGAATTAAATCCCAGTAATAGCAACTGTCAGAAATATACGGAACCAAAGAGCACAGTAGAACATTCGTATAACAGAAATAATGATACATGCAGTGCATTTTTTTCTAGCAAGAAAGGTGCCGGTACTCAAATGCTAGGCCACCCTTCAGGGTGGGGTAATCACTGAGAGACCCCCCCCCCCCCACCCCATGATAGCCAGGCCCCATGCAACCTGTCACATAATCTATGACAAGGCAGAATTGGTGTGTAGAGCCTGAGCTCTTTCATTAAAACTTGGGGACCATGGGTCAGTTTTAGCAGACAATGGAAAAGGTGCCAGTACTCAGTACCCCCAAGTACCCCCTCAAAAAAAGCCCTGCTTTTATCACATGTAGCAGTGATTTTGATTTCTACTGGCATCTCTATTTTCTTTCATTTAGGGGGCTTATCAACATGAGCTATTGTTAAGACGTTATTTTACTGTTAACCCCTGTAATTAGCTTGATTGTTCTATACTTGGCTCACTTTTGATAATGTGATGTCATAATGCCTCATTCCACCAATGGCTAACAGCCAACCTCATCAATGATGTCACAAAGGCCTGATCACCCACACGTGGGTCCCTTTATCCAGTGCGTTTGTTCTAGCAAAAGAGGTGCCGGTACTCAAATGCCAGGTCACCCTTCAGGGGTGGGGTGATCACTGAGGGACCCACCCCACAATAGCCAGGCCCCCTGCAACCAGTCACAGAATCTATGACAAGGCAGAATTGGTGTGTAGAGCCTGAGCTCTTTCATTAAAACTTGGGGACCATGGGTCAATTTTAGCAGACAATGGAAAAGGTGCCGGTACTTGTTACCCCCCCCCCCCCCCTCAAAAAAAAGTCCTGGATACATGTCAGAATAAAATGACGCAGTCTAATGGAAGTAAATTCATATAACAAACATATGAGATTCAATTAAGTCAGCTCCTTTGTCTCAAAAAAAACTGTCCAGGCCAGAATTAAGTTATAACCCAAAGGGGTTTACTTAAGCTGAGATTCTTCAAGCAAAACAATGAGACAAATGCTTAGTAGCAACTGTGACTGGTAGAAGTAAAGAGGAAAAATAGTTCTATCGTGTATGACCTCTATTGGATTTGCTCAGGCAGTGTAGGAGGAGCCTAATGCTTATAGCATCAGGATGGGAATCAGAGGTTCAAACCTCTTGACAGCTCCTTGTACCCTTGGGCAAGTCGCTTAACCCTCCTTGCCTTGGGTCCATTGTTGGGCAGGTTCTAGCAGCATTGCCACTGCAAATCATGGGCGGTAGCAGCAACAGTGCACTGGAGAAGGCAATGGTGAACTACTTCTGTTTCATGCCAAGAACACCAAAGGGAAGATCCCTCATTGTGTGCTCACCAGGAGCTGGTTTGACTCAAGGGCACGTGTGGATTTGGGCTGCAGGAATTTCCTGGTGAAAGTCCCTTTACAGCTTTACTCTCTCTAGACCTCTCCAGAGGGAAACCTTTCTGTAAATGCCTTTCCTTTTCATAGGTAGGGTTCTCTGAACGTCTACGTACAAAGTCCTTAGTAGATGGTTTCTTCCCTGATGGAAGCTCAGCTGTTGGACTTCTTTTTCCTTGTAGTTCTTCTGAGACTCTCCCCTGTTCTGTTCCTGTCCTTCAGGTGTGTTCTTTCAGCTTTCTCCCTTTCTCCTTAGTAGGATTTGATGATGGTCTGGTTCCCCATTCCAGCATTCACCAGAGTCAAATTGCAACAGCTTTTTTTCAGACTCTTAATTGACTTTCATTCTATTTCCCTCCAGGAGCAGTGGCTGTGCTAGCCAGCCCCCCCCCCCCCCACCCTAGCCGAAGTCCTCTTCAGCGCCGGTCTCCGGCGCGTTGCTGATCTGGATTATGTTTCTGTGAGTCCTGACGTCCTGCACGTAGGAACGTGCAGAAGGTCAGGACTCACAGAAATAGAATCCAGATCAGTGAACGCACCGCAGTCAGAGACCGACGCTGAAGGGGACTGCGGCTGGCAGGGGTTGGGGACCCCCGCCAGCAAAGGTACCTGGCGGTGGTGGGAGGGAGTCGAAAGGACAGGGGAGGGGCAGCGGTGCCGGGTGGGGGAGGGGGCAGTGGCGCCCCCTCACCTCAGGCTCTGGACCCCCCTCCCGCCGAAGTCTGGCTACGCCCCTGGTTTATATGTAGATCTGCTGTAGATTTTAAAAGAAGCAAGCATTTATATGGTTGATGAATTTCTACTTAGTGTTTTTCTTTAATCAGATATGTGACAGTTTAGCAAGTTGTACTACTACTACTACTACTACTTATCACTTCTATAGCGCTACAAGGCATATGCAGCGCTGTACACCATACATGAAAAGACAGTCCCTGCTCAAAGAGCTCACAGTCTAAAAATGGAATGTTGCTAGTGGAATAGCAACATTCCATGTAGAATCTCAAATAGTAGCAACATTCCATGTAGAATCTCAAGTAATAGCAACATTCCAGAATCTCAAATAGTAACAACATCCCATGTTCCACTGCCCTAACCATTAGGCTACTCTTCCACTAGCAACATTCCATCTAGAAGCCTGCCCTTGCAGATCAGCAACGCAGCCGCGCAGGCTTCTGTTTCTGTGAGTCTGACGTACGTGCAGGACGTCAGACTCACAGAAACAGAAGCCTGCGCGGCCGCGTTGCTGATCTGCAAGGGCAGGCTTCTACATTACTACTACTTATTACTTCTATAGCGCTACAAGGCATATGCAGCGCTGTACATCTTACACGAAAAGACAGTCCCTGATCAAAGAGCTCACAATCTAAATAGGACAGACAAACAGAACAACTAAGAGGTAAGGGGATTAAAGAGGTGGGGGATACAAGGGTACAGGGCAAGTGAGTAGTGGTTAGGAGTCAAAAGCAGCGTTAAAGAGGTGGGCTTTTGGCCTGGATTTGAAGACGGCCAAAGACGGGGCTAGACGTACAGGCTCAGATAGTCTATTCCAGGCGTGAGGTGCAGCGAGATAAAAGGAACGGAGTCTGGAATTAGCAGTAGAGGAGAAGGGGACAGACAAGAGGGATTTATCCACAGAACGGAATACCCAAGGGGGGGGGGGGCGTAGGGAGAGCTCTCTCTAACTTTTCCCACTTAGGGGTCTTTTTACTAAGCTGCTGGGAAAAGGGCCCTGCGGTAGCAGTGGGGGCCATTTTTCCCACACACCAGCGCCCTTTTTACTGCAGCGGGTAAGAAGCCCCTAAAAAGAATGGGCACACAGTAAGATAACTCTTACCGCGTGGCCATGCGATGGGGAGTATTTACCACCACCCACTGAGGTAGCGGTAAGGGCTTCCGCAGTAACCCAGTGGTAACCGGGTAGTATGCAGCAATACCTGATTAGTGCCGTGCTACACAAAAATTAGTTTTCCGGCGCACCAGAACTACCACTGGCGGCCTTGTTGGGACAGCATTCGTTTCGGAGTAGTGTGTAGTAATCCCGCGTTGAGCTTCCCACCACTTCGTAAAAGGGCCTCTTAGGTTTCTAGAAGGAAACAATTCTGTTACAGGCAGTGGTGTGCTGGAGCAGGCTCTCACAGGCTCGCAAGAGCCGGTTGTTAAGTTTTTAAGAATTTTGGGAGCCGGTTGTTAAAGTAGGGCCCTCCATGGCTACTTTAACAACTGCTCCCAAAATGTGGGCTTGGGCCCCCTGCTGAATTATCTTTTACTTTGCTGTTGGGGATGCTGAGCCCTTCCAGCCAAGTATATAGACTACTGCTGCTCCCCGCTCCTTGTTTCCAGCTCTGGGCAGCAGGCTGGGACTTCTCGAGCATGTGAGAGAAGTTCCAGCATGCTGCTCAGAGCAAGACGTTGGGAGTGGTGGCAGTCCATTTATTGGCTGCCAGCAAAGGTATGCCTAGCGTGCCCGCAAGAAGGGAGGGAGGAGAGAGAGGAAAGTGTCGTTCCCCCCTCCCCCCCCCCCCCCGGCCACCCCTGGCCCTTCCAACTGCAGAGCTGGCTTCGTCCGGAGAAAGAGCCTGTTGTTAAAAATTTACCAGCACACCCCTGGTTACAGGCCTCTGAAGGGGCTGGAAATCCTTTTTTTATATTTTACATAAAACTTGACGAATGCTAAACTTTCCAACATTTCAATGATTATTTAAAGCAAGTCGTTATAATCAATGGGGCCTCTCTGCTAATTACACACCCAGCTTGCATTAATGTGCATTAAAGCATTAATGCAGGTTAGTAAATGAGTCCCGTAGACTGAGCATGGCCAAAGAGTCATCCAGATGTCTGAGACCATGAATTTTTATGAACTCCTTTTCAAGTCTACTTGCATTAGAGTTTCAATTTGGGAACTCATTTTCTGAACTTCTTCTGTACCGTGAACTAGAATCGTATCGGTTAATTGGTCTTAAGATTCATCTTACGCTGTTCTAGGTGGATTGTTTAGAAGTCTATTGACTTGTCATTGGATTTAAATGTAAACTCAGAGGCCATTTGCGTGCACAGCCCAGTAAAATGGTTGCTGATATCTCCAGTCTATAATGACTTTGGAAATGAACCAACCATGTCTTCTCTGCTAATTAATTTTGACCCTATTCACCCTTTTGTCATTTTGATGAATGGTTTGAAACTAACCACATAGAAACCTACTATATTAGTGTCAAGACAAGAGATTAGGCTTGTTAAGCAATTTGCAATGTATTTTTGTTTTATTTGTTCTGGGTACAGACCGTAATAAATGTCAATAACCAGTTAATTTGAATCCGTAGCACCTCTTTAGTTATCATTAGCAATCCAACATGACAGCAAAGGTAGACTTAGAAGTTATTCATATTTAAAAAAAACAAACTTGTGAGGAGTTATTTCTTCTCAAATAGGAATGATACAGTATAATGTTCTCTCTTAAGCTCTGTTGGTATCCATCAACAGCATTCTGTCTTCCAGATGTGCTGTAGCCACCTCTTGGTTTCAGAGAGAGAGAGAGACAATGGCCCCGGAGCACCCTCCAACACGACAAGATAATATCTTCATGCTTGCACTTTCAAAACACAAATGTTTGCACAGGTTCAATAGCTTCAATATAAAGAATTGCAACAGTCCTTCCTTTGGAGGTTCTCAAACCTTCAGTCCTTCACAGTTTCAACGTGACATCAGTCTCCACCTTTCTCTCCAGTGGGCTCCTTGGACAGTTTCCTTCCTGGGACCTCTACTCTTCTCCCTCTATACTTCTTCGCTCGGTACTCTGATCTCATCCCATGGTTTTCAGTATCATCTTTACGCCGTCGACTCCCAGATCTACCTCTCCGCACCAGAAATCTCAGCAGGCATCCAGGCCAAAGTTTCAGCCTGCCTGTCTGACATTGCTGCCAGGATGTCTCACCGCCATCTGAAGCTAAACATGACCAAGACTGAGCTTCTTATCTTTCCACCTAAACCAACCTCTCCTCTCCCCCCATTCTCTATTTCTGTGGATAACATGCTCATCCTTCCTGTCTCATCAGCACGCAACCTTGGGGTCATCTTCGACTCCTCCCTCTCCTTCTCTTCACATATTCAACAACTGCTAAAACCTGTCGTTTCTTCCTCTATAACATCACTAAAATTCGCCCTTTCCTTTCTGAGTACGCAACCAGAACCCTCATCCACACTCTTATCACCTCCCGCTTAGACTACTGCAACATGCTTCTCACAGGTCTCCCACTTAGCCATCTCTCTCCTCTTCAATCAGTTCAAAATTCGGCTGCACGCCTAATATTCCACCAATGTCGTTATGCTCATATTACCCCTCTCCTCACGTCACTTCATTGGCTCCCTATCTGTTTCCGCATACAGTTCAAACTCCTCTTACTGACTTACAAATGCATTCACTCTGCAGCTCCTCAGTACCTCTCCACTCTCATCTCTCCCTACACTCCTCCCCAGGAACTCCGCTCACTGGGCAAATCTCTCTTATCTGCACCCTTCTCCTCCACCGCTAACTCCAGACTCCGTTCCTTTTATCTTGCCACACCATATGCCTGGAATAGACTTCCTGAGCCGGTACATCAAGCCTCATCTCTGGCCATCTTCAAATCTGCTAAAAACCCACCTTTTTGATGCTGCTTTTAACTCCTACCCCCCCACTCGCCCGTTCAGAACCCTCACCTTATCCTCACTTCAACTGTCTTTTATCCCTTATATGTCCTGTCTTTCCTAACCCTTATCCCTTACCTGCCCTGTCTGTCTGTCCTAATTAGATTGTAAGCTCTGTCGAGCAGGGACTATATCTCCATGTTCAAGTGTAAAGCGCTGCGTACGTCCAGTAGCGCTATAGAAATGATAAATAGTAGTAGTGGAGTCTCATGGAGCTAGCAGATCTTGTGTGATGGCTGTAGCTCACCCAGGGGATGTAGCACCGGTGGTTTACAGGGACTTTTGAGTGTACTAGAATCTCAGATAACAAAGTTTGAAAAAGTGTACAGCTCAGTTTTCAAAAAGAGCTCTGTGTTTACCAAGGCCTAGTAAACGTAAGGCTCCTCAACCTGCCAATATTCAAGGGCATTGTACAAATTGTGCTATAAATATTCGGGCACTATCTGTATAGATAAGAACATAAGAGTAGCCATACTGGGTCAGACCAATGGTCCATCTAGCCCAGTATCCTGTTTCCAGCAGTGGCCAATCCAAGTCACAAGTACCTGGCCAAAACCCAAATAGCAGTAACACTCCATACTACAAATCCCAGGGCATGCAGTGGCTTCCCCATGTCTGTCTCAATAGCAGACTATGGACTTTTCCTCCAGGAATTTGTCCAAACCTTTTTTTAAACCCAGATACGCTAACCGCTGTTACCACATCCTACGGCAAAGAGTTCCAGAGCTTAACTGTTCGTTGAGTGAAAAAATATTTCCCCCTATTTGTTTTAAAAGTCTTTCCATGTAACTTCCTCGAGGGTCCCCTCCTAGTCTTTGTACTTTTGGAACGAGTAAAAAATCAATTTCCTTCTACTTGTTCTACACCACTCAGGATTTTGTAGACCTGCTTTTAGCAAGAAAAGGATCTCAGTTTAAGAAAACTGCTTATCCTTTGGGATTTACTACCGTCAGACTATCCATTTGCTACCCAGCTCAAACAGTAATATTGGGTAAGGTAACGGGGAGGAAAGTATATGGTGCAAGCCACTGGATCTATGAAACAATTGAATCATTTTGGACTACCGATACTTCCAAGAATGAATTAGAACCTCCACAGAAAATTGATGGCAAGCTTAGCTCAGACCAGCAAGGAAAGCTAACATCTGTAGTAAACCAAGAACACAGTGATGAGGGTTGTACATCTCAGGGGCGTAGCTGTTATGGGGCCATGGGGGCCTGGGCCCCCGTAGATTTGGCCCTGGACCTCCCTGCCAGCAACCCTCTCAACCCCCTCCCTCCCGCCGCCAACCCGCCATCTGCTACCTTTGCTGGCGGGGGACCCCAACCCCCGCCTGCCGGTCTTCTTCCTTCGTTTGGTTTCTCAGTCTGACGTCCTGCGCGTACAACGTGCAGGACGTCGTACTCAAAGAAACAGAACAAAGCCTTGCAGGGCTTCATTCTGTTTCTGTGAGTCTGACGTCATGCAGGACATCAGACTGAGAAAACAAACGAAGGAAGAAGACTTTGGCTGGTGGGGGTTGGGGTCCCTCGCCAGCAAAGGTAGGTGACGGTGGGCAGGGGGTCAAGAGGGTCATCGGCGGGGAGGGGGGGGGCAAAGTTGTTGGAGGTGTCGGCAATGGCGGTGGGGGGGGGGGGGGGTCGGTGGCGGCAGAGGGGGGACTAAAATGTGCCCCCTCACCTCGGCTCCGGACCCCCCTACCGCTGAAGTCTGGCACATCTGCCCCTGACTTTGAGGTAAAACCTGAGCCATTAATAACATCAGAATTGACTCAGTGCCAGATGCACTAAAATCGTCATTAGAGCCGTTCCCTACCGAATTCCATAGCGAATCGGTAGGGAACGGCTATGCATCAAGGAAAGGGAATGCAAATGAGCTACTCGTTGTAGCTCAGTTGCATTCTCTATTCCATCGTAAAACAGGCGGCCAATCGGCCGGTCGAGCATGCGCAGAGCAGCAAAGCTTTATGCTGGCTGCTCTACGCATGCGAAATACGCCCGAAGACGCCGCACCACTCACCCCCCCCACCCTCCGCCACAATAATAAAAACAAAAGTGCAGTTGAGGCCGGCCATCAAAAAAAAAGACTGCTTTTTTCGATGGCCGGCCTCAACTGCACTTTTGTTTTTATTATTGCGGCGGGGGGGGGGGGGGCGGAATGACTTTTTATAGCGGTTTTTCATCAGTTTTCAATCCCGCGCAGCCCCAACGAGAGGTACAGACCTCTCGTTAGAGTTTCCAGCGTTAAGGCAATCGGAAAAGCTTAGTGCATCTCATTACAAATAGGGTTTCTACACAATTTGCTCATCTGCATTCCGTTTTCGTTAGCTGCTACCGTCGTCGTAAAATGGCTTTTAGTGCATGCCAGGGTTTACTACTTGCTCGTTATTGGCTCGTTAGGTTTAGTGCATCTGGCCCTCAGATCGAACCTGTGCCTTCATCAGCAGAAACAGGAGAGCCAGACACTAATGCCAAGCAAGCAGTAACTGTAGATGAGGTTAGCAGTGGCGTACCAAGGTGGGGGCAGTCCGCCCCGGGTGCACACCGCTGGGGGGGGTGCCGCGGTGCGCGCCTGCTCCTCCGAATTCGCTAAACTTCATTCATTCGCTGCAGCTCCCTCTGCCCCGGAACAGGTTACTTCCTGTTCCGGGGCAGAGGGAGCTGCAGCGAACGAATGAAGTTTAGCGAATTCGGAGGAGCAGGCGCGCGCCGCGGCACCCCCCCCAGTGGTGTGCACCCAGGGGGGGGTGTCATCTAGCGGGGGGGCGTGCTGCACCCGGGGGGGGGGGGCATCGCCGCTCCGCCCCGGGTGCCATCCAGGCCAGGAACGCCACCAGGCCAGGAACGCCACCTCTTTAACATTGCTTTTGACTCGTAACCACTTGTAACCACCTGCCTCCACCTACCCTCCTCCTTCCTGTACACAATAATTGATTTGATTTGCTTACTTTATTTTTTGTCTATTAGATTGTAAGCTCTTTGAGCAGGGACTGTCTTTCTTCTATGTTTGTGCAGCGCTGCGTATGCCTTGTAGCGCTATAGAAATGCTAAATAGTAGTAGTAGTAGTAGTGGAGGTTAGGAACTGGAATGGATGATGTGCAGGTGTGTGGAGACAGTATTTAAAGGAGATTCTAGCAGGGTTGCCGAGAGGAGGGGGCAAGGGGGGCAAATTCCCCGGGCTCAGCCTCCAAGGGGGGCCCGGAACCGGGGTCTCGCTCTCTCTCTCTCTCCTGCTCCTGATGGGCCCCACTGATCCCATCCCGACAGGAGCGGGAGAGAGAAAACTCCAGCGCCGGGCCCCCCTCCAGCGCTGCTCTTCATTCGCCTCTACAGTGGCTGCTTTTCCCCTCAGGCGCCTGCTCGGTTGGCAGCGGCAGCGGCAGCAGCAGCAACGATCTGGGAGGGGGGGGGGGGGCGGTGGCGACGGCGATTTGGGGGAGGAAGCGGTAGTGGCCCTGCTCCGAGCCTGGCTCAGTCTCTTGGCGTCCCTGCTCTCTAATATTTTTTTTCTGTGTAATGTATCTGCACTCAGTGTTGCATTCACTGGAGGGCATTAAAATCCCAGCACTGGGTTGCTATTGACATGGTTTCCAGGGAGCGAATTCCTGGAACTCCCACTGCAGAAGCCTGTCCAATGATTTATTTTATTTGCTGGAGAGATACTGCTGATCCCCGTAGGCTTTCCTGTTCCAAAACTGCAAAATAATTGTGTTTGACTGAGCAAGGCAACACCATTTTAGCCTATTCACCTTACGGATCCTGTTGCACCTCTGCCTTGTTTAAAAATTCCAGGGCTGCTGCTACCCAGCTTTTCCCAGTAGAATGGGCTCCAGGCACTTCCTTCTGGAATTTTCTGTGACTCTGAAGCTTCCATATGGAATGTGTTCTATATCCAGGGCTTTTTTCGAGGGGGTACTGAGTACCGGCACCTTTTCCATTGTCTGCTAAAATTGACCCATGAACCCCAAGTTTTAATGAAAGAGCCTCAGGATCTACACATCAATTCTGCCTTGTCATAGATTCTGTGACTGGTTGCAGGGAGCCTGGCGATTGTGGGGTGGGTCCCTCAGTAATCACCCCACCCCTGAAGGGTGGCCTGGCATTTGAGTACCGGCACCATTTTCAATAGAAATAACGCACTGGCTAAAATTAACCCATGGACCCCAAGTTTTAATGAAAGAGCCTCAGGCTCTACACACCGATTCTGCCTTGCCATGGATTCTGGTTGCAGGGGGCTTGGCTATTGTGGGGTGGGTCCCTCAGTGATCACCCCTCCCCTGAAGGGTGACCTGGCATTTGAGTACCGGCACCTTTTCCATTGTCTGCTAAAATTAACCCATGGACCCCAAGTTTTAATGAAAGAGCCTCAGGCTCTACACACCGATTCTGCCTTGCCATGGATTCTGGTTGCAGGGGGCTTGGCTATTGTGGGGTGGATCCCTCACTGATTATCCCACCCCTGAAGGGTGGCCTAGCATTTGAGTACCGGCACCTTTTTTGCTAGAAAAATGCACTGTCTATATCTAACCCTCTTATCTGGTCGCCTTATCATTTAGTGCACGCTACATTAGCACACCTTAGTAAAAGGAACCTTTAATTTAGATTTTCCTTCAATTGTTGAATTGTTGATTATTGGCTATACATATTCAGATGTTTCAATTAATTTCTTTACAGTGTATTTGCTATATATATATATATATCCCACATTTGTATTTGTATCCCACATTTTCCCACCTCTTTGCAGGCTCAATGTGGCTTACAATATATCGTGGATAGTGGAAGTGTGAGGAGAGTAGGCATTTTGTGTTACAGAGGATTAGGTTTCATGGTAATGTAATACATAATAATTAGAGAGAAAAAGAAAAGAAAAAAAAAACCAGGGCATTAGTTTACATTCAGGGTATATGTGGGAAATTCAGGTGACTCGGTCTTTGTGGTAGGTCTTGTCGAAGAGATGGGTCTTCAGCAGTTTCCGGAAGTTGGTCAGTTCATGGGCCCTGAACCCTGAAAAAGACAGATACAAATCAAGGTAAGGTATACACAAAAAGTAGCACATGTGAGTTATCTTGTTGGGCAGACTGGATGGACCGTGCAGGTCTTTTTCTGCCATCATCTACTATGTTACTATCTCTTTCTTGATCTATACATACCCTGTTTCCCCGAAAATAAGACCTAGTAGAGGTTTTCCTGAATTGGTAGATATAAGGCCTCCCTCGAAAATAAGACCTAGCAAATTTTTGTTTGAAAGCAGGGCCGCCGAGAGCCGGACAAGGCCGCCCCCCCACCCAAGGTCGCCGGGCCCCCCCTCCACCCACCCTCCATCGCACCCGGAACTAACCTTAAACGCCTCCTTTCACCTTTGCAGCAAGCAGCAGCAGGGCAGACCTCTCCTTCCTTCCTTCCGTGCCCCGCCCTTGCGGACGTTACGTCAGGCGAGGGCGGGACACGGAAGGAAGGATTGGCTTGCCCTGCTGCTGCTTGCTGCGAAGGTGAAAGGAGGCGTTTAAGGTTAGTTCCGGGAGCGACGGAGGGCAGGCGGGCCAACCCCGATGTTTCCCCGAAAAATAAGACAGCCCCTGAAAATAACACCTAGCACATTTTGGGGGGCAAAAATTAATATAAGACAGTGTCTTATTTTCGGGGAAACACGGTACATAGTCTGAGGCCAGCTAGGATAGGTTTTTAACATGTGCACAAAGCAGCCCAGAGCTCCTGGTCTGATGTCAGTGCAAGATCTGCTCTCTAATGTCCTGCACTTTCCTGCCTGCCAAGCTCACTTTTTTTTTTTTTTTTTGTTTTAATCAAAGACCAGACTGGGTTGAAAACTCTACCAGAAGTTCCTGAACATCCCAGCATTTCAGAAAAAAAAGCGCTCTCAGGTTGTGCCTTGGTAGGGGAGGAGGGGAGTTCAATTTGAATACCCCCACCAGGGCTGCGGGTGCTCACCGGTCCACTTTGCACATTATCAGTCCCGTCTCTCACTTTTTCTTTTCCCCCAAGCATCAATCCCCTTGGCAGCAAGAACATTTGAGATATTCTAATACTGAGCTATAAAAGGAAACAGCAGACGTGCAGGCGCCAGGGAGCGGAGGAGGAGGGCATGCCATGCTCCATTCCATTATTGGGCATCTAGGAACCAGGCTGTGTTCCACATTGCACAGGGAGTGACCTTTAGAAACGAGACTGGGCACACATGCCCATGTGCTTTACTACTGACATATCTTTGGCTGCTCACTGGACACTTTCTAAGCAGGATTCCCCCCCCCCTTCCCCCCCCCCCCCCCCCCCCCCCGTCCCCTTGTGCAGGATTCTCATCATTCTGGCTTTTCCTTGCTGTGTTATCAGTGAAGTAGAATTAGCCCTTCAAACTCACTGCTGTTGACCAGCCTGGAAAATCCAGTTGTTCTTGACCAAATTGCCAGAGCCTCAAGTTAATCAAAGAGCAGTTAGGCACATCAAGCACAGGAAATAGCCTGAAACACTAATAATACACAAGTATAAGGGGCTGGGTATATTAATCATTTGGTTACAGGAATTGAGGGGAAAGACTCCCCGTTCCCCAGAGTCTGCACCGATGTTTCTGCCTGCGTTTGCTTCCTTTATCTACTACTACTACTACTTAACATTTCTAAAGCGCTACTAGGGTTACGCAGCACTGTACAATTTAACATAGAAGGACAGTCCCTGCTCAAAGAGCTTACAATCTAAAGGACACGTGAGCAGTCAGTCTGATAGGGGCAGTCAAATTGGGGCAGTCTGGATTTCCTGAAAGAGTTAGGTGCCGAACGCAGCATTGAAGAGGTGGGCTTTAAGCAGGGACTTGAAGAGGGGCAGGGAGGGGGCTTGGCGTAAGGGCTCGGGAAGGTTGTTCCAAGCATAGGGTGAGGCGAGACAGAATGAGCGGAGCCTGGAGTTGGCGGTGGTGGAGAAGGGTAATGAGAGAAGGGATTTGTCCTGTGAACGGAGGTTTCGGACTGGAACGTAAGGGGAGATGAGGGTAGAGAGGTAATGAGGGGCTGCAGACTGAGTGCATTTGTAGGTGAGAAGGAGAAGCTTGAACTGTATGCGGTATCTGATCGGAAGCTAGTGAAGTGACTTGAGGAGAGGGGTGATGTGAGTATATCGGTTCTGGCGGAATATAAGACGTGCGGCAGCGTTCTGAACGGACTGAAGGGGAGATAGGTGGCTAAGTGGGAGGCCGGTGAGGAGTAAGTTGCAGTAGTCAAGGCGAGAGGTAATGAGAGCATGGACGAGAGTTCGGGTGGTGTGTTCAGAGAGGAAAGGGCGAATTTTGCTGATGTTAAAGAGGAAGAAGCGACAGGTCTTGGCTATCTGCTGGATTTCCGCAGAGAAGGAGAGGGAGGAATCAAAGATGACTCCGAGGTTGCGGGCAGATGAGACTCTTGTAAAACACTACTGTGCACAGAACTGGCGTAAGGAGGGGGGGGGGGCAGACAGGTGAACTGCCCTGTGCCCCACGGTCCAGGCATCTCTTTCCCCTTCTTCCCACCACAGTCCGTCTCCTCCTCCCTTCCCAATCTTCTTTAAAATTGTATTTCCCTTCTCGGAGGGGCCACGGCACTGCAGCCATTCTCACAAACTGCAGCTGCCCCGAACCTTTCCATCTCTGCCGCGATCTGCCCCCTCTCCTCTGACGCAATTTTCTGTTTCCACCTGGGTGGATCGCGGCAGAGAGGGAAAGCTTTGGGGCAGCCGGAGGCAGCTTGTGAGGATGGCTGCTGCACTGGGGCCCCTCTGAGAAAGGAAATACATTTTAAAGACGGTGAGGGGAAGGGAGGGAGATGGACCGCGGTTGGGAGAAAGGTAAGAGGTGCCCGGACTGCATGTTAGCAAAGCAGGTGGAGAGATCGTGGGGGGGGGGGGGGGTAAGGGAGGCGAGGGGATCAGGGGTCCCCTCCTCAATTTCTGCCCTGGGCCCCACCATGTCTAACAGGGCCGGTCTTAGCAATTGTGGGGCCCTATGCAGACCAGTTCAGTGGGGCACCTCCCCGCCCCTACCTAGCCCCGCCCCTTGTTGACAAGATGTGCTTTAAAATTTTTTATTTCAAAAAAAGGCAAATCAAGAAAAACTTGTACAGAAAAACTAATTCAAATATGCACAATGCTATCATAGGAAACCTTTGGGTTTACAAAGCAAAACCATGTGCATGAAAGGACTGGATAAATTAATTAAAACAAATCCCCTTAATATGTAATACTTGGTAGCAATAATGAAACAGTGATTGAATATTCAGATAACAAGCAGCCTGAGCCAACAGATTTATTTTCCACTGAACATAATTAACTTTGTATGAACTTGGCTGCTAATAGTGTGCTGAACTGGACAATGTTGGCACATTTAGACTGTGGACAGTTCTGCATGAAGGAAACCCTTCACTCATTAATGAATACCTTCTCTGTGAAATAGTAGTAATAACAATAATCTCTCTATATAAAAACGCACCTCCAACGTTCTAATGAAGCCACAAGTCTTCAAACGTTCTAAAGTTGTAGTTGTGTAGATCGCTGTTCCTCCATGAGTGTCTGCCCCGCCCTCGCGTCACAATGTGATGATGTCGAGGGCGGAGCACTGACACTCAACGAATCGCATCGCCCACCCGATCCTACACGAAGAAACGTGACGTCAAACGCATCGCGAACCTATGCGAACAACCTGCAAGAAAGAAGGGAGGACTACCATTGCCCCGCCCTCGCACTGACACTTGGGAGGAAGCAAGGAAGGAAAGCAGCCTGAACGTGGGAGGAAGGGAGCGAGTCAGCCTGAACGTGGGAGGGAGGGAGGCAGGCAGGCAGGCAGCCTGAACGTCAGAGGGTGGGAGGGAGGGAGCCAGCCAGCCAGCCAGCCTGCCTGAACGTGGTAGGGAGGGAACCAGCCTGAACGTGGCAGTGGGAGGGAGGGAGGGAGGGGAAGCCACGACCCTAAAAGGCGGAGGGAGGGGGGCCACGACCCAGAAGCTGGGAGGGGAAGGAAGGGGGGAGGGAAGACGGGGAGGGGGAAGGAGGGGGGCCCCTGCCACACACTCTCATTCTTTCTCACACATACACTCTCATTCTCACACACACACTCTCACACAGACAGCCTCACTCTATGTCACACACGCACTCGCACATTCACTCTGTCTCTCTCTCTCACACAGTCACTCTCACACACACTGTGATGAAAACCTTGCTAGCGCCCGTTTCATTGGTCTCAGAAATGGGCCTTTTTTTTAACTAGTAATAATAATAAAAAGGCAAGTGCATTTTTATAATATACCACTGCACTCCACAAGCAAAAGGAGCAAGTTCCCACATGCCATCTTTTTTTCTTTTGATGTAGTCACAGGAAAAAAAAAAGATGTTAAATGCTTCCAGGTTTTAACCTAATTCATGTTTAATGTGGGATAAAATGCCATAAATAAGTAAATAAATAAATAGATAGAAACTCTGAATGTTCAGCTCCTGATTCTCATAATGTGATGTCTGTTTAGTGGCCCTTTACAAGGAGACAATACAAAAAAATCTCTGCACGAATATAACAGTGGAGTGGAGGAGTGGCCTAGTAGTTAGGGTGGTGGACTTTGGTCCTGAGGAACTGAGTTCAATTCCTGGCACAGGCAGCTCCTTTTGACTCTGGGCAAGTTACTTAACCCTCCATTGCCCCATGTAATCCGCATTGAGCCTGCCATGAGTGGGAAAGCGCAGGGTACAAATGTAACAAAAATAAAATAGATACTATTGGAGATTCTACATGGAATGTTGCTACTGTTGGAGATTCTACATGGAATGTTGCTAGTGGAATAGCCACATTCCATGTAGAATCTCAAATAGTAGCAACAGTGGAGGAGTGGCCTAGTGGTTAGGGTGGTGGACTTTGGTCCTGAGGAGCTGAGTTTGATTCCCACTTCAGGCACAGGCAGCTCCTTGTGACTCTGGGCAAGTCACTTAACCCTCCATTGCCCGCTGCATTGAGTCTGCCATGAGTGGGAAAGCGCGGGATACAAATGTAACAAAAATAAATAAAATAACAGTACTAGGGTGTCCCTTTAACCAGCCCCTCCAAATGTCACACTGATTGCAATTTATAACAAATTACTACTCTACTTATTATACTACCTGTACAATCCGTACGCACAAGCCGGCAAGTTTGAAAATCTAAGTAAGGTTAAATAAAAATTCCGCCAACAATAAAGAAAGACAACGTGGATGCAGCAGCTCGTAGGTTTGCTAGCTTGTTTTGAGTGGACAGGGAATGGGATCCGGCTGCGTGAGGAAGGGGAAACAGATATTACCTTGTTTTGTTGTTGTTGTTGTTTTAAGTATCCTCCCTTCTCCTTCCTTCCAGTGGCGTAGCAAGGGAGGGGCGATTCACCCCGGGTGTCAGCTCAGGGGGGGGAGGGTGCTCCCTGCCAGCTCCCCCCCCTCGGCGAATCGACACCCCCCCGACCAGCTCCCACACCCTACCTTTAAAAGAATATCGGGAGGCGAGGCGCAGCGCCTCGCGCCTGCCCTGCACGTAAAAGAAATGTGGACCGTCGGGTCTTCCCTCGCTCTATCTGTCCCGCCCTCCGCGAGGGTCCTATTTCCGCAAGGGCGGGACAGATAGAACGAGGGAAGACCCGATGGTCCACATTTCTTGTACGTGGAGGGCAGGCGCAAGGCGCTGCGCCTCACTTCCCGATATTCTTTTTAAAGTTAGAGTGCGGGAGCTGGTTGGGGGAGGTGTGGGGGGGTGGTCATCGTGCTGCACCCAAGGGGGGTGCAACGGCGAACCGCCCCGCCCGGGTGGCAGCCCCCCCCGCTACGCCACTACTTCCTTCCTCCCACCCACCCACCCACCCATCTACTTCCAGTCCTAAGGTCTGGTAGGGGTAGGTATGATCAGGTGGTGCCATTTTGAACATGGTGCAATCAGGGATCACTCTCTCCCCCCACCCCCCATTAGACCCAAGGATTGGCAGTAGGTGTTGAATGGTATGGAATGGTAGGTTGGGGAGGGGGGTAGAGGGTGGTGCCATTGGTTGCTAATTTTTGTTAAAAGGGTAGGGGGCTTGAGGCATAATTCCATTTCAAACCTGTCCAGAATAAACAAAACTTCCCATTGCTGTAAATACTAGTCAAACATCTCCTGAACCTAAATTTCTCTCTCAGTCTCCCTATACCCTATACTAGGACTAGGGGGCATGCGATGAAGCTACAATGTAGTAAATTTAAAACGAATCAGAGAAAGGTTTTCTTCACTCAACGTGTAATTAAACTCTGGAATTCGTTGCCAGAGAATGTGGTAAAGGCGGTTAGCTTAGCGGAGTTTAAAAAAGGTTTGGACGGCTTCCTAAAGGAAAAGTCCATAGACCGTTATTAAATGGACTTAGGGGAAATCCACTATTTCTGGGATAAGCAGTATAAAATGTTTTGTACATTTTTGGGACCTTGCCGGGTATATTGTGACCTGGATTGGCCACTGTTGGAAACAGGATTCTGGGCTCGATGGACCTTTGGTATGGCAATACTTATGTACTTAGGATTCTGAATGGAATCTTGCTAGTCTTTGGGGTTCTAAATGGAATGTTGCTACACTTTGAAATTCTGCATGAAATCTTGTTATTCTTTAGAATTCTAGAATCTTGCTACTCTTTGGGGTTCTACATGGAATGTTGCTACTCTTTGGGTTTCTGCCAGGTACTTGTGACCTGGATTGGCCACTGTTGGAAACAGGATGCTGGGCTCGATGGACCTTTGGTCTGTCCCAGTATGGCAATACTTATGTGCTTATGGTACCCCATGGTAACATATTCCAGACCTCCTCCCCACTCTCCCGGTCCCCCGAGCTGCAGGGTGCTCTCTTGGCACATACCTGAAGCCACCCTGGTGGATTCTTCGTGGCAGGAAAGCTCCCCAGTCTTTCCTGCCCACTTCTGCTGACCCTCTTGCTACTGCATCAGCTTTAAAATGGCTTACGAGACTTTAGCAGAAATCTCGCGAGGCCGTCGCTGGAAGTCTGGGCAGCCATTTTTAAAAAGCGATGCAAAAAAGTTATTTTTTTTTAATGTGACGAGAAAAGAACATGCAGTAAAATTGAATCCAGCGTGTGTCTAAAACCCTGAGCCCTTAACGCCACCCGTTGATCTAGCAGTAAAGGCTCACATGCTACACGCGCGGTGACCAGTCGGGGCGTGCCAACTGCCGATTACCCCCCAGAACCGGTGCATGTGGGAGGAAATAAATAAATAAATAATGCATCCTGGCCTTATAGGCATGTGCCAAATCTGAAATTACCTCCAGGGGACGCACTGACCTGGTGGTAGTCTCATTTGGGTGCATGCTGCATGTGTGTACAGCCTATCACAGCTTAGCAAAAGGGCCCCTTAGATTTTGAGAAGGTGTATTCCATTTTGATTTTCCTAGTAATACTTTGAGGGGCATAATTGAACGAAAACGTCTATCTCCATGGGCGTTTATCTCCGAGAACGGGTCCGTGAAGGGGCGGACCGAACCGTATTTTCGCAAAAAATAGACGTCCATGTTTTATTCGACAATTTGTGAGCTGGGCGTTTTTGTTTTTCAGCGATAATGGAAAATGAAAGCGCCCAGCTCAAAAACGAATAAATCCAAGGCACTTGTTCGTGGGAGGGGCCAGGATTCGTAGTGTACTGGTCCCCCTCACATGCCAGGACACCAACCGGGCACCCTAGGGGGCACTTTTACAAAAACAAAAAAAAAGGTAAAAGAGCTCCTAGGTGCATAGCACCCTTCCCTTGCGTGTTGAGCCCCCCAAATCCCCCTCAAAACCCACTGCCCACAAGTCTACAACATTATTATAGCCCTAAGGGGTGAAGGGGGGGCACCTACATGTGGGTACAGTGGGTTTGGGGGGTTGGACGACTAATAAGCATTAAGCAGCACAATTGTAACAGGTAGGGGGGGGGATGGGCCTGGGTCCACATGCCTGAAGTCCACTGCACCCCCTAACAACTGCTCCAGAGACCTGCATACTGCTGCCAGGGAGGTGGGTATGACATTTGAGGGTGAAAATAAAAAGTTGTGAAACATCATTTTTTGTGGTGGGAGGGGGTTAGTGACCACTGGGGGAGTCAGGGGAGGTCATCCCCGATTCCCTCTGGTGGTAATCTGGTCATTTAGGGCACTTTTTGGGGCCTTATTCGTGAAAAAACAGGGTCCAGGAAAAGTGCCCTAAATTCTAGCTACAAACGCATACTTTTTTTCCATTATCGGTGAAAGGCGCCCATCTCTGTTCGGGTGATAACCAAGCCCCAGTCCCGCCTTCACCACGCCTCCGACACGCCCCCGTCAACTTTGTACGCTTCCGCGATGGAGTGCAGTTGAAAACGTCCAAAATCGGCTTTCCATTATACCGATTTATTCGTTTTTGTGAGATAAACGTCTATCTCCCGATTTGGGTCGAAATCTAGGCGTTTTTCTCTTTCAATTATAAGGTGGTTTGTGTATTAATATACCTAAAGTGAAGCCTTTTTTATTTCTTGTAAATCTTCTGTTCCAGATATATCACTTGCTCCGGGTTCAAATTTTGCTGCTAGACCTTGTGATTTTGGACAAATCGCTTAACCCTCCTTTGCATCGGGTACAAATTTAGGGGGTCGTTCACTATGAAATAGAGCATATTATCTGCCACAGGGCCCATTTTATTCCTGTGAGCCCTGCTGTAGTAAAAGACCACCTTAGCCTGGGTCATACCTAGGGGAAAGGGGATGGGACAGGACTTGATATACCACCATTCTGTGGTTTTTGCAATTACATTCAAAGCGGTTTACATAGTATATACAGGTGCTTATTTGTAAGCACCTGGGGCAATGGAGGGTTAAGTGACTTGCCCAGATACACAAGGAGATGCTGTGGGAATTGAACCCAGTTCCCCAGGATCAAAGTCCCGCTGCACTAACCATTGAGCCTGCCATGAGTGGGAAAGCGCAGGGTATCCCACATTTCACATCTTTCTTCTCTCTCTCTTCTTTCTCTCTCCCTCCTTCTCTCTTCTCTCTCTCTCTCGCTCTCTCAGCCATCTGGCC
Source organism: Microcaecilia unicolor (assembly GCF_901765095.1). Classification (NCBI taxonomy): domain Eukaryota; kingdom Metazoa; phylum Chordata; class Amphibia; order Gymnophiona; family Siphonopidae; genus Microcaecilia; species Microcaecilia unicolor. Next base: position 369,034,973 of record NC_044034.1, read on the forward strand.
AATTATGAACTTCCGAACAAGAATTGTAGTCTGTATCTGCTTTGAGAGTAACTTGTCATCAATATGTTCATTCTTATGCCTTCTCGATTGCTGCACTAGCACTGTGGAATTTGTTACTGGATAATTTAGGTCTTTTGAAGGAAGCTGAAGGCTTTTTTATATAGAGAGAGAGGTTTTAATGTTAGAGAGTGATAACATTTTATGGGGGTTTTTTGTATGTTTTTGGTTTCTGATTTGTCATTTTATGCTGCCTAGAAACTTTTATTGCTGGGTTATAACTGAATGAATAAATAGGTGCACACTTTCTGCGTGCGTACATTTTCACCCTAATTCTATAAAAGTTGCTAAGAATTGCATGCACGCCTACTTTGTGTGCTTAATTTAATTGAATAATGAGCTAATTAGAGCCAATAATTTGCATAAAAAAAAAAAGCAATTATTGGCACTAATTAGATTGAATTGGAACTTACACTTGTACATTTAGACACAGGATCCGCATTTAAATTTTACACACGAGTGAAATAAAAGAAAGGTGAGGAAATGGGAGCATCAGGGATGGAAAGGGGGCGTTCCTAGCATCTACGTGCTTTCTTAAAATCTAGACACAGTACATCAACCAACTCACCTTTATCCACATGGGTTTTTTCACGCCTTCAAAGAAACGAAGGAATTGGTGAAGACCTTTTGGATTCTGCAGTATATAAATCCATAGATTAGTTAATAAACTGGTATTCTCATTCTCGGAGACTTTAACGTACATGCTGATGACCTATCCGACCCCCATACTTCTAAGTTCCTCACCCTAACATCCTCCTTCAACCTCCAGCTGTGCTCCACCACCCCTACTCATCGTGACGGCCATTGTCTTGACCTCGTCCTCTCCTCCTCCGGCTCACCCTCCAATTTCCACATCTCAGCTCTTCCTCTCTCCGACCATCACCTGATCACATTCACACTTCTTCACCCCCCCCCCCCTCCACCCCGTCCAACTTTAACCACCACCTCCAGGAACCTCCAGGCTATTGACCCCTCCACCTTATCATCTACTATCTCTAATCTCCTCCCCTCCATCACGTCCTCCGCAACTGTCGACAAAGCGGTCTCCGCTTACAATTCCGCTCTCTCCTCTGCTGTGGATACCTCGCACCATCGATCTCCCGTCCCGTGTAAGCTCTTTGAGCAGGGACTGTCCTTCTATGTTTGAATTGTACAGCGCTGCGTAACCCTAGTAGCGCTTTAGAAATGTTTGTTAGTAGTAGTAGTATTCTATATATGCCATTTTGTAGACTTGCCAGCTTGGGTACAAAATAACTTCTGAAAAGTGGTACATCCATGAGAAAGTGGGTTCATAAAGAGATATGCAGGATGAGTACATCAGATTTACAGCATACATATTGGCATAGTAACATCATTTCTTTCAACGGCGTCTCCTAGTAAATATTTTCCAGTCATTTTTGAAACAGACCTTGTCAGGTTTTTTTTTTCTGTTTGACTCTTTTATTCTGCAGCTCTATTGTACACAAGGTCGTTCCATGCATTCATAACCTTCAGTCTTTTATTTAGCACAGAACGCTTTCATAGTACAGGTTGCAGTGCCTTCTGTTCAAGGCAAACTGTGTCGCACACGGGAGGATGGATTTTGCTGTGGTAAGAGTGAAGGACTCCAAAAGCATTTGTTTTCTAAAGTAATCATATTTTCTTTTAAAAAATGAGTGATTCCCGTGAAGTTATGTACAGACAAAGTTCTGGAGTGAAGGGAATGTGTTTGTCTAGCGGTTAAGACTTATCTGGCCTTATGTTCTTAACTACTTAGTTTTCCCATTTGTTCTTGAACCTCTTCCAGATTCAGATTGATTTGATTCAATCTCTCTGATTCATTACCTACAAAGAGTGATTACAGTGTGGGGAGTCACCCAACATCTCCATTCATGTGCATAAGTATGTCCACACTGGGAAAGACCAAAGGTCCATCAAGTCCAGCATCCTGTTTGCAACAGTGGCCAATCCAGGTCACAAATACCTGGCAAGATCGCAAAACAGTTCAATACATTTTATGCTGCTTATCCCAGAAATAAGCAGTGGAATTTTCCCCAAGTCATTTTAATAATAGTCTATGGACTTTTCCTTTAGGAAGCTGTCTAAATATTAAAAAAACCCTGCTAAGCTAACCGCCTTTACCACATTCCAGAGTTGAATTACACGTTGAGTGAAGGAGTGTGGTAGCCGTGTTAGTCCACTCTTAAGGTTATCAATAGAAATCAAACAAAATAAAACATGGAAAAGAAAATAAGATGATACCTTTTTTATTGGACATAACTTAATACATTTCTTGATACTTCTCCAATTTAAAATTTACTACTTTGTAGCTTCATTGCATGCTCCCTAGTCCTAGTATTTTTGGAAAGAGTAAACGAGCAATTCACATCTACCCATTCCACTCCACTCATTATTTTATAGACCTCTATCATATCTCCCCTCAGCCGTCTTTTCTCCAAGCTGAAGAGCCCTAGCCGCTTCAACCTTTCCTTCTAGGGAAGTCGTCCCATCCTCTTTTTCATTTTCGTCGCCCTTCTCTGTACCTTTTCTAATTCCACTATATCTTTTTTGAGATGATGACCAGAATTGACACAATATTCCAGGTGTGGTCGCACCATGGACCAATACAAAGGCATTATAACATCCTCATTTTTGTTTTCCATTCCTTTCCTAATAATACCTAACATTCTATTTGCTTTCTTAGCTGCTGCCGCATACTGAGCAGGGGGTTTCAACGTATCATCAGCAACAACGCCGAGATCCCTTTCTTGGTCGGTGACTCCTAACGTGGAACCTTGCATTACAAGCTGTGCATAATTCTATAAAGATCCATGTCCGAATCCTCTTGTGGGCAACCGAAAAGGGGGTGTGGCTATGGGAGGGCATGGGCAGGTAAGGGGTGTTTCAACATGTTATAGAATTTGGAGTTTCAGTTGGTGTAAGTTCTTGCACCTAAAGTTGGGCACCGGAAACGCGTTGAGCGCTATTCTATAAAGAACACTTAGCCCAGCCCTTTTTCTATGCCTTGATTAATGTATTGAAGAACAAAAGACTGTAGAAAGGTGACAATGAGGCATATTTTCAAAGCACGTAGACTTGCAAAGGTTTCATAGTTTGAGCATTGAAAATAACACCTCAATCAGGGCCACCGAGACAAATCTGGGCCCGGGGCAAACAATCTTCAGGGCCTCACCGCCGTCCTAACCCACTGTTGTCCCCTCCACCGCCGCTGTTCCCCCCCCCCCCCCCCCACTGCTACTGCCATCCCCTTCCCATAGCAGCAAGCAAGACAGTGCTCTACTGGCTATTAGTCTCTCTTTCTGCCATGTCCCGCCTCCTGTGAAGTAACTTCCTGTTCCACATAGGCAAGACGCAGCAGAAAGAAGGGCCAGTGGCCAGTAGAGCAGTCTGTTATGATCGCCAGCACTGGGCCCCCCTTGGAGGCCGGGCCTAGGGAATCTTGCCTCCCCCTCTCGGTGGCCCTGCCCTCAAAATTTCTGTTGAATTTTTTTTTTTATGCCAATGGTAGATTTTTTTTTTTTTTTTTAAAGCTCTGGTATTTTAGTGAAGCAAAAAGAATTTTCTAGGTCTTTTTTTTCCCCACAGAATATTTTTCAGTAGATTGATGTTGCAACCTTAAAAAGTGCAAGTGATTGTATATATGGTTGATGGTTTTATAGTACATCTAGCACAACATTTAATGCGAGGGTGGTGCATTGCTTCTGTGTGCAGTTTAATACTGTAAAACAAATGGTATATTTTTATTAGTTTTTGAATGTTTTATTAATTCTTTTACATTGTTTTAGTAAAGATTTGGGCCAGAGAGAAGTAGCCTTATGGTTAAAGCAGCACACTGGGACCCGGGGGGGGGGGGGGGGGGCCTAGATTCAACCTCCAGGACAGCTTCTTATGGTCCTCGGCAAATCCACTTAACCCTCCATTGCCGTGGGATGGCCAGGAGGTGGCACTGGCAACCTCACCTCACCTAGGACCCACCATGAAGCCATCACACTTGTGGCAGCCCTCCCCAAACTATTTGTAACACAGGGGAGAGACATTAAATGTCGAATGCTTTAGTTTTCTATTCTGTTAGTATATATGTTATTGGTGTTGCTCAGTGGGTTGGGATAATTGGTTGCTACACTTTATAACGGACAACTTTTTGAAGTATTGATTCTTCAGATTAGCGACTGGCTCGTACGGTAATTGATAGACTGCCTGCAGGTCGATTTGTTTTTTTTTTTGTTTTTTCTCATTACACAGGGAATAATGAGCTTTCTGTAGAAGACTGTGTGGACGGACCACACTGAGTTTTTGAGAAATGATCTTATTTGTTGAGAACGGTAGCCACGTACGCTTGGCCATCAGTAGAGCGTGTGCCATTACTCAGCCAATGGCAAAGAAGAGAGCTCATATTTTTTTTGAGCTTCAATATGGTCAGGCTTGGAATTACTTGTTTACAGAACTGTAAAATTGTCTTTTTCCCCCCCCCCCCCCCAAACTGGCAAGAGCTGACGCTCTTCAGTCAGAAAGATGTTTGCAAAGTTGTCTTTCAGCAGCAGGTGTTCAGCAAGAGTTGGTCATTATAAAGCCACGTTCTGCTCGGAGACTTCCAGAAGATGATAACCCTATCAGTATAAAGGTTTTAATTGCAGATAAAAATAAATCTAGAAAGAACAGCAGGGATGCTCTTGCAGACCTATTGCTTAAGCACTAATTGGCTACGCAGGCTTGAAATTCAAGAGGGCTTATGCATAATTGTTTGATGGCACACCTGAAAGACGTTCTCGTTTTTATGATCAGCCGGAGGGCTAATGAGGTACCGCACTGAACTATCATGAAAACACGGTTAAGAAAAATCAAGTCATTTGTATTCATTCGAGTAACTGTTGCTGATGGTGTGTCGGAGTCTTTTCGGTGTACTGCTGGCATGTCATGAGATTGCAAGCATCGGCCAGGCTGGATCAAAGGCTGGTTCTGGCCCTCTGTGGCAATATGCAATTAGGAGCTTAGTGGAGGAAAATTGATGTTTTACATCTACTTTTTCTTGTCTTTATTTCTTTTGTTTCAGTTTTTTTTTAGCGTCTACCAAAACTTTTTAGCACAAAAAAGACCAGTCTATAAAAAGTGGTTTATATATAGGCGGCAATCGCGTATGCCGCTTGATAGAATAGCAGCACGTATGCGCGTAAATGACATCACTAATGACCATTAGCACACGTAAGCGCTTGGCGCAATTCTGTAAGAAGTCATTTAGGGGTCCTTTTACTAAGCTGCGTAGGCACCTATGCACACCCGATGTGCGCCAATTCGGAGTTACCGCCCGGCTACCGCGTGGCCCGTGCGGTAATTTCGTTTTTTACGCACGCCAGAAGATATACTTTATTTTCTGGCATGTGGCGAAAATCGGGCAGTAACTCCAACTTGACGTGCGTGGTTGAAAACTGCACGGATCACACGAGAGACCTCGCCGCTAAGTCAATGGCTGACGGTAAGGTCTCGGACCCAAAATGGACGCACACCAATTTTTACTTTGCCGCACATCCATTTTTCGCAAAAATTTTTAAAAAGGCATTTTTTTTACAGACGCACTGACAAAATGGATTGTGCGTGCCCAAAACCCACGCCTACACTACCTTAAGCCATTTTCAGCACACCTTAGTAAAAGGACCCCTTAGCCACGGATTCTATAAAGTTCCACTCCCAAATTCCTGACTAGTGTGCAAATTTACCACTACTACTACTTATCCTTTCTAAAGCGCTACTAGATGTCCGCAGTGCTGTACACTTGAACATGAAGAGACAGTCCCTGCTCAACAGAGCTTACAATCTAATCAGGACAAACAGGACAAATAAGGGATAAGGACAAAGAATAGCAAGATTCCGTGCAGAATCCCAAAGAGTAGCAAGATTCCGAAATCCCAGAGTAGCAAGATTCCTACTAATCATTTCTGTAACGCTACTAGATGTACGCAGCGCTATACACTTGAACATGAAGAGACAGTCCCTGCTCAACAGAGCTTACAATCTAATCAGGACAAACAGGACAAATAAGGGATAAGGACAAAGAATAGCAAGATTCTGTGCAGAATCCCAAAGAGTAGCAAGATTCCGAAATCCCAGAATAGCAAGATTCCTACTAATCATTTCTGTAACGCTACTAGACGTACACAGCGCTATACACTTGAACATGAAAGACAGTCCCTGCTCAACAGAGCTTACAATCTAATTAGGACAAACAGGACAAATAAGGGATAAGGACAAAGAACAGCAAGATTCCGTGCAGAATCCCAAAGAGTAGCAACATTCCGGAATCCCAAAGAGTACCACTACTACTACTTATCATTTCTATAGTGCTACTAGATGTCCGCAGTGCTGTACACTTGAACATGTAAGAGACAGTCCCTACTCAACAGAGCTTATAATCTAATGAGAACAGCTACACCACTGGTTAATAACCAACTATTGACGTTCATTGGCACTCATTCAATTTTATGCATGTATCCGGCAAGCGCTATAATATAAGGCAGGGTGCTAACTCTCATATTACATATCCCAAAAGGAGAGTGACAATGGGAGGGTTTGGGCATGTCGGGGACGTCCGTAGCTATAGAATACTGCCTCAGCACGCCTAACTTGGGCACCAGCCTTATACCAGGTTTCAGCAGGCGTAAGTCTGATTCCCAAAGTTAGGCGCTATTATATATAATAACGCTATGTGCCGTTTTTATCAACGCCTGGTTTTGAGCACTGTTTATAAAATTCCCTCCTTAGGGAAAGATTCTCTATACGGCACCTGAAAATGCTGTGCAGAAAACATTTCCACCTAAGCGTATTCCATAAGCGACGCCTACATTTAGGTGTGGTATATAGAATGCGCTTAGGTGATATCTCCGCGCCTAGAACTACGCACATCCATTTACACCAAGGAAAACGAGGCATACACACGGTACGTAGATTTAGGCGCAGAGAGTCATATTCTATAACAAAGTGTGCATACATTTTGGAACGCCCATGAAATGCCCATTTCCCCAACCATAACTACGCCCCTTTTTGGCTGCATGCATTAGAATTTAGGCGCAGTGCGTTACAAAATACACTTAGCGAGTTGTGCGTGTAAACTCTTAATTATTGCCAATTGTTGCTCATTATTGCTTGTTAAGTGCTCTTATCAATGCCGATTAGCTTGTTAAGCCAATTAAGTTACGCGCATTGTTACAGAGTACACTTGAATTTCAGCACAGAACATTAGGTGTGAAATTTAGAATCTGGGGGTTAGTGTGTTTGTGCTGTTATTCTAATGACTTACCCTAGGTTGAATGTCCTTTCTAAAATGCCATTCATAGGCTCCTAAGCTGAAAAGGCGGTAGAACATGAGGACATGAAATGAGATTGAAGGGGGGCAGACTCAAGAAAAATGTCAGGAAGTATTTTTTCACGGAGAGAGTAGTGGATGCTTGGAATGCCCTCCCGCAGGAGGTGGTGGAGATGAAAACAGTAACGGAATTCAAACATGCGTGGGATAAACATAAAGGAATCCTGTTCAGAAGGAATGGATCCTCAGAAGCTTAGCAGAGATTGGGTGGCAGAGCCGGTGGTGGGAGGCAGGGCTAGTGGTTGGGAGGCGGGGCTAATGCTGGGCAGACTTCTACAGTCTGTGCCCTGAAAATAGCAGATACAAATCAAGGTCAGGTATACACAGAAAGTAGCACATATGAGTTTATCTTGTTGGGCAGACTGGATGGACCATGCAGGTCTTTTTCTGCCGTCATCTACTATGTTAGCATGTAATTTATAGCGTTGCCCTGTTAGGGTGAGAATTAGCTCAGTTAATGAAGTGGCTTAAGTATCTGCCTCTAAATCACCCGGCAGACTGAATATTGATTGGTTGTTTCCCACCCAACCAAGAGTTTCCTAGCTTAATCCAAGGATAAGTACATAAGTATTGCCGTACTGGGACAGACTGAAGGTCCATCAAGCCCAGCATCCTGTTTCCAACAGTGGCCAATCCAGGTCACAAATACCTGGCAAGATCCCAAAAAAGTACAAAACAGTTTATGCTGCTTATCCTAGAAATAAGCAGTGGATTTTCCCCAAGTCCATTTTAATAACTGTCTATAGACTTTTCCTTTAGGAAGCCATCCAAACCCTTTTTAAACCCCGCTAAGCTAACCGCTTTCACTATATTCTCTGGGAATGAATTCCAGAGTTTAATTACACGTTGAGTGAAGAAAACTTTTCTCTAATTTGTTTTAAATTTACTACTTTGTAGCTTCATTGCTTGTCCCTTAGTCCTAGTATTTTTGGAAACAGTAAACAAGCGATTCACGTCTACCTGTTCCACTCCACTCATTATTTTGTAGACCTCTATCATATCTCCCCTCAGCCCGTCTTTTCTCTAACCTGAAGAGCCCAAGCCGCTTTAGCCTTTCCTTATAAGGAAGTCGTCCCGTCCCCTTTATCATTTTTGTCGCCTTTCTCTGTACCTTTTCTAATTCCACTATATCTTTTTTGAGGTGCGGTGACCAGAATTGAACACAATATTCGAGGTGCGGTCACACCATAGAGCGATACAAAGGCATTATAACATCCTCATTTTTGTTTTCCATTCCTTTCCTAACAATACGTACCATTCTATTTGCTTTCTTAGCCACCGCCACACACTGAGCAGGGGTGTTGCTGTTTCCTGTGAGATGGACAGAAGCAGAGCAATTCTTCTGCTGAAGCTTTACCCAAAAGGGATGTTTCTCAGGTTGCGTAATACAGGGTGTAGTGTATGGGAGCTGATGTTACTAGTGCAATGCTAGAATACTAACTCATGTGCAGTACTGCAGCCCCCTTCCAGGCCTGGGTTTAGTTCTTGAAAGAATGATCATCTGAAGCTAAACATTATATAATTAGCTGCTGCATTTTTAATTAGTTTTAATTAAATCAGTATTAATTTACAAACACAACTTAAGGGACTTTATCCCTCTTGCCTGCAAAACAGCAGCGTTGGAAAGGAAAAAAGCAAAACTAATAAGAATAAAAGCAATGGGATGTGGGAGACTTTATAATGGAAGATTTCACTTTCAAGAAGGACATTTTGTTCGGTCATAATTTAGAGAAATATATAGTTACATTTTAAATATGCGCTGGCCTGATATTCTAAAGTAATGATATGTTCACCAGTGGCCTGTGAATGTCTAACTTCTCTATCTGGAGAGTTTCAAATGTTACACGGATAGTATTGTGTTGAAAATTTGACCAGGTTTGGGGCAGGCCGATCAATTATTCCGCAGCCTGCTACAATCAATGGTGCTAAGTCACCTAGATTACTGCAATGCAATCCAGCGGCGTAGCGAGGCCGGCTGACACCCGGGGCGGGTCGCCACTGCGCACCCCCTCCGGGTGCAGCACGGCCCACCCCCCTCCTCGGCGTGCGCAACCCCCCCCCCCCCGGAGTGCATCTTTACCGCTGGCGCTCCGCCCCGCCGAGTGCACGTCGTCTCTGGGAGCTGCGTCGGCTCCGTTGGTTCCCTGCTTTCTCTGCCCCGGAACAGGAAGTAACCTGTTCCGGGGCAAAGAGAGCAGGTAACCAGCGGCGCCGACACCCCCCCAGCGCATGCACCCGGGGCGGACCGCCCCACCGTCTCCCCTTCCTACGCCACTGATGCAATCTATGCTGGATGCAAAGAACAAATCATTAAGAAACTCCAAACAGCCCAAAACAGCAGCCAGACTCATATTTGGAAACGCGAAATACGAAAGTGCCACTGGCTCCCACTAAAAGAACGAATTGCATTCAAAATCTGTACCCTGGTCCATAAAATCATTCACGGCGAGGCTCCGGCATATATGTCAGACCTCATAGACTTACCAACCAGGAACACAAAAAGGTCAGCACGCACATTCCTGAATCTCCACTACCCCAGTTGCAAAGGACTTAAATATAAATCATTATATGCATCCAGCTTCTCCTACATTAGCACGCGACTATGGAACGCACTACCAAATGTCATTAAAAAAATGCACAACCTAACAACCTTCCAAAAATTACTGAAGACCAACCTGTTCAAAAAGATATACCACAATGATCCATCCTAAATACCAGACAACAAAACTCAACCAGAACCTGACAAAACCAAACTCTCTATACCTGACTGCTTCAATCACTCTGTCACTAATGAACGTTAACGCACTACCACCTTATTTCTCACGCCGGAAATTAACTGATTATCTAACTTACTCTATCATTTATGAGCTTTAATGCAATACTACTACTACTTATCATTTCTATAGCGCTACAAGGCATACGCAGCGCTGCACACCATACACAAAAAGACAGTCCCTGCTCAAAGAGCTTACAATCTAGATAAGACAGGCAGACAGACAGAACAATTAAGGGCAAGGGAATAAATAGGTGAGGATGGACAGGGCAAGTGAGTTGGGAATCAAAAGCAGTGGGAAAGAGGTGGGCTTTAAATTTGGATTTGAAAACAGCCAAAGAGGGGGCTAGACATACAGGCTGGGGAAGTTTATTCCAGGTGTGAGGTGCAGCAAGATAAAAGGAACGGAGTCTGGAATTAGCAGTGGAGGAGAAGGGAACAGATAATAGGCTGCCAAAGCCCCTTCCTTTCTGAATACGCTGTCAGAACCCTTTTCCACACCCTTGTCACCTCTCGATTGGACTATTGCAATTTACTTCTCACTGGTCTTCCGCTCAGCCATCTCTCTCCTCTCCAATCTGTCCAAAATTCTGCGGCACGACTTATTTTCCACCAGAATCGTTATACCCACACTAGCCCACTCCTCAAGTCACTTCACTGGCTCCCTGTCCGCTTCCGCATTCAGTTTAAACTTCTCGTACTGACCTTTAAATGCATCCACTCTGCAGCCCCCCATTACCTCTCCACTCTCATCTCTCCCTACATTGCTCCCCATGAACTCCGCTCTCTGGACAAGTCTCTCTTGTCGTCCTCCTTCTCCTCCACTGCTAACTCCAGGCTTCGCTCCTTTTGGCACCTTCCTGGACCTATACGTCTAGCTCCATCTCTACCTGTTTTCAATTCTATGCTGAAAACCCACCTTTTCACTGCTGCTTTTTAGCTCCCATTACTTCCCTCACCCGTAACTGTCTCGTCTGTCTGTATTATTTAGATTATAAGCTCTTTTGAGCAGGGACTGTCTCTTTGTATCAGGTGTTCAGCGCTGCATGCGTCTGGTAGCGCTATACAAATGCTAATAATAAGAGAGGTTTGTCAACAGAATGGAGTACTCGAGGGGGGGGGGGGGGGGCGTAGGGAGAGACAAGAGTGGAGAGGTAGTCCACTTTGTATTTCTCATTCCGGAAATGGCGATCGCCATTACGACATAATTTAAGCCACATTGAGCCTGCAAAATCGTGGGAAAATGTGGGATACAAATGCAACAAATAATAGTAATACCACTAATATCCCCTTTCCAGGGTTCAGTACCGTTTACATTCTAGGTGAGACAAAAGCCGAAAATGTTAGTGTGAGGGATGAGAACAATTAGAGACCATTGGTTTAATGCATGAGACCAAAAACATTATACGAAATGATAATGAATGATACTGGGAGGTAGAAGTCAATGGATTGTTATGAAGCAGTCTTGGGGAAGAGAGAGGTTTTTTAGCCTCTTTCTGAAGCTAAGGTTGCTGTTTTCTGTTCTGATGGCAATAGGTACAGATTTCCATATGTATATTTTATTTATTTACTAGTAAAAAAAAGGCCCGTTTCTGGAGCCAATGAAACGGGCGCTAGCAAGGCTTTCCTCTGGCCCCCTCCCCACCCAATGCACCTTCGTTGTTAATGACGCCATTGTGCCGCCATGGTCGCCGTCGATGTGTGACTGTGGCCCCCCCCCAACCCAACGCACCTTCGTCATCAGTGACGCCATTGCGCCGCCCTGGCCGCCGTCGATGTGAGTGAATTGCTCTGCCCTCAACGTCATAACGTTTGACACGAGGGTGGGGCCCTGAGACTGTGTTTTTCGTGGCTTCAGAGCTTCGAACTTACGAACCTTGGCTTCAGTGACGTCAGACAATAGAACGTTGAGGGTGAGTTTTTTATATATATAGATTTGGTACATTTGTATCCCACATTGGCACCCCGACATAATAGACCATACAAAAAAAACCCCAACAAAACAGACTAAAACCAAAACAGACCATGACAAAAAAAAAACCCTCCCCAAAAAAACCCCACAACAAAACAACCCAAGACAAAATAGACTCTTAATCAAGCTGGATTATGTTTTCAAGCAGATTTATGATTCTCACTAGATACCAAGTGTGGATAGTGAAGTCAAGCCGTAGGCGGGTGCCAGGACTTTCAAGTGACAAGCCGTGGACTTTCTCAGTAATTTATGGCTCCTCCACTTCTTTGTACCCTTCAAATTCGTACCATTCAAAAATAAATCTATTTCATCAGGCCCTTTTGTCGGGAGTCTAATTTGTCAGGGACTTTTATGTCGGGAACTTTTTTTGTTTGGAACTGGTTTCTTTTGACCAGGTGCCTCCCACATTTTCCCACATATTGTAGGCTCAATGTGGCTTTCATAGTACCAGAGAGGCGTTTGCCGGCTCTGTTGAGAACAAATGCAAAGTGATGTTGTGGTAGGACAATGATCATCTGGCACAGCCACAATTAGGGAATCGTACAGCGGAAGAGTTATGTCCATTACGTACTTTAGTTTTGTTGTGTCACAGAGATCAGGCATTTAGGTTGGCTCGGCAAGGTGTATGCCTTTTTGAATAGATTAGTTTTTAGTGATTTCCGGAAGTTTAGGTGGTCGTGCGTCGTTTTCAAGGCTTTTGGTAGTGTGTTCCACAGTTGTGTGCTTATGTAGGAAAAGCTGGATGCGTAAGTTGATTTAGTATTTGAGGCCTTTGCAGCTCGGGTAGTGCAGATTTAGATAAGTTCGCGTTGATTCGGATGTGTTTCTAGTTGGTAAGTCGGTATAGGCACCCTTTATGGAATCCTGGAGTTGGCGTCTAAGTTATCGCAACTGGTTATAGAATCACTTCTAATCTGTATGTTCATTTCTGCTCCCTATGCGCATCACAGTACCAAATATGTGGAATATGCTAAGGGGGTCTTCTACTAAGCCACAGTAGAATTTTTAGCTCGTGGTAGAAATAAGCTGGCAGTAAACGCTGAGACTCCCATAGGAATATAATAGGCATCTCGGCATTTACCAGCAGCTAATTTCTACCAGGAGCTAAAAATGCTACCGTGGCTTAGTAAAAGACCCCCCCTAAGTGCTCTGGCTGATGTTACATAAGTACGTAAGTATTGCCATACTGGGAAAGACCAAAGGTCCATCAAGCCCAGCATCCTGTTTCCAACCGTGGCCAATCCAGGACACAAATACCTGGCAAGGTCCCAAAAAAGTACAAAACATTTTATACTGCTTACCCCAGAAATAGGGGATTTTCCCCAGTCCATTTAATAATGGTCTATGGACTTTTCCTTTAGGAAGCCGTCCAAACCTTTTTTTAAACTCCGCTAAGCTAACCGCCTTTACCACATTCTCTGGCAACGAATTCCAGAGTTTAATTACACGTTGAGTGAAGAAAAACTTTCTCCGATTTGTTTTAAATTTACTACATTGTAGCTTCATCGCATGCCCCCTAGTCCTAGTATTCTTGGAAAGCGTAAACAGAGACTTCACGTCTACCTGTTCAACTCCACTCATTATTTTATAGACCTCTATCATATCTCCCCTCAGCCGCCTTTTTTCCAAGCTGAAGAGCCCTAGCCGCTTTAGCCTTTCCTCATAGGGAAGTCGTCCCATCTCCTTTTATCATTTTCGTCACCCTTCTCTGCTGTGGCTGATGTTTAACTTCCTGCCTTTAAACATGCTGTGGTCACACCTCTCCTTAAGAAGCCTTCACTCGACCCTACTTGTCCCTCTAATTACCGACCCATCTCCCTCCTTCCTTTTCTCTCCAAATTACTTGAGCGTGCTGTTCACCGCCGCTGCCTTGATTTTCTCTCCTCACATGCTATTCTTGACCCACTATAATCTGGTTTTCGCCCTCTCCACTCAACCAAAACTGCGCTTACTAAAGTCTCCAATGACCTATTACTGGCTAAATCCAGAGGTCAATATTCCATCCTCATTCTTCTTGATCTTTCCGCTGCTTTTGACACTGTCGATCACAGCATACTTCTCGATACCCTGTCCTCACTTGGATTCCAGGGCTCTGTCCTTTCCTGGTTCTCTTCCTACCTCTCCCTCCGCACCTTTAGTGTTCACTCTGGTGGATCCTCTTCTACTTCTATCCCTCTGCCTGTCGGCGTACCTCAGGGTTCTGTTCTTGGTCCCCTCCTCTTTTCTATCTACACTTCTTCCCTTGGCTCATTAATCTCATCCCATGGCTTTTCCTACCATCTCTATGCTGATGACTCCCAAATCTACCTTTCTACCCCTGATATCTCACCTTGCATCCAAACCAAAGTTTCAGCGTGCTTGTCTGACATTGCTGCCTGGATGTCTCAACGCCACCTGAAATTAAATATGACCAAAACCGAGCTTCTCATTTTCCCCCCCAAACCCACCTCCCCGCTCCCCCCGTTTTCTATTTCTGTTGATGGCTCTCTCATTCTCCCTGTCTCCTCAGCTCGAAACCTTGGGGTCATCTTTGACTCTTCTCTCTCCTTCTCTGCTCATATCTAGCAGATTGCCAAGACCTGTCGTTTCTTTCTTTACAACATCCGTAAAATCCGCCCCTTTCTTTCCGAGCACTCTACCAAAACCCTCATCCACACCCTTGTCACCTCTCATTTAGACTACTGCAATCTGGTTCTTGCTGGCCTCCCACTTAGTCACCTCTCCCCCCTCCAGTCGGTTCAAAACTCTGCTGCCCGTCTCATCTTCCGCCAGGGTCGCTTTACTCATACTACCCCTCTCCTCAAGACCCTTCACTGGCTCCCTATCCGTTTTCGCATCCTGTTCAAACTTCTTCTACTTAACTATAAATGTACTCACTCTGCTGCTCCCCAGTATCTCTCCACACTCGTCCTTCCCTACACCCCTTCCCGTGCACTCCGCTCCATGGATAAATCCTTCTTATCTGTTCCCTTCTCCACTACTGCCAACTCCAGACTTCACACCTTCTGTCTCGCTGCACCCTACGCCTGGAATACACTTCCTGAGCCCCTACGTCTTGCCCCATCCTTGGCCACCTTTAAATCTAGACTGAAAGCCTACCTCTTTAACATTGCTTTTGACTCGTAACCACTTGTAACCACTCACCTCCACCTACCTTCCTCTCCCGTTCACATTAATTGATTTGATTTGCTTACTTTATTTATTTTTTGTCTATTAGATTGTAAGCTCTTTGAGCAGGGACTGTCTTTCTTCTATGTTTGTGCAGCGCTGCGTACGCCTCGTAGCGCTATAGAAATGCTAAATAGTAGTAATAGTAGTAGTAGTAATATCAGACGGTTATGTCTGTTTTCAGTTGTGCATAAAAGCTTCATTTTGATTAGAAACTCTTCTTTTGGGCTAGAAATTCTTTAGCTGTCTTAAGGATGAACAAACCTGAGAGCTACTTTGAAACTAGTTTATTGACCCAAGCAATCAAGGAAGTGCTGTGAAAATAACATTTTGTTCTAACTTGGAATCTTCAGTCTAGTTCTTCTCAGGAAGCCAGAAACATTTCTGCTGTACATTTGGATACAATGTTTCCAGCGACTTCCCACAGTAAGAATCGTTATTGTCCTTTTGTTCATGCTGTATTCTTTTGTGTTGATTCCTTTGATTGGGCTCAAAGCTTGGAGAACTGGGTTCATTTCCCACCTCAGCTCCATGTGATTCCGGGCAAGTTTATTTAATCCTCCGTCCCCAGGTACAATACTTAGGGTCCTTTTACTAAGGCGCTCTGAAAAATGGCCTGCGCTAGTGTGGACACGTGTTTTGGACGCGCGCAGATCCATTTTTCAGCGCGCCAGTAAAAAAAGGCCTCTTTTTTTTTTTTTTGTCTGAAAATTGTCGTGTGGCAAAATGAAAATTGTCGTGCGTCCGTTTTAGGCCTGAGACCTTACCACCACCCATTCGCTAAGCGGTAAAGTCTCACGTGTTAACTTGGTGGTAATCATCAGTGCGCGTAGAATGCCAATTTCTGTCTGGTTAGCGCCAGAAAATAAAATGTACTTTCCGGCGTGTGTAGTGGACACGCGTAAAAAATGAATTACCACCCGGGCCATGCGGTAGCCGGGCGCTTGTTCCAAATTGGCATGCATTGAACGCGCGGAGATGTCTACATGGCTTAGTAAAAAGGCCTCTTAGATTGTGAGCTCACTAGGGACGGAGAAAGTACCTGTATATAATTTAATGCAAACCGCTTCGGTTGTACCGCAGAAAAGCAGTATATCTCTACTATAATAAAAAGCACCTCCAACGTTCTCAATCTGACTCCATGGCTTCAATGAAGTGAAGGGTTCGTAAGGTTTGTAAGATTTGTCAGTCTGTCACCATCTCTCTTGGCCCCGCCCTTGACGTCATCACATTTTGACACGAGGGCGGGGCCGAGAGAGATGGTGACAGACTGACGAATCTGACAAACCTTACGAGCCCTTCACTTCAGTGAAGCCACGGAGTCAGCTTCACAACGTTGCAGGTGTGTTTTATTACACTACACAGCTCCCTAATTTTGCACTAAAACATCACAGGGTGGCTGGAAGGGGGGGGGGAAGAGGGGGGGGGGGAAGAGGGGGGGCAACGACCCTGGAACTGGGAGGGAGGGAGGTCGGACCCTGGAACTGGGAGGGGGGAGGGGGAACCTGAAACTGGGAGGGAGGGGGAGAGGGCAGACCCTGCAACTGGGAGGGAGGGGGGCCCTGGCACACACTCTCGCACCCAGTTTCACTCTCTCTGTCACACACACTCACATATTCACTCTCTCTCTATCACACACTCACTCTCGCACACACACTCTGTAAAACACACACACTCCGAGGAAAACCTTGCTAGTGCTCATTTCATTTGTGTCAGAAACGGGCCTTTTTTCCTAGTATACAATAAAATACAATAGCACAGAATTTCTATTCTACTATATACCAACAAAGGATCGATGCAGATTACAATTTTCAATGAAACTAGGTGAACCATGGAAGAGATACAAATTCTACATACACTATCTTATTACATCAAACAATCTCGGAAAGCAATTACATAGATAGAAAATAAGTAAAGGGTCCTTTTACTAAGGCACACTTGAAAAATGGCCTGCGGTAGTTTAGGTGTGTGTTTTGGACACATGTAGATCCATTTTTCAGCACGCCTGTAAAAAAAAGGCCCTTTTTTGGCCGAAAATGGACGTGTGGCAAAATAAAAATTGGCACACATCCATTTTGGGTCTGAGACCTTACTGCCATCCATTGATTTAGCGGTAAGGTCTCACATGTTAACCAGGCGGTAATCGTCAGCAGACATTCACTCAAGGCGGTGTACTGTAAGAATCGATCGAACATGAGCAATAGACAATTACAGCAGCAAAAATATTCACATAACAATACAAATTATGGCATAGTTACTACTTACAATGTCAACACAATACGTAATAGAACATTTTAATTGATAGTGAAGGATAAAGCAAAGATGGATCATAAAGATAGGTAACGTGGAGGGGCATTTTCGAACGGGGACGACCATCTCTAAGGGCGCCCAACTCTAAGGACAGTGCCGCGAAGGGGCGGGGCAACACATATTATCGAAACAAGATGGAAGTCCATCTTTCGTTTCGATAATACGGTCGGGGATGCCCAAATCTTGACATTTAGGTCGACCTTAGAGATGGTCGTCCTTAGGTCGTTTTTCAGATGGTCATCCTCGGTTTCGGGGATAATGGAAACCAAAGACATCTATCTCAAAAATGTCCAAATCTAAGCCCTTTGGTCATGGGAGGAGCCAGCATTTGTAGTGCACTGGTCCCCCTCACATGCCAGGACACCAACCGGGCACCCTAGGAGGCACTGCAGTGGACTTCAGAAATTGCTCCCAGGTGCATAGCTCCCTACCTTGGGTGCTGAGCCCCACAAATCTTCCCCCCACCCCAGGTCCGCATGCCTGAAGTACACTGCACCCACTACACTGCTCCAGGGACCTCTATACTGCTGCGCTGGACCTGAGTATGGCATTTGAGGCTGGCATAGAGGCTGGCAAAAAAGTATTTTTAAACTTGTTTTTTGTGGTGGGAGGGAGTTGGTGACCACTGGGGGAGTAAGGGGAGGTCATCCCTGATTCCCTTCGGTGGTCATCTGGTCAGTTGGGGCACCTTTTTGAAGCTTGGTCGTGAAAAATATAGACCAAGTAAAGTCGGCTAAGAGCTCATCAGGGACACCCTTCTTTTTTCTATTATCGGCTGAGGACGACCATCTCCTAATCATGCCCCAGTCCCGCCTTCGCTACCCTACTGACACGCCCCCGTGAACTTTGGTTGTCCCCGCTACGGAAAGCAGTCGAGGGTGTCAAAAAAATTGGCTTTCGATTATGCCGATTTGGACAACCTTGCGAGAAGGACGCCCATGTCCTGATTTGTGTTGAAAGATGGGCGTCCTTCTCTTTCGAAAATAAGTGTGATAGTAACATAGTAAATGATGGCAGAAAAAGACCTGAACGGTCCATCCAGTCTGCCCAGCTCCTGTTTTGTTTCCAATTACCGGCGTTGCCACCCAGTCTCCGCTAAGATTCCGCGGAACCATTCCTTCTAAAGAGGATTCCTTTGTGTTTATCTCACGCATGTTTGAACAGGAGTTAGAAAGTAAGGTGACTAATTTAAAGAAAGTTGGACATGAGGTCAAAGAGATGGTTAATTATCTCAGCTAGGGTAGGAGTGGATAAACATGTCCTGCTGCATTATATGCGTGTTCAGAAACTAAAACAATGCCCGCCAGTGAAGACCAAAATATGTGAGTTCTCAAAAAATGGGGAACAATGTCTCATACACTCCTGTGGCAACACTCCTTGCTTCCAGAAACGCTGAAGAAGCGGAGCGAAACTGGACCGTTGGGACTGCATGGCAGTGTTTCTGGAAGCAAGGAAGTACCACCCTTCATTTGAACTGGACAGCAGGCTAAGGTAAGTGATTTGAATTCTTGCTGTCAGTTTGGGCGTTCAAAAGCAAAGAATTTAATTACGTATATTTTTATATACTTTTTTGCATATTTAAAAAAACAAAAAAAAGTATCTAAGGGGTTTTTCATGTCTATGATTACTTTTTGCGCTGTGTTCTTGGGGCCTGGATTGGCCGCTGTCGGAGACAGAGTGCTGGGCTTGATGAACCTTTGGTCTTTTCCCAGCGTGGCGGTGCTTATGTGCTTATGTTCACCTGAAAAGTGAGAGTGTTGCCACAGGAGTGTATGAGACATTTGTCCCCATTTTTTGGAGAAGTCACATATTTTGGTCTTCACTGGCGGGCATTGTGTTGTTAAACAGCTATTCTTATTAGTGAAGTTGATCTTTTGTGTGGATTCATAAACTAAAAGCCATTTACACATTTGCTATGATTAAATATTTCTTCCGCAAAGGTAGCAACCATTTTTATTTTTTGTGGCCTCTTTTTTTTTTTTTTGTCTCCACAAATATTGTAACCCTAGTTAAAGGGCAGTAAGATACAGTATGTCATCCTGTGAACTTTAAGTAGACACACCCTGCCAAAGTGACCCTGTGTCAGTGGCGTAGGAATGGGGGACGGTGGTGCACACCGCTGGGGGGGGGGGGGTGTCGGCTCCGCTGGTTCCCTGCTCCCTCTGCCCCGGAACAGATTACTTCCTGTTCCAGGGCAGAGAGAGAGCAGGGAACCAGCAGAGCCAACGCGGCTCCCAGCGACATGCACTTGGGGCGGTTCGGCCCTCCCACCCGTCCCTTGCCACTTTCCGATGTAAGTACGCGCTCCGGGAGGGGGGGTATGCTCCAGAGGGGGGAGGGTGCAGCGTGCTGCACCCAGGGGGGGGGGGGGTGCGCAGCGGCGACCCACCCCGGGTGTCAGCTGCCCTCGCTACGGCACTGCCCTGTGTATATATTTCTCTGTTTAACTTGCTCTCGGATACTGAGAAAAAATGATTTCTGACCAGTGTGTTTTTTCTAGCGAGAAAGGTGCCGGTACTCAAATGCCAGGCCACCCTTCAGGGGTGGGGTGATCACTGAGGGACCCACCCCACAATAGCCAGGCCCCCTGCAACCAGTCACAGAATCTATGACATGGCAGAATTGGTGTGTAGAGCCTGAGCTCTTTCATTAGAACTTAGGGGTCCATGGGTCAATTTTAGCAGACAGTGGAAAAGGTGCCGGTACTCAGTACCCCCAAGTACCCCCTCAAAAAAAGCCCTGACTTACTTCTAGGCTGCCTGAATCATGGTACAGATTGAAAGGGGCTCAGGATTTTGCCAAAAAAACAAGAGAAAGGGAAAGAAAATCCTCAGACACCTTGTAACATAACTGTCTCAAATCTTGTGCATGTCACTGAGAGCTGTTTTTCCATGAGAGCTTGGCACAGACGTGATCTTCCATTTCCAAAGAGCTTAGTACAGTTGTGTGTGTAAGATAGGAATAGATTGTATTTATGGATATTACATTTCCCTTATTTAAAGCAAAGCAACAGTGAGGATAAAAGGTGACCACATAACAGATGTGGAATCAAATTGTTTTGTCATGTTTAGCAAGACATTTGTGTAGCTGGAAATATTATAAACCTACAGAGAACTAATCTGACCATAGGATAATGCAAGTGTGCCCGTGGGGCTTAATGTGCTGCTGTTCAGTCATTACTGTTAGACTGGTTTTATTAGAAATACCAAAATAGGCTTTTAAACCCTTAGCGTAGACATAACTCTTTATCGTTATTTTAGTTTAGACCATAGGAGGTAGTTTACATGGTTATTTATGGTGGAATTGATGTGGGATCTGCAACCAGATTTTTAGAGGGAATCCCTGCAGAGTTTCAAAATTTAAAGTCCTAGGAGGATTTTTCCTTCTCCCACTTCTGTCCACCTCTCCACCCCTTTGATCCCAGAGAAGGACAAGGCAATTCAGGGGATGGGGTTGTGCTTAAATATTCCCACTGTGGATGTCCTTTCAGAATGAAGACTGGGAGGCAAAGGGGCAACACTTCTCCCCAGTAGTGTGCCGAGGGCGAGGCGATGGGTGCGGTCTGTCCTGGGTACAGCCAATAAAGTGGTGCATCGAGCAGTCATGGGGCGCAGTCTCCATGTGCACGGCTGTTGGCTCTTCGGGACCCCTGGCCTTTCTGACTTCAACTTCCTTTTCTGGTATAGGGGACCGGCAAAGCTGACAGTGAGTACATGGAGAAGGGAGGGGTGATACCAGGTGGCAGCTAAGCTAGGTACACCATTCTCCTCTATTCTCATGCTGGCAGGGATCAAAGAATACTGCCCATGCCAGATTCGTTTGCCACCTCAGGACCTGCATTTGATATGTAGATATGGGGGAGAGTGTGGGGGGGGGGGGGGAGGGAAGAGAAAAAGTGGGTTGTACAAAGAGATGGAGAGAGAAAGGGAGAATGAAGGAGCACAAGAACTTGTGGTGGTCAGCGTAAACAGCCCTTGGTATACCCCAAAACACCACACCTTCTGCCCCTGGCATACACCTACCATGCCTCAGGTAGCTATAAACCCATATTTCAGACATCTTCTCCCCAACTTCCCCCTCATCCAGACACCATCTCACACCTAACTCCCCAACCTCCACCCTGATCTTACACTCTCACAGCTCCAGACACCGTCCCAGACTACCCCTCATTATACCTCTCCCTCACCTCCACACACACATCACCTTAGACACACTTCCCTACCTATATGCAACCAGTGTTAAGTACATAAGTATTGCCATACTGGGACAGACGAAGGTCCATCAAGCCCCACATTCTGTTTCCAACAGTGGCCAATCCAGGTCACAAATACCTGGCAAGATCTCAAAAGAGTACAATACATTTTATGCTGCTTATTCTAGATATAAGCAGTGTTTTTTCCCCAAGTCCATTTTAATAATGGTCTATGGACTTTTCCTTTAGGAAGCCGTCCAGACCTTTTTTAAACCCCGCTAAGCTAACCACTTTCACTACATTCCCTGGCAATGAATTCCAGAGTTTAATTACACATTGAGTTCCCACAAACCTGTGCAGAGATCCTCCACCTGTTGATGGTGGTGGTGCTTCAAAATTAAAATGATGTTTTCAGGCAGGCATGTTCCTTGGGAGTCCTGTAGAACCTGCCCACCCCTCAAGAATGAAAATGTGATGTTGGGGTTGTGCCCCACTTGCCAGAAATGTAGGGGAAGGACACTTAGAAGCAGGGTAGCCAGACTTCGGCGGGACGGGGGTCTAGATCCTGAAGTGAGGGGGCACAATTTAGCCCCCCCTCCAGTGCCACCAACCCCCCCCCCCCATTGCCGACCTCCACCCCCCGCGCCATTGCCGACCATGCCGCCGCCACCACCAACAACAACTTTGTCCCCCCCCCCCCCACTGATGACCCTCTTGACCCCCCCTCCCACCGCCAACCCGCCGTCGCCTACCTCTGCTGGCAGGGGACCCCAACCCCTGCCAGCCAAGGTCCTCTTCTTCTCACAAAAGGCTTCCTTCTGTTCCTGACGTCCTGCACGTGCATGACGTCAGAAACAGAAGGAAGCCTTTTGCGAGAAGAAGAGGACCTCGGCTGGCGGGGATTGCCCGCAAGCAAAAGCAGGCAACGGCGGGTTGGCGGTGGGAGGGGGGGGTCGAGAGGGTCATCGGCAGGGGGGTCCAGGGCCAAATCTATGGGGGCCACTGCTTAGAAGGAATGCTGCAAACACCTTGCACAGACTAGCATATCAATCCTCCTTATATATATATACACAGAACTCCATCTCACCTCCTGTAGACGTGCGTCCGTGACGTATCTGACTAAAATAGTGGCAATAGGGCAAATGCGCCATTATGGAACACGGTAAGTGTGCAATTTAGAACTGTTTTTTCTTACCTCCCAGGACTGAGTCAGGCTGAGTCTGATTGGGCTATAGAATTGTTTGTTTGTAAAGAGGATCCCAGTTGGTTTTGCTCCTCATTACCTGAGTCGTCAGGTATACCCTACCGATATTCAGCCAGTGGTGGTCAGCATTTTAGAAGCAGATATTCAATGCTGGGCAATAATCTGAGTGCTAACATTGGATATCCGTGTGCAATTCTGGTCACCGCATCTCAAAAAAAGATATAGTGGAATTAAAAAAAAGTACAGAGAAGGGCGACGAAAATGATAAAGGGGATGGGAAGACGTCCCTGTGAGGGAAGGCTAAACTAGGGTTCTACAGCTTGGAAAAGAGATGGCTGAGGAGAGATTTGATACAGGTCTATGAAATAATGAGTGGAATGGAATGGGTAGACGCGAATCGCTTGTTTACTCTTTCCAAAAATGCTAGGACTAGGGTGCACGAAATGAAGCTACACAGTAGTAAATTTAAAACGAATCGGAGAATATTTCTTCACTCAACGTGTAATTAAACTCTGGAATTCGTTGCCAGAGAATGCGATAAAAACAGTTAGCTTAGCGGGGTTTAAAAAAGGTTTGGATGGCTTCCTAAAGGAAAAGTCCATAGACCATAATTAAAATGGACTTGGGGAAAATCCAATGCTTATTTCTAGGATAAGCAGCATAAAATGTGTTGTACTGTTTTGGGATTTTGCCATGTACTTGTGACCTGGATTGGCCGCTGTTGGAAACAGGATGCTGGGCTTGACGAACCTTCAGTCTGTCCCAGTATGACAATACTTACGTACTTATGTATTTATAAATATCTGGTGATGGCCAGCTGCTGGAAGCTATATAAATACTGGTTTATAGCCTGTCCTAATTTTAATCGTGCACTTACCAAGTTAGTAGACTGAATATCACCACTAACCCAGAGAGTGCTGCAATGGTTACACTGGATTTTCAGCATCACTCTCCGGTTAAGGGCTACTGTTAAGGCATGTTATTTTACCACTAATTCATGCTAAGCACAGGTACCATTCACTTGGGTTAACATTAAAATAACCCGTCTTAATGGTAGCCCGTGTTGATAACTTCTTCCCTTATTTAAAGAAAAAGAAATTGTCTCTAGAAATTAAAATCACAACTATATATAAATGAGTCAGATATAGGGCAATCAAGCCATTGTGACATCACTGAAGAGGCTGGCTCTTATTGGTGGAATGAAGCATTATGACATCACAATCTCAGCTCTGGTTACCAGAGACAAACTCTTCACACTAAAGGGGGGAAGTTATCAACGTGGGCTACAGTTAAGAAAGGTTATTTTACCACTAACGTGTGCTATTTTAGCACAGGTCCCATTTTATGCAATGAGACTTAGGCTATATGTAATAAAAGTAACCCAAGTATAGGGCAATCAAGCCATTGTGACATCAATGATGAGGTTGGCTCTTAGGCATTTGGAATGAGGCATTATGACATCACGATCCTAGCTCTTAAGCTCTTCACACTAAGGGGGGAAGTTAACAGCGTGGGTTACCGTTAAGGCGTGTTATTTTACCACTAACTCATGCTGTTTTAGCACAGATCACATTTTATGTAGTGAGACCAAAGTCATGGTAGGCTTTACGCAAGTGTATCACTCGCCCAAATGAGACTACCGCCAGACTAGAGTGTCCCCCTCCCTCCCCGGCTGTAATTTCAGATTTGGCGCACGCCCATAATGCCTGGGCGAATTATTTATTTCTTTTCTCCCATGTACTTTGTTTCCAGCAGTAAGTGGTATTTATTTACATAAGTACATAAGTAATGCCATACTGGGAAAAGACCAAAGGCCCATCAAGCCCAGCATCCTGTCCCCGACAGCGGCCAATCCAGGTCAAGAGCACCTGGCAGGTTCCCAAACATACAAACATTCTATACATGTTATTTCCGAAATTGTGGATTTTTCCCGTCCATTTAGTAGCGGTCTATGGACTTGTCCTTTAGGAAACCGTCCAAACCCTTTTTAAACTCTGCAAGCTAACCGCCTTCACCACATTCTCTGGCAACGAATTCCAAAGTTTAATTACACGTTGGGTGAAGAAACATTTTCTCCGATTTGTTTTAAATTTACTACACTGTAGTTTCATCGCATGCCCCCTAGTCCTAGTATTTTTGGAAAGCGTGAACAGACGCTTCACATCCACCTGTTCCACTCCACTCATTATTTTATATACCTCTATCATGTCTCCCCTCAGCCGTCTCTTCTCCAAGCTGTATAGCCCTAGCCTCCTTAGTCTTTCTTCATAGGGAAGTCGTCCCATCCCCGCTATCATTTTAGTCGCCCTTTGCTGCACCTTTTCCAATTCTGCTATTTCTTGAGATGTGGCGACCAGAATTTATTTATTTATTTATTACATTTGTACCCCGCGCTTTCCCACACATGGCAGGCTCCATGCGGCTTACATAGTAACAATAAAAAGAATTACAAAGTTGTAAGAAGCATATACAGTTTGTAGTGAACGCAAAATTAATGGGGTTAATGGATAAGTAAATTGAACATAGGAGGAATTGGGAGCAGAGAAACTGAGCGTTGGGCGGTAGGTGTAGGAAGATGGAAAGGAAGGGATAAGGGTAGCAATAAAGGACAATGGGAACAAGGTCAATGTAAAACAATCATCAATAAGAATCATGTGGGCAAGTTTTGGTTAGGTTGAATCGTTAGGGTAGGCTATCTTGAAGAGATGGGTCTTCAGTGCTTTCCTGAAGGACAAAAGGCCGTTATTGGTACTGATAGGTCTTGGTAGAGCATTCCAATGCTGGCTACTTAAAAGTGGTAGTTGGCGTGTGCTGACCAGTCACCGCGCATGTAGCGTGGAAGCCCTTACTGCTAGATCAATGGGTGGGGTTAAGGGCTTAGGCCAGTTTCAGTTTTACCACATGCCCTTTTCCTGTCACATTAAAAAAAAAAAAAAACAACCTTTTTTCAGACGCAGTAAAAATTGACCTGGCGCATGTCTAATGCACATGCCCAGTGGCGTTCCTAGGGGGGCCAATGTGCCCCGCCCCCCCGGGTGCAGCACAACCTCCCCCGGCGAAAGGACACCCCCCCCCCGGGAAAGAACCCCCCTGGGTGCACGCCGCTGGGGTGGGAGGGGTGCCACGCGCGCCTGTCCTTTGTTCGTTCCATGCTCCCTCTGCCCCGGAACAGGAAGTAGCCTGTTCCGGGGCAGAGGGAGCATGGAACGAATGAAGGACAGGCGTGCACGGCACCCCTCCCCCCAGTGGCGTGCACCCGGGGCGGATCGCACCCACCGCCCCCCCTGGGAACGCCACTGCACTTGCCTACGCTGCCACTGGCCACTTTTTGCCACAGCTTAGTAAAAAAGGCCCCCTAGTTACTAATTAATAACTGGGGTTAACACTAAATTAACACATCTTAATGGTAGCCCAGATTGATAACTTCCCCCTGTGTGGTGCTGAAAATCCAGGGATGTCCAGCTCGACTGGTCAGGAGCCTCTCCTGCCCAATTGGATCACTCTGACTATCTACCCCATAATATATCATTTGCAGTCAGAGTTGTAATGCCTGACAGTTCTCTGCAGTATTATTATAATGATAGGCAGCAATATATAATTAGCTGAGAATTGGCATTTAAGCCTTAATTAGTAAAACATTAGTAGAAATACAGTAGGCCCGATCAGATGGTGAAATGTGGGTGTTCTGCAAAAGAAGGAAAAATTCACAGGGCTCTGTTTTCAAAAGTCTTTTTCGCATTCTGTTGTTATGGCAGTAACTCTTTTTATGAGAAGCAGGCGACCATTTGCAAGTGATTGTGGATCAGATTAGAGTTTCAGGAAGTTATCGGAGAGGTTGGCAGAGTGTCTTTTAACATAGTAATATAGTAAGTGACGGCAGTTAAAGACCTGAATGGTCCATCCAGTCTGCCCAACAGTCACATTCATTCTCAACTCAAAATTAAATCAACAATGAACGTGATATTATATAGTTGATCATGGTCTTTCTTTGGTGTTTCTGGGACATACACCGTAGAAGTCCGCCCGGCTCTGTCCTTATGTTCCAACTACTGGAGTTGCTGTCAAAGCCCATTTTCTAATTAGAGATCCTCTGTGTTCATCCCACACCTTTTTGAATTCCAGCACAGTTTTATTTTTATCTACCATCTCCCTTGGAAGGTCATTCCAGGCATCCACCTAGTGGTTAGTGCAGTGGACTTCCCACTGCAGCTCCTTGTGACTCTGAGCAAGTCACTTAACCCTCCATTGCCCCTGGTACAAAATAAGTACCTGAATATATGTAAACCGCTTTGAATGTAGTTGCAAAAACCTCAGAAAGGCGGTATATCAAGTCCCATTTCCCTTCCCCCCTTTCCCTTATGACATCACAATATCAGAAGTGAGCCAAGTATCGGGCAATCAAGCCATTGTGACATCACTGATGAGGTTGGCTCTTATTGGTGGAATGAGTGGAGGAGTAGCCTAGTAGTTAGTGCAGTGGACTTTGATCCTGGGGAACTGAGTTTGATTCCCACTGCAGCTCCTTGTGACTCTGGGCAAGTCACTTAACCCTCCATTGCCCCTGGTACAAAATAAGTACCTGAATATATGTAAAACCGCTTTGAATGTAGTTGCAAAAACCTCAGAAAGATTTTGGTAATTGAGTGGTACAGGGGTTGGGATGGAGGGGTTGGGAAGGGGAGGGGTGGAGTGGAGTGGAGTGGGGGAGGAATGGGCGGTTTACAAGCTGTATGGTTCATGCTTTGTATCTTATTGTTTGTAAGTTGGCAATATTGAGTGTGTTGTGTTGCTTAACTTTGAATTATCAATAAAATTACTTTAAAGTTTAAAAAAAAAAACTCAGAAAGGCGGTGTATCAAGTCCCAGTTCCCTTTCCTCCTTCTCCGTGAAAAAGAATTTCCTGACATTACTCCTAAGTCTACCGCCTTGCAACCTCAACTTATGTCCTCTAGTTTTGCCACTTTCCCTTCTCTGGAAAATATTTCTTTCTATATTAATACCTCTCAAGTGTTAAAACGTCTGTATCCTTTCTCCTCTGTATCTTCTCTCCTCTAGGGTATGCATTTTCAAGACTTCCAGTCTCTTCTCATATGTCCTTTGACGCAAGCCCCATATCATTCTTGTCGCCTTCCTCTGGACCGCTTCGAGTTTTCTTACATCTTTAGCAAGATACCGCCTCCAAAACTGAACACAATACTCAACGTGCAATTAAACTCTGGAATTCGTTGCCAGAGAATGTGGTAAAGGCGGTTAGCTTAGCAGAGTTTTAAAAAGGTTTGGACGGCTTCCTAAAGGAGAAGTCCATAGACCGTTATTAAATGGACTTGGGGAAAATCCACTATTTCTGGGATAAGCAGTATAAAATGTTTTGTATATTTTTGGGATCTTGCCGGGTACTTGTGACCTGGATTGGCCACTGTTGGAAACAGGATGCTGGGCTCGATGGACCTTTGGTCTGTCCCAGTATGGCAGTACTTATTGTATTGTATCATTTATAACCCGCGCTTTCCCACTTGTTAGCAGGCTCAATGCGGCTTACATAATATAACAGATACACTGGGGACAGCTATGAAAAAAACTGGCAACCCCTGTGCTTTCTCCTCTCCTTCCCCAAGACTCAGATGGGCCCCTGGTGGGATAACCCACCTACTATAGAATAACCCACCTACTATAGAAGCCAGATCTGTAGAAGTAGTGGGTGCTGAGCCCCCCACCCCACACTAATGTTAAGCAAGCGCCTTTATGTGTGCACTAAGGGTAATTTATATTGCATTTAGAACCCACAATCGTTTTGAAAGGTTGTCACCTACATCACCCTACTGATGTTCTACCTGTTCCTTACTTGACCAGCTGGAGGCAGGAACAGACAATGTCCCTCCCTTAACTCAGAGATTTATACCTCCCTCCAATAATTGAATCTTCGTGTACTTATATATTTAAGTGGGGCCTCACCAACAACTTAACACCTCCTTCTGCTGGTTACACCTCTCTCTATACAGCTTAGCATCCTTCTGGCTATGGCCACTGCCTTGTCACACTGTTAAATCGCCTTCAGAGCTTCAGATACTATCACCTCAATGTCCCTCTCTCTGTCTGTGCATACCAGCCTCTCACCGGCTCCCTTGGATTTCTACTCCCCAAGTGCATCACTCCGCACTTCTTTGCATTGAATTTTAACTACCCAACATTAGACCTTTCTTCTAACTTTTGCAGATCCTTTTTCATGTTTTCCACTCTCTCCGGGGTCTCCACTCTGTAACAAAGCTTGGAATCATCTGCAAAAAGGCAAACCTTACCGTCTAACCCTTCGGCAACATCGCTCACAAATTAGTAGCAGATAGATTTTTTTGGCAGAAAATCTGTTGCAAAATGGAGAGATCTATTCCCCATTACTCTTTCCTCCCCACTTATCTCTGTCTGGGAAACAAAAAACAAAAGACAATCGAGCTGGAATAGTTAATTGCCATCCTTGGCTGTCTAAGTAATGCTGAGGTATTTCTATTGTTGGTTTTATTGTGGATTGATTGCTTTTTTTTTTTATTATTATTGTAGCTTTTGTGAACCACATCAACCGGCTTTTCAGGGACTGTAGTATTATACTTAAACATGAGTTAGAAGTTTAGCCAATAAAACACATGTTTTTCCTTCTGTTGGATAGTTTTTTTTAATAGATACATGCATCTGTGATTGATCTCCTTTGCTGCCACCCTCTCTCTCTCTGCAAGGTCCTGTCAGGTTGTCGGTAGACAGCAGCTATTTCCCAAGGATTACGCAACTGAGTCCTGAAAAATCTTTTGTCTAGTCAGACACAGATGAAGTGTTTTTAAATCAGTTTCACGCTTGACTGTGGGAGTTAAGATGAAGGATAAAGGCCTAACTTCAGCATCTTCCTCGAGTAGATCTGGATCAGAACCAAAATCAATCAGTGTTGGAACTGTTTCCTGCTCAGAAGATAAGCACAGGGCAGAAATAGAACTTTCAGATCAGATGACAATTATTTGCTATCTAGATTTTATATAACTTATTACAGCTGATACTTAGCCGGGCTGTCCACATATAAGGGTGAACACCAGCATCTGTGCCTGAAATGTCTTCATGTATTCAGCGATACTGTCCATTTAACTAATGGCAGTCAAGATGTCTGGCTGGCAAATGCACTGGTTCCTGTCTGTTTAAAGTTAGCGTACTGTTACATAATAACATTGTAGATGATGGCAGATAAAAGCCTGCACGGTCCATCCAATCTGCCCATCAAGATAAAGCCATAGCGTATGGTATGATGGGATCCAGGGCCAGTGCTAGACACGATGGGGCTCAAAGCAGACACTAGGGAAGGGACCCCAAAAGCTTGTTTTCAGATTGTCCCTCTTTCAACCGTGACACGGGGGCTCAGGGCTGTTTGCCCACCCCCAACGCCGGTGATGGGATCTGGCATAGGCATTCTTGATCTTGATTTGTCCCGGTCATTTTTGGAGCACAAGCCAAAGAAGTCTGCCCAGCACTGGCCTTATTTTCCGATTATTGGAGTTGCTGTATAAGAACCCACTACATTTGTCTTGTTCCATTTAGGGTTCCTTTGTGTTTATCTATTTATTTGTTACATTTGTATCCCACATTTTCCCACCTTTTTGCAGGCTCAATGTGGCTTACATTATGCCGTAATGATAATCCCCATTTCCGGCATGAGAAATACAAAATAGTTTAATATTAAAGTTCATAAATGATGAAGTAACTTGTTGAGTACGTTGGGTAGAAAGATCATTTCAAGCATGAGAGGTAAAGGGGTGATGCGTTAATGTTCATTGGTGAAAATTGTATAGAATTCGATTTTAATCTGGTTGTGGTAGAGTTGTGATGTTAGGTCATTATGATGCTCATTATGGTATATTTTTTTAAACAGGTTGGTCTTTAGTAATTTCCGGAAGGCTATCAAATCGTGCATCGTTTTTATGGCATTTGGTAGTGCATTCCATAGTTGAGTGCTGACGTAGGAGAAGCTAGATGAATATATTGATTTATATGTAAGTCCTTTACAACTGGCGTAGTGGGGGTTCCAGAATGTGCGTGCTGATCTTTTTTTGAGTTCCTGGTTGGTAAATCTATAAGGTCTGACATATATGCCGGGGCATGTTCATCCCATGTGCCACCTCCCATGTTAAACTCATAATTTATCTGTGTAAAAGGCAGTTGTATAATCTAGGTGACCACATTTACACGCTTTGGGGGAAATTCTATAAATGTCGCTCAAAATTTGGCGCCGGAAAAAAAAAAATTGACGCTAAGCACAATTCTGTAAAGGGCGAGCACCGTGTTTAGTGGCCCGATTCCTAGGCCTAACTTTGGGTGCCAGACCTAAACCTGGTGTAAATGTTGGTTTCCAGGTTGTGTTCTGACGCCGTATTCTGTAACTATGCGTGCAAATTTTCGGAATGCCCCGACACGCCTATAGCCACTCCTCTTTTGAGTTACACATTAGTAGAGCTTGCTGGCATGCCTTATATTATTATTATTTATTGCATTTGTATCCCACATTATCCCACCTATTTGCAGGCTCAATGTGGCTTACAGAATTTTGTTATGACATAGTCATTCCATGATATCAGATACACTTAGTAATGTAAAACGATTAAGTGAGGGAATAGAGAAGGAAGGTGTTATACGGTCTGTGCCAGAGCTGGTGGTGGGAGGCGGGGCTGGTGGTTGGGAGGCGGGGATAGTGCTGGGCAGACTTATACGGTCTTTGCCAGAGCCGGTGGTAGGAGGTGGGGCTGGTGGTTGGGAGGCGGGGATAGTGCTGGGCAGTGGCGTAGCCAGAATGTAATTTTTAGGTGGGCCAGTGGGTAGGTTGGGTGGACATGCATTTCTTCTTCCCTTCTCTACCCCCCCCCCATGAACTTTAAAAGTTAAATACTATAAATTTGAACCCCTCCCCACCCCACCCCGACATCCCATCTGAGCCCCCCCTGCACGACCCAGTCCCCACCTGCCTACCAGCTCCACGATCGACGAGCAGACGACCCTCGTCTTCCATCCGGCATCGAGTCTTAAAAAAAAAAAAAAAAAGCCCGGAGAAACGCCTCGCGTCTGCTGTGCACTGCTGTAAAGCAAGCAGCAAATCGTCTCGTCAGTCCTTCCTTCACTGTGCCCGCCCTTGCAGAAATAGGAAGTTACATCAGAGGGCGGGACACAGTAAAGGAAGGACCGACGAGACGATTTGCTGCTTGCTTTACAGCAGTGCACAGCAGACGCGAGGCGTTTCTCCGGGCTTTTTTTTTTTTTTTAAGACTCGATGCCGGATGGAAGACGAGGGTCGTCTGCTCGTCGATCGTGGAGCTGGTAGGCAGGTGGGGACTGCAGCGCCAGCAGAGCATCCCCCTCCCCACCTGCTGACACCCGGGGCTGGGCGGGCCTGGAAGGAAACTGGCTGGGCCTGGGCCTGTCCAGGCCCACCCGTGGCTACGCCCCTGGTGCTGGGCAGACTTACACGGTCTGTGCCAGAGCCGGTGGTGGGAGGTGGGGCTGGTGGTTGGGAGGCGGGGATAGTGCTGGGCAGACTTACACGGTCTGTGCCCTGAAAAGGACAGGTACAAATCAAGGTAAGGTATACACAAAAAGTAGCACATATGAGTTTATCTTGTAGGGCAGACTGGATGGACCGTGCAGGTCTTTTTCTGCCGTCATTTACTATGTTACTATGTTAAGCAGGATAGTATTAAAGAATGATATTACTAATACAATAAATTGTATTTTAAAATTATCTTAAATGTCAGGATGTGGGTGGAGCATGGGAATACTGTGACTTACATATGTCCCTGTTGCATATATGCACCTGTTTCAGAAACTGAAGCCAAATCCTCTCCATAGCACCATGGAGCAGTTGCCAGTGTGCCGGCCCTTAGGAGAGCTACCACTGAGATCATGTTACTAACCAGTGACAAACAGGGGCGTAGCCAGAGCCCAAGGTGGGGAGACACTGTTTAGCCGCTGACCCCCCGCCACCGCCACCGCAACCCCTCCCCCCCCCCCCCCCCGCTGCCCACCCCGCCGCCACATCAGGTATTTTGTTTGCTGGTAGGGGTCCCCAACCCCCGCCAACCGAAGAGTCTTCTTCAGCGCCGGTCGACTCCGGCACCTTCGTTGTGTGATAATCTGTTTCTGACGCCTTACATCCTGCACCGTACATGTCGGCGGCTGGGTGGGGATCAAATGTAGAGGGGGCCAGGGCTAAATCTGGGGGGGCATGCCCCCGTGGCCCCACGTAGCTTCGTCCCTGGTGACAAACCTTGTTTTTCACACTAGCCAAAACAATACAGTCAGCCTCAAGAAGGGGATATGAAGACAAAATCTATTATGGACCCATATCCTCTTTTTTACAATGATTGTGCTGGTGTTGCCTCTCTGTTCTGATCTTCTCACACCAGCATTAGCCAAACGGTTGGTTTGCTTCTAGGCTGCTATGCATGTCTGATGGAGACCAGTTATTCCCTCTGAGCTTCACACTCATTTTCAGCAGCGTGCTTCAAACAGGAAAGGTGGCAGGAATGGTAAATTAAAGCTGCATTATATTTACAGTTCAAGGAAGTCTGAAAAAAGTAAGATATTGCTCTTTTTTTTGGGGGGGGGGGAGTTTATTTCTATGACTTTTATTGCTGTACATCTGTTGATAAGTTTACTTAATTTTGCTGTTTGTACTTCATCATTGCGCTGCGCTCTGTGTGGATGCTTCATCTGTAAAATGCGGTTTATATCTTGGTTAAATTATTCAGAGACCACGAATA
Source organism: Microcaecilia unicolor (assembly GCF_901765095.1). NCBI lineage: Eukaryota > Metazoa > Chordata > Amphibia > Gymnophiona > Siphonopidae > Microcaecilia > Microcaecilia unicolor. The sequence goes on from NC_044034.1 coordinate 369,068,781, forward strand.
CGCACGGATCTCTCATGAGTAATTTTTGTGGGTGTCCGGAAAAATCAGACTTCTTGGCAGTGTGAGGCACGGATCTGAGAACCCCTTTAGAGGTTGGGACATTGTTGATTCAGCAAAACTAATTTTAGACATGGCTGTTTGTCAATGAGTTTTTGGTTTCTTTCCTCAATTGTCTGAAGAAAAGAAACAAAAACAGAAAACATCTGTGAAGAAACAGAGTGTTGTAAACCTGTAAAATGTATTAGATATTTTTCTGTTTTAATTATGTCCTGAAGTATATTTCTCTTATTTGGCCAGCAGGTGGTGTTTCTTTGCTGTGAAGCTATTATAGGGAAATGATGTTCTTTTTCTTTAACACAAGCAGGAACCAAACAGCAGTATACATTTAAACTTATTGACTAGGCTCTGATTGGTCTGGAGTTTGGAATTACCCAGCAATTGTTGTTGGCTGTTGCTTCAGTTTCAGCCTGGGAGAAGAGAGAGAGAGAGAGATCTCTTTGTTGAAGCTCTGTGAACAGATATATGCCCTGATCTTCCTAGGTACTTTCAAGGAAGTATGCAGATGTTTAGTTAGTTTTATAATTGATCCATATTTCAGTTACCTGTTGTTATTTGCTAATTGCACTATTTCGTTTCACTGTTCGATTTTTAAAAGACAATAAACAATATTTAGTTTATTGCCTCTCTGTTTGGACTGATAAAGAATCCTGGTGGTTTGTGTTTTGGGTCTGTAAGTGCTTTCTGGGAACTGTGGGACCACTGGGAATGTAGCTCCAGTAACCTAGAAATCACTGGGGATAATTTGTGAGTGGGAGACTCGCCCAGAGGCGGTTGTGACCCAGTCGGTGGGAGGAGGGGGCTAGTGTAGAGCACAAGCAGCAGGTGAAGGCGGACCTGAGCTGTGCTGGGAATAGACCCTCTAAGTGGTCGCAGGGTAACCTCGGGCGGGTGACTAGTCATTTCATGACAACATTTGTGTCACGTTCACTAAACAGGAACTGGGTTTGTGAGCCCTTGGGCCACTGCCGAGGAGCAGCAGTGGCAGGCAAAACCACCCCACACCAGAAGCAAGGCACAACAGACGTACCGGCAAATCCAGGCTAGGTCTCTGGTGGTCAGCCAGCAAGCAGAAGACAGGTCCAGGCAAAGGTTCAAAAGGCAGGCGGCAAGCAAAGCAAAGTCCAGGATCAGGCAAGGTTCAAAAGGCAGGAAACCAGCAAACACAGAATCAGGTCCAGAACAAAGTCTCTCAGGCAGAAGTGCACAAGCACCCACGAACCAGGGCCTAAGACGCAATGCAAAGGCAACCGATTGCAGTCTCTACCGTGTTTCCCCGAAAATAGGACTTACCCCGAAAATAAGACCTACCGGGGTTTTCCTGCAAATTTAAAATATAAGACATCCCCCCAAAAGTAAGACCTACCAAACTTTTTTTTTAAGCAGGGCCGCCGAGAGCCACCCAAGGTTGTCCCCCCCCCCCACCCGAGGTCGCCGGGCCCCCCCCTCCGTCGCTTCCGGAACTAACCTGAAGCTCCTTTCACCTTCGCAAGTTCGGATTCAGAGCAGCAGCATGGCAGACCTCTCCTTCCTTCTGTGTCCCGCCCTCGCCTGAAGTAACATAATGTCAGGCGAGGGCGGGGCACGGAAGGAAGGAGAGGTCTGCCCTGTTGCTGCTTGCTGCTCCGAATCCGAACTTGCGAAGGTGAAAGGAGCTTCAGGTTAGTTGCGGGAGCAATGGAGGGGGGGCCAGGCGACCTCAGGTGGGGGGGGGGTGACCGATGTTTCCCAGAAAATAAGACATCCCCCCTGAAAATAAGACCTAGCGTGTTTTGGGGAGGAAAAATAAATATAAGACAGTGTCTTATTTTCGGGGAAACACGGTAGGTGATTAATAAAGCCCATCCACACCTGAGGTGCAGCTGCAGCAAATCTGAGTAACTATGGAGGCTGTTTTCACAGGAGATCTTTAAGGACCAAATATGGGCTTCCTTCCTGTCCTCGATACTCCATGATGGCTTCCTATGATATGATCTATCCAAGATGGCTGTACCCCTTGAGCTATCCAAGATGGCAACGACTTTTGAGCCATCCAAGATGGCTACAGCCATTGATCCAACCCAGAAGACGGCTGCCAGAGATAGGAAACCAAAACAGACCTCCCCAAAGACAGAACTACTCCAGAAAGGATAGGCAGAAGCCAGCTCAGAAGCTGACCCCCAGAAATTAGGTAGAGGCTGTGAGGGGTCACGACCACAGACGTGGCAATTTGACATGAAAAACAGACAAGACAAAAAGCAGAAATTATTATTATTATTATTAGTAGTAGTAGTAGTAGCATTTGTATCCCACATTTTCCCACCAATTTGCAGGCTCAATGTGGCTTACATTTGCCATAATGGCGGTTGCCATTTCTGGGTAGAATTACAAATGGTGTTACGTTAAGGTGCATACATACATGGTAGCATACATGGTACATAGCATATATGGAACTGATCGTGGTATATATATATATATATATATATAACGTGTATATATAGATAGAAAAAAGAATACATTAGGGTATTGCATGAGGGTTACGTTGGTTGTAACATACATTTGGTCATCAACTATAGAGAGACCCAATTCGACAAAGGTTTAGTAGCAAGAAAGTCAATCAGTCTTGTGATGAGGTTTCGGTTTAGCCTAGGTCATGTGTAGCGTTATTATTCAGAATTTAAGATGGATGTTTATGGTATGGCTTCTTGGAGAGATCTGTTTTCAGTAGCCTTCGGAAGATGGTTAGATCTTGCGTTGGTTTTATGGCCTTCGGTAGTGCGTTCCATAGCTGCGTGCAGATGTATGAGAAATTGGACGCATATGTGGATTTATATTTTAGTCCGTTACAGGTAGGATAGTGGAGATATAACATTAAATCAAAACAAACAAAAAAATCAGTTTAAAATGAATTTCAAAATGAGAGTGGGAACTTTTATATGGTAAATAAAAATCCACATAAGTGCTAGCATAAAACGTTTGTGGATAGAGCTGTTTAGTGACAGTGTTTCCTATTCCTACCATGTTAAGAGCATAAGTTTGATAGGGAAATCCCTGAAATAACATCTTTTTTTTTTTCTTGAGCTGGAGAGGGGGGGGGGGGGGGGGGGTTGGCATAGCAGTTTTCTTCAGTTTCTTTTGACTGATGCCATGAATTTTCCATCATTCATAACTCCCGGGGATTTTTCTTCTGCAGTGGCGATCCTAGCCGGCATGACACCCGGGGCGGATCGCTGATGCGGCCCCCCCCCCCCCCCCCCCCGGCGAAATGACCCCGCCCCTGGGTGGGGGGGTGCCGCGGTGCGCGCCTGTCAGCTGACTTCACTAAGTTCGCTGCAGCTCCCTCTGCCCCGGAACAGGAAGTTAGCGAAATCAGCTGACAGGCACGCGCCGTGGCACCCCCCCAACGGTGTGCACCTGGGGCGGACCGCCCTCACCGCCCCCCCACCCTTGGTACACCACTGTTCTTCTGTTTTATAACCCCTTTTATATTACTTTCATCCAATGGACTTTAAATCTAACCATTAGATGTCAACTATTGCATGATGACTTTTACTCTCTATGCATCAACACTTTTTTATTTATTTTTTTGTTACATTTGTACCCCGCGCTTTTCCCCTGTCATGGCAGGCTCAATGCGGCTTACATGGGGCAATGGAGGGTTAAGTGACTTGCCCAGAGTCACAAGGAGCTGTCTGTGCTGGGAATTGAACTCAGTTCCTCAGGACCAAAGTCCACCACCCTAACCACTAGGCCACTCCTCCGCCTCCTCCTCCTCCTTTTGAATACGATACTTCAGTTGGGGGCCCTCTTACAAAGCCGCGTAAGCGCTTACATGTGCCCAATACATATCAGTTCTGAGTTACCTCCCGGCTACCACGTGGCCCAGGTGCTAATTTAATTTTTGACGTGTGCCCAATACGCATGTCAGAAAATATTTTTATTTTCTGGCGTGCAGGCTGTAATCGGCATTTTGACGCGCATTTACTGTTACCGTGAGACTTTACTGCTAAGTCAGTGGCTGGCGGTAAGGTCTCAGACCCAAAATGGACACGGGGCAATTTTTATTTTGCCGCACGTCCATTTTCAGCCCTCCGGAAAAAAGGCATTTTTTTTTTTTTTACAGGTGCACTGAAAACGATACTGCATGCGGCCAAAACCCGCACCTATACTATCACAGGCTATTTTTCAGCACACCTTACTAAAAGGACCCCGTGATCTAGAAAGCAGAAGACCTGTGATGATGCCAAATGCAGGTCCCTTGCCACTGCCAGTGGGCCAAGTCAAATACAAAGTCTCGAGAAACACGGATTCTGTGCATGCCCGAAATGTAGTACTCTACAAGTTTTCTGTTCATTAAAAACTTGTTATACCGCTTATTCCAAGCAAGTGGATCTGTGCAGTTTACAGTCGTGCTAAAAACGATTTATTTTTTTTTCGCATTTGTATCCCATTTGCAGGCTCAATGTGGCTTACATCTTACCGGTCAAGGCAATCGCCTAGACCGGTATGGAAACAAATACAATTTGATGTTAGGGTCGGGTAAAACTAGTATATTCAGGTGCCTAGGGATCAAGAGTAGAAAGTAATATGTAGTGTCCAGTACAGCTTGTGGTTTGTTGTGTTGCAGATTGGAGGCATCTAGGTTAGATTGGTGGGGAATGCTTTTCTGAATAGGTAGGTCTTTAATGATCTCCTGAAGTGTAGATGGTTGTAACTTGATTTCACAGTCTTTGGGAGCATATTCCATAATTGTGTGCTTATGTAGGAGAAGTTTGATGCATAGGTTAATTTGTGTTCTGAGACCTTTGCAGCTCGGGTAGTGGAGGTTTAGGTAGGTGCGTGATGCTCTAGTTCTGTTTCTGTCTGGAATGTCAATCAGGTCGACCATGTATCCTGGGGCTTCACCATAGATGATCTTGTGGACCAAGGTGCAGATTTTGAAGGTGATCTGTTCTTTGATAGGGAGCCAATGCAGTTTTTCTCGGAGGGGTTTGGCAGATTCGAAACGTGATTTACCGAATATCAACCTGGCTGCAGTGTTTTGGGCTGTCTGGAGTTTCTTTATGGGAACGCCAGTATAAAAGGACAGATACGCTGTTAATCAAGACCACTTTTTATTCAAAAGGCAATAATAAATAAATTAAATCCATAAAGTGGAGTGGAGGAGTGGCCTAGTGGTTAGAGTGGTGGACTTTGGTTCTGGGGAACTGGGTTCGATTCCCACTGCAGGCACAGGCAGCTCCTTGTGACTCTGGGCAAGTCACTTAACCCTCCATTGCCCCATGTAAGCCGCATTGAGCCTGCCATGAGTGGGAAAGCACAGGGTACAAATGTAACAAAAATAAAATAGATACTATTGGAGATTCTACATGGAATGTTGCTACTATTGGAGATTCTACATGGAATGTTGCTATTCCACTAGCAACATTCCATGTAGAAGGCTGCGCAGCCACATTGTTGATCTGCAAGGGCCGACTTCTACATGTAGAATCTCAAATAGTAGCAACAGTGGAGGAGTGGCCTAGTGGTTAGGGTGGTGGACTTTGGACTGAGGAACTGAGTTCAATTCCCACTTCAAGCACAGGCAGCTCCTTGTGACTCTGGGCAAGTCACTTAACCCTCCATTGCCCCATGTAAGCCGCATTGAGCCTGCCATGAGTGGGAAAGCGCGGGGTACAAATATAACAAAAATAAAATAAAGGTGTTGAGTCAGCAGCATGCAGGGGTCCTTTTACTAAGGTACACCGAAAAATGGGCCACGCTAGTATAGGTGTGTGTTTTGGGCGCACGCAGATCCATTTTTCAGTGCGTCTGTAAAAATTTTAAAAAAAAGGGCTTTTAAAACTTTTGCCAAAAATGGACATGCGGCAAAATTAAAATTGGCGTGTGTCTATTTTGGGTCTGAGACCTTACCGCCAGCCCATTGACTTAGTGGTAAGATCTGACGCGGTAACCATACGGTAATCATCTACATGCGTAAAATGATGATTACCACCCCGGTTTCCGCTGCACACGGAAAAGCACAAAGGCTTCCTGCATGGAAAGAGAATGGAGTCAAAACAACTTAAAACCAAAACAAAAAAGGAGGTAAAAACCCTCACGGGACTGTGAGATATAAAACAAAAAGTGAGGAGAGTGAATAAGGATACCAAAAAATTATTTATTCACATGAAAATACAAAATAATGTAATCTGCATTAAAAATGACCCGACACGGCCGTGTTTCGGCCCAAAGGCCTGCCTCAGGGGTCTTTGTAACCTCGGTAAATATGACTTGGAATGTATACTGCAAGGGAAATAATAAAACAAAACTCTCTTGGGTCTCCTCTCTTCTAAAAAGTGTTAAAAAACAAAACGAACTTGTTATACTCCTCTCTGAAGAGATGTGTACAAATGCTTATGTGGCAAACCCAATAGTTGGGAAGTAGGGCTAGGGCTGGGTAGAAGAGTCTGTGTCACGGTCATAGCTAGATAGATCAGGTTGGACTGGAGCAGGCTTCGATGGCAAGTCCAGTAGTTGAAAATGAAGCCCATACACCAGGCCCCCTCCCTGCCCATCTTCAAATCACTGCTTAAAGCCCACCTCTTCAATGTCGCCTTCAGCACCTAACCACTACACCTCTACTCAGGAAATCCAGACGGCCCCAACTTGACATTTCGTTCTTTAGATTGTAAGCTCCTTCGAGCAGGGACTGTCCTTCTTTGTTAAACTGTACAGCGCTGCGTAACCCTAGTAGCGCTCTAGAAATGTTAAGTAGTAGTAGTAGTAGTAGAAGTCAGTGTTTGGCAAACGTCTACAGTCTGTGCCCTGAAAATGACAAGGACACCTCAAGATCAAGAGTGCATATGTTATCATATACTAGGAGCTTATCTGGTTGGCAGACTGGATGGGATCGTGATGGTCTTTATCTGCCGTCTTCTACTTTGTTACCGTCCGGATAAAATAATTCCCTTGGTTTTGTTGTCTTACACCTTATTATTATTATAATTCCATGCTCACCGTACCTGAATGTAACTCGCCTTGAGCCACTACTGGAAAAAGGTGTGAGCAAAAATCCAAATACATTTTCCAGAAGCAATGGGTTAAATTCTTTGAGGTTCAGTGCTGCATTGGAGTAATTTTATCATGCAACTTACAGTACAGTCATTAGATAATTATAAAACCTGCAGTGTGCTGGGGAGTGAGACTCAATTAGTAATAATAACGGTCAGTTCCTCTTGAAATGACTTTATTTGAGCAGGCAGGTTATCTGCTCTGCCTGCTCTAGCAGCTTGCAAACGTTTTGAGTTTAGAGCGGAGCTAATGAGAAAACATATTCTTCAAAAGGCTGACCAAGATGTTGAAAGTATGCCATCAGACATTTTCGCATGGAGTTAGCTGATTGCTTGTCTAAGCAATGCTTGGATAAAGTTACCTTTCATTCCTGTTTGAAAGTATGTGAGATGGATGTCTGTGTGCTGGAGACAGCGATTTTACAAACTGGAAAGTCCAAATTTATGACCTGCAAAAAACTAGGGACATGGATGTCACTCAGGGGCAAAGCCAGGCAACAGATTTTGGGTGGGCCTAGGCAAGAAGTGGGTGGGCACCAAGTGTTCCCCCCCACCACCAAAAACAATATCTCAGCTGGCGTGATAACGCTTCTTTCCACCTTGGCAGTCTGTAGCAAGCATGCGCTGAAAACTGAGCATGTGCAGGTCCCTGTATTTTGGAGAGTAGCATGTTCCTTACCATGAGGGGGAAGTCTTCAGCCGTTCTGTTGATTAAATCTCTTTTATCTGTCCCCTTCTCCTCTACTGCTAATTCCAGACTCCGTTCCTTTTATCTTGCTGCACCTCACGCCTGGAATAAACGTACCGAGCCTGTACGTCTAGCCCCCTCTTTGGCCGTTTTCAAGTCCAAACTTAAAGCCCACCTCTTTACCACTGCTTTTGACTCCTAACCCTCACTTGCCTTGTCCTTTTTATCCTCACCTCTTTATTCCCCTACCCTTAACTGTTCTGTCTGTCTCCTGTCTTATCTAGATTGTAAGCTCTTTGAGCAGGGACTGTCTTTTTTGTGTATGGTGTACAACGCTGCATATGCCTTGTAGCGCTATAGAAATGATAAGTACTAGTAGTAGTAGTAGCTGGCAGAGATTGGGATCCCCACCAGCTACCACTAAACGTGTGCTACTGTTGGGTGGGCCTGAGCCCTAAGTAGGTGGGCCCTGGCCCACCCAGGCCCACTTGTGGCTACGCCACTGGTCAGGATGGCAGCAATTCTTAGCAAATGGCCAGAAAGGACGCTACTACTACTACTAATTTCTATAGTACTACTAGACGTAGTGTCTCTAGACGGCTCACAATCTAAGTTTTTGTACCTGGAGCGACGGAGGGTTAAGTGACTTGGCCAAGGTCACAAGAGGTTGCAGTGGGAACTAAACCCAGGTCACCCAACTCAAGACCTGCTGCACTAACCATTAGGCTACTCCTCCACAGAGGAGAGGGGCAACCTAGTGGTTAGTGCCGTGAACGTTAAACCACGGCACCCCGGTTCACGTCCCACTTTTAACTGTTTTTTATTTTGTAATTGTGAGTCCTCCAGGAACAGAAAAATACCTAATGTACCTGAATGTACATCACTGCAATAGTCTTCAGGCTTGCAGGTATGTTATATATTCAGCTATACTAAATATTTTTCCATTCCTGGAAGGCTGACAATGGAAAAAGAAAAACAAAGCGAGAGTGCAGGACGTCAGACTCACAGAAACGGAAGCCTGCGCGGCCGCATTGCTGATCTGCAAGGGCAGGCTTCTACATGGAATGTTGCTAGTAGAGGAGTAGCCTAGTGGTTAGTGCAGTGGAACATGGAATGTTGCTAGTATTTGAGATTCTGGAATTTTGCTACTATTTGAGATTCTAGATGGAATGTTGCTAGTGGAGGAGTGGCCTAGTGGTTAGTGCAGTGGAACATGGAATGTTGCTAGTATTTGAGATTCTGGAATTTTGCTACTATTTGAGATTCTAGATGGAATGTTGCTAGTGGAGGAGTGGCCTAGTGGTTAGTGCAGTGGAACATGGAATGTTGCTAGTATTTGAGATTCTGGAATTTTGCTACTATTTGAGATTCTAGATGGAATGCTGCTAGTGGAGGAGTGGCCTAGTGGTTAGTGCAGTGGAACATGGAATGTTGCTAGTATTTGAGATTCTGGAATTTTGCTACTATTTGAGATTCTAGATGGAATGTTGCTAGTGGAGGAGTGGCCTAGTGGTTAGTGCAGTGGAACATGGAATGTTGCTAGTATTTGAGATTCTGGAATTTTGCTACTATTTGAGATTCTAGATGGAATGTTGCTAGTGGAGGAGTGGCCTAGTGGTTAGTGCAGTGGAACATGGAATGTTGCTAGTATTTGAGATTCTGGAATTTTGCTACTATTTGAGATTCTAGATGGAATGTTGCTAGTGGAGGAGTGGCCTAGTGGTTAGTGCAGTGGAACATGGAATGTTGCTAGTATTTGAGATTCTGGAATTTTGCTACTATTTGAGATTCTAGATGGAATGTTGCTAGTGGAGGAGTGGCCTAGTGGTTAGTGCAGCGGAACATGGAATGTTGCTAGTATTTGAGATTCTGGAATTTTGCTACTATTTGAGATTCTAGATGGAATGTTGCTAGTGGAGGAGTGGCCTAGTGGTTAGTGCAGCGGAACATGGAATGTTGCTAGTATTTGAGATTCTGGAATTTGCTACTATTTGAGATTCTAGATGGAATGTTGCTAGTGGAGGAGTGGCCTAGTGGTTAGTGCAGCGGAACATGGAATGTTGCTAGTATTTGAGATTCTGGAATTTTGCTACTATTTGAGATTCTAGATGGAATGTTGCTAGTGGAGGAGTGGCCTAGTGGTTAGTGCAGCGGAACATGGAATGTTGCTAGTATTTGAGATTCTGGAATTTTGCTACTATTTGAGATTCTAGATGGAATGTTGCTAGTGGAGGAGTGGCCTAGTGGTTAGTGCAGCGGAACATGGAATGTTGCTAGTATTTGAGATTCTGGAATTTTGCTACTATTTGAGATTCTAGATGGAATGCTGCTAGTGGAGGAGTGGCCTAGTGGTTAGTGCAGCGGAACATGGAATGTTGCTAGTATTTGAGATTCTGGAATTTTGCTACTATTTGAGATTCTAGATGGAATGTTGCTAGTGGAGGAGTGGCCTAGTGGTTAGTGCAGTGGAACATGGAATGTTGCTAGTATTTAAGATTCTGGAATTTTGCTACTATTTGAGATTCTAGATGGAATGTTGCTAGTGGAGGAGTGGCCTAGTGGTTAGTGCAGTGGAACATGGAATGTTGCTAGTATTTGAGATTCTGGAATTTTGCTACTATTTGAGATTCTAGATGGAATGTTGCTAGTGGAGGAGTGGCCTAGTGGTTAGTGCAGTGGAACATGGAATGTTGCTAGTATTTGAGATTCTGGAATTTTGCTACTATTTGAGATTCTAGATGGAATGTTGCTAGTGGAGGAGTGGCCTAGTGGTTAGTGCAGTGGAACATGGAATGTTGCTAGTATTTGAGATTCTGGAATTTTGCTACTATTTGAGATTCTAGATGGAATGTTGCTAGTGGAGGAGTGGCCTAGTGGTTAGTGCAGCGGAACATGGAATGTTGCTAGTATTTGAGATTCTGGAATTTTGCTACTATTTGAGATTCTAGATGGAATGTTGCTAGTGGAGGAGTGGCCTAGTGGTTAGTGCAGCGGAACATGGAATGTTGCTAGTATTTGAGATTCTGGAATTTTGCTACTATTTGAGATTCTAGATGGAATGTTGCTAGTGGAGGAGTGGCCTAGTGGTTAGAGCACCGGTCTTGCAAGCCAGAGGTGGCCAGTTCAAATCCCACTGCTGCTCCCTGTGATCTTGGGCAAGTCACTTAACCCTCCATTGACTCAGGTACAAACTTAGATTGTGAGCCCTCCTGGGACAGAGAAATATCCAATGTACCTGAATGTAACTCACCTTGAGCTACTACTGAAAAAGATTTGAGCAAAATCTAAATAAATAAATAAATTTAACTTGGGCGTCAGAAACCTGTATCTTGTTAAGGATGTAAAAAGAATTGAAGCGGTGCAAAGAAAAGCTACAAGAATGGTATGGGATTTGCGTTACAAGACGTATGAGGAGAGACTTGCCGAACTAAACATGTATACTCTGGAGGAAAGGAGAAACAGGGGTGTTATGATACATACGTTCAAATATTTGAAAGGTATTGATCCGCAAACAAACCTTTTCCGGAGATGGGAAGGTGGTAGAACGAGAGGACATGAAATGAGATTGAAGGGGGGCAGTCTCAAGAAAAATGTCAGGAAGTATTTTTTCACGGAGAGAGTAGTAGATGCTTTGAATGCCTCCCGTGGGAGGTGGTGGAAATGAAAACGGTAACGGAATTCAAACATACGTGGGATAAGCATAAAGGAATCCTGTGCCGAAGGAATGGATCCTCAGGAGCTTAGTCAGGATCAGGAGGCGGGGCTGGTGGTTGGGAGGCGGGGATAGTGCTGGACAGACTTGTATGGTCTGTACCAGAGCCGGTGGTTGGGAGGCAGGGCTGATGGTTGGGAGGTGAGGATAGTGCTGGGCAGACTTATACGGTCTGTGCCAGAGCCGGTGGTTGGGAGGAGGGGCAGGTGGTTGGGAGGCGGGGATAGTGCTGGGCAGACTTATACGGTCTGTGCCCTGAAGAGCACAGGTACAAATCAAAGTAGGGTATACACAAAAAGTAGCAAATATGAGTTATCTTGTTGGGCAGACTGGATGGACCGTGCAGGTCTTTTTCTGCCGTCATCTACTATGTTACTATGTTATTGTGTTACTATTGAGATACCCCATGATAAATTAAGATGTGGTGAAAGCCCAACTTTTACTGTACCTTAATAACTTACCCAAAATCGTTCTGTAATACTAAATGTCTATTCTCTTATATATTTCCACCATTCATGATGTATTGTAAGCCACATTGAGCCTGCAAAGAGGTGGGAAAATGTGGGATACAACTGCAATAAATAAATAAAATAAACTACCCTCCTCAGTTTTAAGTTCATAATCCTCTGCTTGGAAGGCGAGCACTCTCGCTTTGTTTATCTCCATCTCAGGAATAAACATCTCTTTCCAGTTCACTGTCTCAGTCTATTGTCGCAAACTTGAAGCAGTTTGCTGACAGCAGAAATTTGAGCTGTGGTGACAAAATTCTGTTTTATTGCGGACCGCATGTGATTCAGAGATTTGAGAGGTCCATCTGCTTTCCATATATCATCCCATAAAACACATGGCCTGCAGAAACATGCCCGAGTATCAGTTTCTTAAGAATTATTGATAAGATAGATAGATGCTGGGAAAACTGGTACTGCGGAGTTAGACTACTGAACTCAGCACTAAAGCAGCACCTGGATATATTTGTTATCTATGAAGGCTGGGGCTGCTGTTACTGGTGCAGTAAAGTTTATCAATTTATTTATTGGTTTCCTAAAATATTTTAGTATTGTCAGGGACAGTAAACATAAAGACATAAGCATTGCCATACTGGGACAGACCGAAGGTCCATCAAGCCCCAGCATCCTGTTTCCAACATTGGCCAATCCAGGTCACAAGTACCTGGCAGAAACCCAAAGAGTAGCAACATTCCATGTAGAACCCCAAAGAGTAGCAAGATTCTAGAATTCTAAAGAATAACAAGATTCCATGCAGAATTTCAAAGTGCAGCAACATTCCATATAGAACCCCAAAGAGTAGCAACATTCCATTCAGAATCCCAAGTACATAAGCACATAAGCATTGCCATACTGGGACAGACCGAAGGTCCATCAAGCCCCAGAATCCTGTTTCAAACAGTGGCCAATCCAGGTCACAAGTACCTGGCAGAAACCCAAAGAGTAGCAACATTCCATGTAGAACCCCAAAGAGTTGCAAGATTCTAGAATTCTAAAGAATAACAAGATTCCATGCAGAATTTCAAAGTGCAGCAACATTCCATATAGAACCCCAAAGAGTAGCAACATTCCATTCAGAATCCCAAGTACATAAGCACATAAGCATTGCCATACTGGGACAGACCGAAGGTCCATCAAGCCCCAGAATCCTGTTTCAAACAGTGGCCAATCCAGGTCACAAGTACCTGGCAGAAACCCAAAGAGTAGCAACATTCCATGTAGAACCCCAAAGAGTAGCAAGATTCTAGAATTCTAAAGAATAACAAGATTCCATGCAGAATTTCAAAGTGCAGCAACATTCCATATAGAACCCCAAAGAGTAGCAACATTCCATTCAGAATCCCAAGTACATAAGCACATAAGCATTGCCATACTGGGACAGACCGAAGGTCCATCAAGCCCCAGAATCCTGTTTCAAACAGTGGCCAATCCAGGTCACAAGTACCTGGCAGAAACCCAAAGAGTAGCAACATTCCATGTAGAACCCCAAAGAGTGGCAAGATTCTAGAATTCTAAAGAATAATAAGATTCCATGCAGAATTTCAAAGTGCAGCAACATTCCATTTAGAACCCCAAAGAGTAGCAACATTCCATTCAGAATCCCAAGTACATAAGTGTTGCCATACTGGGACAGACGAAGGTCCATCAAGCCCCAGCATCCTGTTTCCAACAGTGGCCAATCCAGGTCACAAGTACCTGGCAGAAACCCAAAGAGTAGCAACATTCCATGTAGAACCCCAAAGAGTGGCAAGATTCTAGAATTCTAAAGAATAATAAGATTCCATGCAGAATTTCAAAGTGCAGCAACATTCCATTTAGAACCCCAAAGAGTAGCAACATTCCATTCAGAATCCCAAGTACATAAGTGTTGCCATACTGGGACAGACGAAGGTCTATCAAGCCCCAGCATCCTGTTTCCAACAGTGGCCAATCCAGGTCACAAGTACCTGGCAGAAACCTAAAGAGTAGCAACATTCCATGTAGAACCCCAAAGAGTGGCAAGATTCTAGAATTCTAAAGAATAATAAGATTCCATGCAGAATTTCAAAGTGCAGCAACATTCCATTTAGAACCCCAAAGAGTAGCAACATTCCATTCAGAATCCCAAGTACATAAGCACATAAGCATTGCCATACTGGGACAGACCGAAGGTCCATCAAGCCCAGCATCCTGTTTCCAACAGTGGCCAATCCAGGTCACAAGTACCTGGCAGAAACCCAAAGAGTAGCAACATTCCATGTAGAACCCCAAAGAGTGGCTAGATTCTAGAATTCTAAAGAATAATAAGATTCCATGCAGAATTTCAAAGTGCAGCAACATTCCATTTAGAACCCCAAAGAGTAGCAACATTCCATTCAGAATCCCAAGTACATAAGCACATAAGCATTGCCATACTGGGACAGACCGAAGGTCCATCAAGCCCCAGCATCCTGTTTCCAACAGTGGCCAATCCAGGTCCCAAGTACCTGGCAAGATCCCAAAACAGTACAATACATTTTATGCTGCTTGTCCTAGAAATAAGCAGTGGATTTTCCCCAAGTCCATTTTTAATAATGGTTTATGGACTTTTCTTTTAGGAACCTATCCAAATCTTTTTTTTAACCCTGCTAAGCTAACTGCTTTTACCACATTCTCTGGCAACAAATTCCAGAGTTTAATTACACGTTCAGTGAAGGAAAAGTTTCTCCAATTTGTTTTAAATTTACTACTTTGTAGCTTCATTGTGTGCTCCCTGGTCCTAGTATTTTTGGAAAGAGTAAACAAGCGATTCACGTCTACCCGTTCCACTCCACTCATCATTTTATAGACCTCTATCATATCTCCCTTCAGCTGTCTTTTCCCCAAGCTGAAGAGCCCTTCCAGATGATATTGTCCACACTGCTGCCAGCCTCACAAGTAAGGGGGTCTTTTACTATGCTGCGGTAGCATTTTTAGCTCATGGTAGAAATCAGCTGGCGGTAAAATGCTGAGACACCTATAGGAATATAATGAGTGGAGCTGAACAGGTAGATGTGAAGCATCTGCTCACGCTTTCCAAAAATACTAGGACTAGGGGGCATGCGATGAAGCTACAATGTAGTAAATTTAAAATGAATCAGAGAAACCTTTTCTTCTCTCAACGTGTAATTAAACTCTGGAATTCGTTGCCAGAGAATGTGGTAAAGGCAGTTAGCTTAGCGAAGTTTAAAAAAGGTTTGGACGGCTTCCTAAAGGAAAAGTCCATAGAGTGTTATTAAGTGAACGTGGGGAAAATCCACTATTTCTGGGATAAGCAGTATAAAATGTTTTGTACTTTTTTGGGATCTTGCCAGGTATTTGTGACCTGGATTGGCCACTGTTGGAAACAGGATGCTGGGCTCGATGGACCTTTGGTCTTTCACAGTATGGCAATACTTACTTACTTATGTACTGCCAGCTGATTTCTACCATGAGCTAAAAAATCTACCATGGCTTAGTAAAAGACCCCCAAAGAGTTAACCCATGGTGTTGGCACCAGCTGTCAAAGCAAAACTGAGAGTATGGCTTTGCTTCCATTTGTGTCCCCAGAGGGTTTTCTGCAAGAAGGTGTTTGCTTGAAGATAGGTTTGAAAAAGTCATCTATTCATGCCGTTTCCCAGCCCCAACCTAAACACAATCTCGGAAACTAGGGTTGTGCATGAACAAAACATTTTTTTCTGACATTCTCTGATTTGGGGGCTTTTGTCCAGGTCATCTCATACCTTCTTGTTAACAAGTTAGAACTTTCTAACACCTGCAAATTGATTTTATATGTGTTTATGCATGCTTAATTGATTTTGCCTACAGTAGCATGTTTAAGGCACCCAAACGAAATCCAAACCCCTCTTTTTATACAGATCGTCTTGGGCTGTGTAGCAATTTAAATGGCCTGATGCTATCCATAAATATTTGTTTTCAAAATGTACAGACTAGTGAGTTAAATGATGAGTATATACCTTGCTTTGAATATGGGCCCATTAGTTAATCTCCAATAAAACCAAATAAAAAACCATCTCAAGGCCTTTTTTCATCTTGCTCTCGAGCTAGCAGTGTGGACAGAGATAACTGGCAGGCGGCATGAGTCGGTGGATCTTTTTCTGCCTTCAACTGCTATGTTGTTTTCCCAACCACGAGGCTGGTGGCATCACAGTAAGGCCTCCCGAAGAGACTACGATATTGCAGTTGGGTGAACTAAATTAACCGATGTTTAGTATCTGTTAATTCTGCATGTGCTATAATATAGTTTGGTAATCTGAGTTGAGCGGTTTACACTCCTCTTTGAAGACGCCGATACAAGCTCAAATCCACTTTCCCAATGCCAGCATTCCACTTTTTCCATTTTTCTTGAGATTCATGGAGATTGTGTGGTTTTACGAAACAAAATCAATGTTGTTCTTACTCATCCTCACTGTGCGTTCTTTGACGGGCTTAAGGGGAAAGAGGCCAGATGTTTTTTTGATATGCTTTCAGATTCAAAAGGCTTAGGCAGAGTTTGTTAACAGGCTTTCCTTCAGCTTGTGTCTCCCAGCCTCCATGACGTTTCAGTCTATCAAGAGATAAGGAGCACAGTTTCTCCATATAAGGAGTCAAGTGTTTTCCACGATTCTGCTGAAGGTTGCACATAAAGGCATTTGCCAGTTTCAAAGATCTGTTATGCTTCTTAAATGTTACATGTGTTTCACCATTAAAGCTCTGATCTTTCTTTGAGACTTTGTGCTGAGTAAACCTTTCCCCCATTGGATTTAATTTCATCTGGGATGTCGTATTTGTGAACATGAATGCGATGATTCAAAAGAGAGTTATGTGTATTTTCCAGGGATCTAATTGATAGATGCGTATCGCAACCTGAAACAGCCTAGCGATAAAAATGCAGTGGCCCTCCAGAATTACAGATGCTGCCATGTGGGAAGAAGGCAGGGCAGTTATTAAGAGAGAAAGTGGAAAGTAAGAGGCAGACCAATGAATGATAGGAAGTTTTGGGAGCGAGCAATGAAAACCAATTCGAGTGCTGCTGGTAAGGCATTGCTAGGGGAGGGGAGATACCATTTAATACTTTGGAGGAAAGGAAAAACAGGGGTGACATGATACAGATGTTCAAATATTTGAAAGGTATTAATCTGCAAACAAACCTTTTCTGGAGATGGGAAGGTAGTAGAACTAGAGGACATGAATTGAGGTTGAAGGGGGGCAGACTCAGGACTAATGTCAGGAAGTATTTTTTCACGGAGAGGGTGGTGGATATGTGGAATGCCCTCCCACGAGAGGTGGTGGAGATGAAAACGGTAATGGAATTCAAACATGCGTGGGATAAATACAAAGGAATCCTGTTTAGAAGGAATGGATCCACGGAATCGTAACGGAGATTGGGTTGTGACGCTAGTAATTGGGAAGTGAAAGTGGTGTTAGGCAGACTTCTACGGTCTACTGCCTGATCGTGACTGAATAGATAGGGATGGGCTGGAGTGCAAATTTTAAGGGGCTTCGACGCTAGCTTCAGAGCTTTTAGTACAAGAACAGTGCTGGGCAGACTTCTAGGGTCTACGCCCTGATCGTGACTGAATAGATATGGATGGGCTGGAGTGTAAATTTTAAGGGGTTTCAAAGTTAGCTTTGGAACTTTTAGTACAAGAACAGTGCTGGGCAGACTTCTACAGTCTGTGCCCTGAGAATGGCAAGGACAAATCAAACTCGGGTATAAAGTATCACATACCATGTAAAATGAGTTTATCTTGTTGGGCAGACTGGATGGACCATTCAGGTCTTTATCTGCTGTCACTTACTATATTGCTATGTTACTATAGTTACCAAAGGACTCTGCAGAATCTTCAGCAAAAGGCAGAGGGTAGTCGGAGAGACAGTGTTGGCAAGGAGCTTGGGATGGTCAGACAGGACTGTGATGTGATTAGAGTCATCATTACAGGGACAGGAGAGAATCTAAAGGAGGCTTGTGGGAACCACAGTTTAAGGGTTGCCTCAGAGTGACAGAGCTTAGCCCGGGAGGTAATGTTTGTCTCCGATACGTGGAATGAGAGGTCTTCTTCCATTCCATGTGGCTTTGTGCCTAGGATGCCAGTGTTTTTTTATTTTTTATTTTACAAAAAGCCAAACTGTGCTTCCCCTGTGCAGTAACAGGCTGAGTAATAAAATTGCTCTCTCAGGGCTTTGGATGATCAGGCAGCATTCCAGACAGGGCATGAGTAGTGTCCCATCATGCTCAGTGCTAAAGGATGTTAATAAATTGAAGCATTTCTTGAAATAACTTCACTTGCTTCCCCCACCCTCAGATATTCAAGGTTATTAAAACATGTGCGGACTGTGAAATATTTTTGGAAAGCCTTAGGAAATTGGGCGACTGGGTATCCAAATGGCAGATGAAATTTAATATCGACAAATGCAAGGTGATGCACATTGGAAAGAATAATCCGAATCATAGTTACCTGATGCTAGAGTCCAGCTTGGGGGGTCAGCACCCAAGAAAAAGATCAAGGTGTCGTCGTACATCATACACTGAAATATTCTGCGCACTGCGCAGCGGTGGCCAAAAACGCAAACAGGATGCTAGGAATTATTAGGAAAGGGATGGTGAATAAGACCGAAAATACTATACACTAACTCCCAGATTCTATAAACGGCAACTAAAGTCACGCATACGAAGCCAATTTGTGCACGCAGTTTAATTGTTTAACAAGCTAATCAACGCCAATAATTGGCCAATAACAAGCAATTATCGGCACTAATTGGCACGAATTAGAATTTACATGCTCAAGTTTTTAAGCATATTCTGTAAAGTGGATCACGTAAATTTTAATGCATGGATCACAAAAGGGGAGAGGCATTTGTGGGTTGTGGGCATTCCTGAAAATTATGCGCATTGTTACAGAATATGCCCGATCCACGCCTAAATAAGTTGGCGTAATTGGCTGCACCTACATTTTAGTCACAGGACGGCTGCTATCCCCTGGATTCTATATAGTGCACTTAGATTTAGGTGTCGATATCGGAGCAGATTCTACAACACCACATGTAACTTAATTGGCTTAAGCTAATGAGCGCTAACAGCACTTAAACAATAATGAGCAGTAATTGGCACTGATTAAAACTTGGCACACAACCCCCTATGTATTCTGTAATGATATGTGCTGAACTTCTAACATGCACAGGCAACAAGGGGCGTGGTTATAGGCGGGGAAATTGCCATTCTGAAATTTAGGTGCCTAGTTATAGAATATGGCCCAGTGCACCTAAATCTACATTCTAGATTCTATATACGGTGCCTTAAAAATTGGCGCTGAAAATAATACACCTGGGCGTATTTTATAAAGTAGGCCTAAAGTTAGGCACGGTTTATAGAATAAACTTAACTGGTTTACGGAATATGCCTAGCGGCCATTCCTGCGCCTAATTCTAGGTGCGTCCATTTACGCCATGTAAACCTTGGTGTAAATACTGGCGCCTAAGTTAGGTGTAATCTATAACCATGCGTGTAGATTTTCAGAATTTCCACGGTCTGCACATTCCATGCCCAAGGCCACACCCCCTTTTTGGCAGTGTCCATTAGAATGTATGCACACCAATGTACAGAATATGCTTAGCAAGTTCTGCGTGTAAATTCTAATTGATGTCAATTAGTATTAATAATTGCCTTTTAAGTGGTAATTATCGGCACTGATTGGCTTGTTAAGTAATTAAATTGTGCATGTAAATCCAGAATCTGACCGGATTTGCACATGCGATTTTGGTTGCGCTATATAGAATCCGGGGAATAATATGTACAACATTATAGAAAATGATTATTAGTAGTAGAAATCTCTTTCAGAAAGTGTGCACTCTTTTCCTGATAGTATGCACATGCACACACTATTCACACATGCTTCCCATATACCACTGAAAATGTGTGGCTAGCTGACTAACAGACTCATTTTCGAAAGAGATGGACATCCATCTTCCGCCATAAATCCAAACATGGACGTCCAAATCGGTATAATCAATACCCGATTTTGGACGTCTCCAACTGCAGTCCGTCAAAATGACGTACAAATCTCAAGGGGGCGTGCCAGGGGTGTGTTCAAGGTAGGACTTGGGCGTTCCTAAGATATGGACATCTTTCAGCGATAATGGAACAAAATAAAGACATCCAAGACTAAAACTTAGATGTTTTGAGCTAGACCTGTTTTTATAGTGAATAGCTGCAGTGGGAATTGAACCCACTTCCCCAGGATCAAAGTCTGCTGCATTAACCACTAGTCTACTCCTCTACTCCGCACAAGAGGTGCCCCAAATGACCAAATGACCACTGGAGGGACTCTGGGATCACCTCCCCTTACTCCCCCAAATCACAAAACATTTTTCCAAACAGCACTTTCAAAATGAAAAGATTGAGTTTTATTTGTAGCAAATGACCTTTCCTGCTCTGATTTTGGACGTTTTACAAAAAATGTCCAAATTCAGACTTAGATGTCATATCCAAAAATGCCCTTTCTGCATTTGACTTGCCCAAAGTCTCAAGGAGCAGCAGTGGGAATTGAACCCATGTTGCCAGAATCAAAGCCCGCTGCACTAACCATTAAGCCACTCCCCCTCTGTTTTGGATGTCTTGCATTTGGACGTCTTTTGTTCGAAAATTGACCAAAGACAAAGACGTCCAAATCACAGAATGTCCTTGGTATTTTCGAAACGAAAGATGGATGTTCATCTTTTTCAAAAATGACCTTCTCCCCGCCTCCGAATTTGGACGTCTTTGTAAAACATCCAAATTCCGACTTAGACGTTTCTTTCGAAAAGTACCATTTAACTGGCCAGGTGCCATTCCTGGCTGGTTAAATGGTTTTGAAAATCAGGGATTATGATTCTATATATTGTTATTCATTTGTTAGCAAGTGTGTTCTAATGATCGCTTAGCTTAAAACTGTAAATTCGCCGGGTCTGCCTTCTTTGTGATCCGCACTGAAATCTATGGGTAGCTGTGAAATATAAGAATCAGTGTAAGAGTAAGAAATAGAAATGCAAAGGGAAGGATTCCCCCCTAGAACATTGAGTAGCTTGTTCATCTTGTTGATGCTGTTCTAATCCGTGCAGTACAGTCTTCTTGCTGAAAATAGTGAGTTTTAAGACTTTGTATAAAATTAAAATTATTACTGGAAATGGCAGCCCTCCGATACTCCCAAGAGAAAGTTAACTGCACTTCCAGAGGTGTTACACCTCTGGATTATTCCTGGAAAGTTAACACACCTTCTGTTTTTCCATTTTCCATTTTTTGCTTTCCAAGAATTTGATCGTTATATTTTAATGTGCATTGGGCTCGTTTTTCTTGTGTTAGTTGCAAATAATGCATGTTGATCACAATTAACGTACGTTATTCCTTAAGTAGCTAAACTGAGCCTCTCAAATTCACATAATTAATGCAAGAGATGGGTTTGGACTCTCAATCCATGTAATAGACATAATACAGTGCAATGTTTAGATTTCTCTAGAACATCTATTTCTTCAGGTAACCTTGACTTTGCTTCGCCACTTGTAGATCCAGATGTGCCCTCTAGTAATCGTTGACTCCTGGTGTCCACACAATGAGAGATACCCTCCTCTCTATGGTTTTCTTGGTATACTACAAGTGTGATTTGCCATTGTCTTCTCCCCAGTCTTGGAGGGTTAAGGAGCTACCATGGGATTTGAACATGGGCCCTTCCTGTTTCCAGCTCTCTGCTCTAACCATTGGACTACTCTATTGTAGGCAGTGAAGGGATCAACAGAGTATTAGCAGTACCTGATCACTATTACTGGAGGAATAGCCTAGTGAGTATTGCAGAGCCACAGAGCTGTGACAACACTGAAGGATTGAGTAGTTCTTCTCACAGCTTTTAATAACCCTTCTGCTGTTGAAGACCACTGACATAGAAACAAAGCTATGTGAACTGTGGACTGTTTCTAGAAAAAAAAACAGCACAAGCTACAGCCAAAATATGATGGATGAGTTTAACTTCCGAAGCAAAAGTGCAAGTATTGATTTTGAAATTTCATTTGGAGACCAGCATACGAAGTCATGAACGGAGTCGCAAAGGCACATTTGCACGTTAAAACAGTTAATAGAGTGCAGACTTCCCTTTGCAGATCTTTTATGCACACACTGCCTTTTTAATGTCCAAAGTTTTGCCTTTCCTAAAAGAGCTGAAGAGTTGATTTGCCTGATTTTTCAGCTCAGTGGCAGTCTGAAAAAGCAAGATTTGGCATGAAAAACGTCATGCTTCTAATTCCTTATTTGAACGAGCCAGCACCAAGAGAAACCTCCTACGTTGCCAGCCCATTTTGCCATTTACAAATACAAATGCAATTATACTTCTGTTCTGCAAATGGCCAAAAACAAAAAAAAGGGTTGATGAGGATAACAAGATTCCACTGGCCATTTCTACGAAGAATAAGACTTGAATAAAAAGTAACAATCAAGAAAGTGAATTTTCAAAAAAATTTTTTTTGAAAAGACACAATCCACCTCACCAATCCATCCAGTTATGAAAGTCCACCTTCTAAACTTACCCGCCCAATCACCTCCTTCTTCTTCCCCTTACTTATTCTCTACACATTACTAATTGTATCTGATATCCTGGAATGTCAATATCATAACTATGTAAGCCACATTGAGCCTGCAAATAGGTGGGAAAATGTGGGATACAGATGCAATAAATAAATAAATAAAAAGTTATCAAGGTGTGGTATAAAGTGAACTTCTACTGCACCTTGACTTACCACAGGAGTCGCCAACCTGCAATATAATTGTCCTTAACGTTGCTGACTACAGTGAGCCACCCTGCAAAGCCGTATTATTCTAGTGGCCTGAAATATTGGGATGCCAAGCCATAGCCCGATGCTCCCCATGACTTCAACTCCCCTGATCCCAACCCTCCCCTGATTCAGACTCCCCTGAAGTAGAGACCATCCCCAACTAGAACCCCCACCCATCGAGCCTCCTCAGGTAGAGCCCTCTCCAGTAGACACACTGAAGAATACCACACCCTCAAAGGATCTCTCCCACCCCCATGCCTGTACCTTAATTCCCTGGTGGTCTAGGGACTTTCTAGGTATGAGCGATCACTAGTTGCTCCTATCCTTTTGCAGTTGTCCATCAAAATAACGCCCCTAGCAGTCGTAGCTGTTTGGTCTTACCTATTGCTTCAATAAATATTTGGACTAATGTTCTTGCATGAGCGTCTTGTTTTGGAAGATCTTCCACAGCCCTACTTCTTCCTTTCCTGTCCCTAGCGTTCTTCTTACGTGACTGCCGCAAGGGGTCATGTTTCCATATTAGAGCCAGGTGCGCTTCATTAGAGCCCTTTAAGCCACATTAAGAGACAAATAACATGGTGCGAAGCCCTAACTCGGTTTGATAACGTCCCCCTACAGTCCCTTAGAGAAATGGAAGAGCATTCCAGCATAGGGCCGCTTGATATGCAACGCATCGTTTCAACAGTGTCGTGTACCGTATGTTTTTTCTGTCTGGAAAGTGTAGTATTAGTTAACATTTCAGTCTGGAGATTGGTTCTTGAGTTGGAATTCTAATTTGAAACAGCAGAGTTTCAATTTTACATGGATGTCAATTGGTAGCCAATGAAATTTATATAGTAATGGTATTGCTGTATGAAACCTTAAATGTACCACAAAGCAGCCTGGTGGCTGTAGTTTGGAATGCTTGCAATCTTGAAGTGAGTCAATCGTAATTTAGAATCAGCAAGCTGAGCATCTGAAGTCTTTTATTCTCCGGTTTCGATATATGACTTGGTGGTTTAGAACAACTTGCGTGAGTTAGTTTGGAGTGATAAAAACGAAGATGAAATTTGTGTTCACTGTTCTACTTGGATATGTAGAAACTAGGGGTGTTTTGGCTTCGTATCAGTTCATATGGCTGTTCTATTTCCCCTGGTGGTCTGGTGTGTGTGTGTGTGGGTGGGGGGGGGGGGGTTTCTTCACTTTAGGCCCAGTTGCAGAACTTGAACCTGGCAACTCAGTCAGCATCTTGGATGACAAATCGAATACCACATTTGTGGGCAGATGATCAAAAGCCCAGTGCTGTTCCAAACAACGCTGAAAAACAGCGCTTGGAACAGCGTGGGGCTTTACAGCCCCTATGATGAGAAATAATAGCATGCAAATTTATGGGCACTGTTATCTCTGATCATTGGGTAAAGTGCGGGAAGTTGTCCGCATGCTCTCAGGCACAGTCCTCCCGCGCTTGTTTGACAGGTTCAGGCTGTCAAAAGCCTGGACCTGCCAAATGCAGGGGCTGGAGGTCCATGGGATCCCCAGACCCCCCCCCCCCCCGAAACTAGAAGGCCCTGGTGGCCTAGTGCCCCCGACCTCCCCAAGACACAATATCACCCCCCTCAAAAAAAGCCCTGGTGGCCCAGTGGCTGCAAAATCAAGCACCTTCCTCCAAAACCTGGTAGTTTAGCAGCCTGCCTCAGGTATGTTAATGGTGGAGGAGGAAGTAGTACACTCCCTCCTCTTCCAGCACCGCCTGAAAATGGCGGTGCCCAGCCCCGCCCAGTGCATCCTGGGATGCGCTGGGTGGAGCTTCACCACCATATAAAGGAGCATCACATCTCCATTTTCAAGGCGATGTTGGAATAGGACGGCATATACTCCTATACTCCCTCCTCCATCATTAAGGTACCAGGGGCGGGCCACTAGTCCACCAGTTTTTTTGGGGGGGGTGCTGGGGGGGTGAAATTGTGTCGGGGAGGGTCGAGGGGGCTGGAGGTCTACTGGACCTCCAGCCCCTGTGTTGCTGGCTTGTGTCGGGGGGGGGGGGGGTGGTCAGGGGAACTGGAGGTCCGCTGGACCTCCAACCCCCATGTCACCAGCTTGGGCAGGGCGGAGTGGGATGGAGGCCTGCTAGCATGTGAATGCATACTGGAAAGGGCTCTCCATTCCTTCCCAATTTTCTGCAAGCCCTAACGCTAGCTCTGAGCTGAGCTGGCATAGAGTTTGCAGTGTGCAGCGCACCAGTGTTTGACGTGCTGCCCGCTGATCATTGGGGAGGAATATGTTTAGCATGCATTTGCATGCTGCTTGCATTAAGAGCCCGTAAGCATGTTGTTTCATCTGCTCGGGGCTCTGATCATGGGGCAGTTTCAAACATGGGCGCTAGTAACCTGTAGTGCTTGCATTTGCTTCTGATCATCGGCCCATCAATGTTTCTTCACATTGCGACAGGGTTGAGGTACAGCTCACCCTACCGTTGAAATTATGGTCTGTGTCTGGGATGGTGTCGGAGCGACTGATAGCATAAAAGTCGCTGGCACACTAGGAGTAACTGGAACTACATTGGCAACCATGGTATCAATCACACCTTCTTCATCACCTGAGGAATCGCTTGATAAGTTAACAAAACCTACGCAGGTCTGTAGTAGATTTGGGGGAGCACTTTGTGGACTTTTCTGGTGATACATTCATCATGAATTATAGTTAATGATCTATTGTAAGGCTACCAGTAAGTATCCAAGAGACATGATGCTGAAGGGGCATTAAGTAGGGAAAGGGAAATGGGACTTGATATCAGAGTCTGCTGCACTAGCCACTAGGCTACTCCTCCACTAGCAATATTCCATGTAGAAGCCTGCCCTTGCACATCACCAATGCGGCCGCGCAGGCTTCTGTTTCTGTGAGTCTGACGTCCTGCAGGACGTCAGACTCACAGAAACAGAAGCCTGCGCGGCTGCGTTGCTGATCTGCAAGGGCAGGCTTCTACATGGAATGTTGCTAGTGGAATAGCAACATTCCATGTAGAATCTCAAATAGTAGCAACAGAACCTCAGTAGTAGCAACATTCCATCTAGAATCTCAAATAGGAAAAGGGAACTGGGACGACATACCGCCTTTCTGAGGTTTTTGCAACTACATTCAAAGCGGTTTACATATATTCAGGTACTTATTTTGTACCAGGGGCAATGGAGGGTTAAGAGATTTGCCCAGAGTCACAAGGAGCTGCAGTGGGAATTGAACTCAGTTCCCCAGGATCAAAGTTCAGTGCACTAACCACTAGGCCATACACACACTTATAAAGGGAGATGGACCTTTTGTAGAATCGCACTTACCCCCGGATTCTAGAGTTACATTTCAATTCTGCATGTAAATCTAGGCGTATTTTATAACTGTTCTAACAAGGAGTTAAACGTTAACCTCCACTCACTCCAATTAGGAGTAACAAGCCGCAATATTTTTTCAGTTTAGCGCTCAGTAACAGGTTTTATTTTGCTTTGTTATTAATAAAGTTTGCATATTTTCACATTGATTTCAAAGTGGTTTATTATAGTATAGAAATGAATATGCATGAGTATTTGCATACATTGCTCCATCGTATGCAAATAGAACTCATGCATATTCATTGGGGAAAGGGAAAGGGTGCATGGGATTTGATATTCATTGGGGAAATTCTGAAAACCCAACTGGGTTGTGGCCCCCTTATAGTTACGTGCTATGAAATGTAGGTCTGCATGTCATGGGAATGCTCCGTACCCGCCCCTGCCCCTCCCATGACCACTTCCCTTTAGAGTTACATGCTATGAAACATAGGTGTGCATGTTATGGGAATGCTCCTGACAGCCAATGCCCCTTCCATTGCCAAGCCCCTTTTGAGTTACATGCTATGAAACGCAGGTGTGCGTGTTCTAGAATAGAGTGCAGGGCAGATCCATGCATAACCCTTAATTACTGCCAATTAACTGCTTGTTAACCCTGATATTTGTTAGCACCTAATTGGTCAATTAATTTAGTGTATGTGTGTGCTTGTGTGTGTATGCATGTGTGTATGTGACTGTAAGTGTGTGTATGTTCATGAGTGTGTGTACATATATATATGTATATGTGCATGTCTGCCACTGTGTACATGTTTGTGTGTTTGTGCATTTGTGCACATATGTACGTATGTGTGCAAGTGTGCATTTTTGTGTGCGTGCATGTGTGTATGTGCATATGTGTGTGTGTATGTGCATTTGTGCCTATTATGTACATGTGTGTAGTTTGTGTATGTGCATATGTGTCCTTACATGTATCAGTCTAATATCCTTGTATGGTAGCATCCTTTTTAAATTGCAAACTGAAGTAGCAGATATTTTTTTAGTTGTCAAAGGAAAAAATATCATTAAAATAGTACTTAGATTATTTTTATTCAAAAGTTTTAATTTTCTTAAAACTTTGTTTAGCCGCACTCATCCTTCCTTTAGACTTCCTTTAGTCATCCAGACTCCGCCCCTTCTGCCTCGCTTCACCTTATGCCTGGAACAGACTTCCCGAGCCCATACGCCATGCACCCTCCCTGCCCATTTTCAAGTCCTTACTCAAAGCCCATCTCTTCTCCCTTGCTTTTGGCGCCTAGCCACTCTACACTGACTACATAGCTTGTTACCTTTAGATTGTAAGCTCTCTTGAGCAGGGACCATCCTTCCCCACGTTTAAACTTGTACAGCGCTGCGTAACCCTGGCAGCGCTATAGAAATGCTAAGTAGTAGTAGTAGTAGTATATAGGTGTTTATGTGTGTATGCATCATCAGGGCTTTTTTTGAGGGGGTACTTGGGGGTACTGAGTACTGGCACCTTTTCCATTGTCTGCCAAAATTGACTTATGGGCTCCAAGTTTTAATGAAAGAGCTCAGGCCCTACACACCAATTCTGCCTTGTCATAGATCCTGTGACCAGTGGCGTAGCCACAGGTGGGCCTGGGTGGGCCGGGACCCACCCACTTAGGGCTCAGGCCCACCCAACAGTAGCACGCATTTAGCGGTAGCTAGTGGGGATCCCAAACTCTGCCAGCTGAAGTCTTCCCCCTGATGGTATGAAATGCTACTCTCCACGATACCGGTATCTTTGCATGTTCAGTTTTCAACCCATGCCTGCTGCAGACTGCCAAGGTGGAAAGAAGCGTTTTCCCGCCAGCTGAGATATTTTTTGGTGGTTGGGGGGAGGGGGGAGAACACTTGGTGCCCATCCACTTCTTGCCTAGGCCCACCCAAAATCTGTTGTTTGGCTACGCCCTTGCCTGTGACTGGTTGCAGGGTCCTGGTTATTGTGGTGTGGGTTCCTCAGTGATCACCCCACCCCTGAAGGGTGGCCTAGCGTTTCAGTACCGGCACCTCTTTTGCTATAAAAAACGCACTGGTATGCACGCATATAAACACATTAGTAACAATTCAACTAGTAATTTGTATATAATAGTCCAATCAACGGATGTTTTAACTGAGCTTGCTTTTCCAATTTAATATCTTGGACGGACGATGTTCTCAAGATGTTTACTCTTTGGTTTGCGTTTAGAATTTACACTAAGTGTGACTTAAATCATGTGCTGCTGGAGTGATGGACTTATTTGGCTTTCCAGTGGCTGAAAGCTGTGCATCGTTCATGAAAGGGAGATTGATGGATTGTATATTTAGTGGGTTTGTTTAATCACTGGAATAGCCAGCGACCATCACTAGTTGAAAACACAAAAAAAAGAACTATGCCTAGCAATTTACCTAATGTGCTGAACAAAACCGGAAAAAACCTTCCTGCCCCTCACTTAAGAATTTATTAGCTCAAAATGATGACGGCAACATTTTTGGTCAAAGAGCTAAGAACATGGGCATTCTCATGGAAAATTAACTCCACATCAGTGCTTATTAATTTGAAAAGTGTATTTAATTGCAGTCTATGGCCTGTAAACGTGATTTACTGTGTAATTCTTGATAGAACCTGGTACATATACAGAATGTGTATTTAGGATTAACTAGTTCAGATCATTACTGTAGCCTAGGAAAAGTGTTGAAATGGTGCTTAAGTGACAGTAGATTAAATCTAATTTTTACATTTGCTGTAAATTGCTTACATTTAAGCAGGTAAAACATTTTTAAAATAAATAAATGTTATTTTCTGCAGTTATGATGTCATGATCAAAACTTGTGAGAGTAAATATTCAGCGGGCGGTGGTCAGAGATTTTTTTCGCAACTTTATGCCTGAATATTAAACTTGGACCACTTGCAGGGGCTAACACTGAGGGCCTGGCTAACTCTTGCTGTCAGCCTGGATATTCAATGCCCGGCCTTTTCTGGTGACCGGCATTGAATATCTGGCTTCTTTGTGGCTGGTTTAGACTTAACCAGCTAACGGCCCTGTTTACTAAGCAACGTTATAGGCGTGTTAACGTTTTTAACGTGCGTTAACCCTGTATGTGCCTATATCCCTATCAGCGCCTACATGGTTAGCGCGTGCGCTACAAACAGTAACGCACCTTAGTAAACAAGGCCCTAAGTTAATATTAGGAATTAGTCAGTTAAGTTTAAACTGGTCGAATATATTCCAGCTATTTACACAGCCCAATGTGGCTACTTAAAATGGCCGGCTATTTGCTGAATATTCAGGGATAGAGAGCTACATCACACATTGTAGCCAGTTATCTCCTTGCTGCTAACCGGGAATATTCGGCTGGGGGTAGTCA